>NC_091152.1:44477255-44579456 GCF_040958095.1 Procambarus clarkii
CACCCTGGCATCACCACACACACACCCTGGCATCACCACACACACCCTGGCATCACCACACACACCCTGTCATCACCAGACACACCCTCGCATCACCACACACACCCTGGCATCACCACACACATACCCTGGCATCATCACACACATACCCTGGCATCACCACACACACACCCTGGCATCACCACACACACCCTCGCATCACCACACACACACCCTGGCATCATCACACACACCCTCGCATCACCACACACACACCCTGGCATCACCACACACACACCCTGGCAGCACCACACGCACCCTCGCATCACCACACACACACCCTGGCATCACCACACACACCCACGCATCACCACACACACACCCTGGCATCAACACACACACACCCTCGCATCACCACACACACACCCTCGCATCACAACACATACACACCCTGGCATCACCACACACATACCCTGGCATCACCACACACACACCCTTGCATCAACACACACACCCTGGCATCACCACACACACACCCTGGCATCACCACACACACCCTGGCATCACCACACACATACCCTGGCATCACCACACACACACACCCTGGCATCACCACACACACCCAGGCATCACCACACACACCCTGGCATCACCACACACACCCTGGCATCACCACACACACACCCTCGCATCACCACACACACACACCCTGGCATCACCACACACCCTGGCATCACCACACATACCCTGGCATCACCACACACACCCTGGCATCACCACACACCCACCCTGGCATCACCACACACACACCCTGGCATCACCACACACACACCCTGGCATCACCACACACACATCCTGGCATCACCACACACACCCTGGCATCACCACACATACCCTGGCATCACCACACATACCCTGGCATCACCACACATACACTGGCATCACCACACACACCCTCGCATCACCACACACACCCTGGCATCACCACACACACCCTCGCATCACCACACACACCCTCGCATCACCACACACACCCTCGCATCACCACACACACCCTCGCATCACCACACCCACACACCCTCGCATCACCACACACACCCTGGCATCACCACACACACCCTGGCATCACCACACACACACCCTGGCATCACCACACACACCCTGGCATCACGACACACACACACCCTCGCATCACCACACACATAACCTGGCATCACCACACACACACCCAGGCATCACCACACACACCCTGGCATCACCACACAAATACCCTGGCAACACCACACACACACCCTGGCATCACCAAACACACCCTTGCATCACCACACACACACCCTGGCATCACCACACACACACCCTGGCATCACCACACACACCCTCGCATCACCCCACACACACCCTGGCATCAACACACACACCCTCGCATCACCACACACACCCTGGCATCACCACACACATACCCTGGCATCACCACACACACACCCTGGCATCACCACACACACCCTGGCATCACCACACACACCCTCGCATCACCACACACACCCTCGCATCACCACACACACCCTGGCATCACCACACACATACCCTGGCATCACCACACACACACCCTGGCATCACCACACACACCCTGGCATCACAACACACATACCCTGGCATCACCACACACATACCATGGCATCACCACACGCACACACCCTGGCATCACCACACACACCCTGGCATCACCACACACACACACTGGCATCACCACACACACCCTGACATCACCACACACACACCCTCACATCACCACACACACCCTGGCATCACCACACACACCCTGGCATCACCACACACACCCTGGCATCACCACACATACCCTGGAATCACCACACACACCCTCGCATCACCACACACACCCTGGCATCACCACACACACCCTCGCATCACCACACACACCATCGCATCACCACACCCACACACCCTCGCATCACCACACACACCCTGGCATCACCACACACACCCTCGCATCACCACACACACCCTCGCACCACCACACACACCCTCGCATCACCACACACACCCTCGCATCACCACACACACCCTCGCATCACCACACACACCCTCGCATTACCACACACACCCTCGCATCACCACACACCCTGGCATCACCACACACCCTGGCATCACCACACTCACCCTCGCATCACCACACACACCCTCGCATCACCACACTCACCCTGGCATCACCACACACACACCCTGGCATCACCACACACATCCTCGCATCACCACACTCACCCTGACATTACCACACACACACCCTGGCATCACCACACACACCCTGGCATCACCACACACACACCCTCACATCACCACATACACCCTGGCATCACCACACACACCCTGGCATCACCACACACCCTGGCATCACCACACATACCCTGGCATCACCACGCACACCCTCGCATCACCACACACACCCTGGCATCACCACACACACCCTCGCATCACCACACACACCATCGCATCACCACACCCACACATCCTCGCATCACCACACACAAACCCTGGCATCACCACACACACCCTCGCATCACCACACACACCCTCGCATCACCACACACACCCTCGCATCACCACACACACCCTCGCATCACCACACACACCCTCGCATCACCACACACCCTGGCATCACCACACACACCTTCGCATCACCACACACACCCTGGCATCACCACACACATACCCTGGCATCACCACACACATACCCTGGCATCACCACACACACACCCTGGCATCACCACACACACACCCTGGCATCACCACACACACCCTGGCATCACCACACACACCCTGGCATCACCAGACACACCCTCGCATCACCACACACACCCTGGCATCACCACACACATACCCTGGCATCATCACACACATACCCTGGCATCACCACACACACACCCTGGCATCACCACACACACCCTCGCATCACCACACACACACCCTGGCATCACCACACACACACCCTGGCAGCACCACACGCACCCTCGCATCACCACACACACACCCTGGCATAACCACACACACCCACGCATCACCACACACACACCCTGGCATCACCACACACACCTTCGCATCACCACACACACCCTGGCATCACCACACACATACCCTGGCATCACCACACACATACCCTGGCATCATCACACACATACCCTGGCATCACCACACACACACCCTGGCATCACCACACACACCCTCGCATCACCCCAAGACACCCTGGCATCATCACACACACCCTGGCATCACCACACATACCCTGGCATCACCACACACACCCTGGCATCACCACACACACACCCTGGCAGCACCACACGCACCCTCGCATCACCACACACACACCCTGGCATCACCACACACACCCACGCATCACCACACACACACCCTGGCATCACCACACACACACCCTCGCATCACCACACACACACCCTCGCATCACAACACATACACACCCTGGCATCACCACACACATACCCTGGCATCACCACACACACACCCTTGCATCAACACACACACCCTGGCATCACCACACACACCCTGGCATCACCACACACATACCCTGGCATCACCACACACACACACCCTGGCATCACCACACACACCCAGGCATCACCACACACACCCTGGCATCACCACACACACCCTGGCATCACCACACACACACCCTCGCATCACCACACACACACCCTGGCATCACCACACACCCTGGCATCACCACACATACCCTGGCATCACCACACACACCCTGGCATCACCACACACACATCCTGGCATCACCACACACACATCCTGGCATCACCACACACACATCCTGGCATCACCACACACACCCTGGCATCACCACACACCCTGGCATCACCACACATACCCTGGCATCACCACACATACACTGGCATCACCACACACACCCTCGCATCACCACACACACCCTGGCATCACCACACACACCCTCGCATCACCACACACACCCTCGCATCACTACACACACCCTCGCATCACAACACCCACACACCCTCGCATCACCACACACACCCTCGCATCACCACACCCTCACACCTTCGCATCACCACACACACCCTGGCATCACCACACACACACCCTGGCATCACCACACACATACCATAGCATCACCACACACACACCCTGCCATCACCACACACACACCCTGGCATCACCACACACATACCCTGGCATCACCACACACACACCCTGGCATCACCACACACACCCTCGCATCACCACACACACACCCTGGCATCACCACACACACCCACGCATCACCACACACACACCCTGGCATCACCACACACACACACCCTCGCATCACCACACACACACCCTCGCATCACAACACATACACACCCTGGCATTACCACACACATTCCCTGGCATCACCACACACACACCCTTGCATCACCACACACACCCTGGCATCACCACACACACCCTGGCATCACCACACACACCCTGGCATCACCACACACACACCCTGGCATCACCACACACACCCTGGCATCACCACACACACCATGGCATCACCAGACACACCCTCGCATCACCACACACACCCTGGCATCACCACACACATACCCTGGCATCATCACACACATACCCTGGCATCACCACACACACACCCTCGCATCACCACACGCACCCTCGCATCACCACACACACACCCTGGCATCATCACACACACCCTCGCATCACCACACACACACCCTGGCATCACCACACACACACCCTGGCAGCACCACACGCACCCTCGCATCACCACACACACACCCTGGCATAACCACACACACCCACGCATCACCACACACACACACCCTGGCATCACCACACACACAACCTCGCATCACCACACACACACACCCTCGCATCACAACACATACACACCCTGGCATCACCACACACACCCTGGCATCACCAGACACCCTCGCATCACCACACACACCCTGGCATCACCACACACATACCCTGGCATCATCACACACATACCCTGGCATCACCACACACACACCCTGGCATCACCACACACACCCTCGCATCACCCCAAGACACCCTGGCATCATCACACACACCCTCGCATCACCACACACACACCCTGGCATCACCACACACACACCCTGGCAGCACCACACGCACCCTCGCATCACCACACACACACCCTGGCATCACCACACACACACCCTGGCATCACCACACACACACCCTGGCATCACCACACACACACCCTCGCATCACAACACACACACCCTCGCATCACAACACATACACACCCTGGCATCACCACACACATACCCTGGCATCACCACACACACACCCTTGCATCAACACACACACCCTGGCATCACCACACACACACCCTGGCATCACCACACACACCCTGGCATCACCACACACATACCCTGGCATCACCACACACACACACCCTGGCATCACCACACACACCCAGGCATCACCACACACACCCTGGCATCACCACACACACCCTCGCATCACCACACACACACCCTGGCATCACCACACACACACCCTGGCATCACCACACATACCCTGGCATCACCACACACACCCTGGCATCACCACACACCCACCCTGGCATCACCACACACACCCTGGCATCACCACACACACCCTGGCATCACCACACACACATCCTGGCATCACCACACACACCCTGGCATCACCACACACCCTGGCATCACCACACATACCCTGGCATCACCACACATACACTGGCATCACCACACATACACTGGCATCACCACACACACCCTCGCATCACCACACACACCCTGGCATCACCACACACACCCTGGCATCACCACACACACACCCTCGCATCACCACACACACCCTCGCATCACTACACACACCCTCGCATCACAACACCCACACACCCTCGCATCACAACACCCACACACCCTCGCATCACCACACACACCCTCGCATCACCACACCCACACACCTTCGCATCACCACACACACCCTGGCATCACCACACACACACCCTGGCATCACCACACACATACCATAGCATCACCACACACACACCCTGGCATCACCACACACACACCCTGGCATCACCACACACATACCCTGGCATCACCACACACACACCCTGGCATCACCACACACACCCTCGCATCACCACACACACACCCTGGCATCACCACACACACCCACGCATCACCACACACATACCCTGGCATCACTACACACACACCCTGGCATCACCACACACATACCCTGGCATCACCACACACACACCCTGGCATCACCACACACACACCCTGGCATCACCACACACACACCCTGGCATCACCACACACACCCTGGCATCACCACACACATACCCTGGCATCACCACACACACACACCCTGGCATCACCACACACACCCAGGCATCACCACACACACCCTGGCATCACCACACACACCTTGGCATCACCACACACACACCCTCGCATCACCACACACACACACCCTCGCATCACCACACACACACCCTGGCATCACCACACACCCTGGCATCACCACACATACCCTGGCATCACCACACACACCCTGGCATCACCACACACCCACCCTGGCATCACCACACACACCCTGGCATCACCACACACACCCTGGCATCACCACACACACCCTGGCATCACCACACACCCACCCTCGCATCACCACACACACATCCTGGCATCACCACACACACATCCTGGCATCACCACACACACCCTGGCATCACCACACACCCTGGCATCACCACACATACCCTGGCATCACCACACATACACTGGCATCACCACACACACCCTCGCATCACCACACACACCCTGGCATCACCACACACACCCTCGCATCACCACACACACCCTCGCATCACAACACATACACACCCTGGCATCACCACACACATTCCCTGGCATCACCACACACACACCCTTGCATCAACACACACACCCTGGCATCACCACACACACACCCTGGCATCACCACACACACCCTGGCATCACCACACACATACCCTGGCATCAGCACACACACACACCCTGGCATCACCACACACACCCTGGCATCACCACACACACCCTGGCATCACCACACACACACCCTCGCATCACCACACACACCCTGGCATCACCACACACCCTGGCATCACCACACATACCCTGGCATCACCACACACACCCTGGCATCACCACACACCCACCCTGGCATCACGACACACCCTGGCATCAACACACACACCCTGGCATCACCACACACCCTGGCATCACCACACATAACCTGGCATCACCACACATACACTGGCATCACCACACACACCCTCGCATCACCACACACACCCTGGCATCACCACACACACCCTCGCATCACCACACACACACCCTCGCATCACCACACACACCCTCGCATCACCACACCCACACACCCTCGCATCACCACACACACCCTGGCATCACCACACACACCCTGGCATCACCACACACACACCCTGGCATCACCACACACACCCTGGCATCACGACACACACACACCCTCGCATCACCACACACATAACCTGGCATCACCACACACACACCCTGGCATCACCACACACACCCTGGCATCACCACACACATACCCTGGCATCACCACACACACACCCTGGCATCACCAAACACAACCTCGCATCACCACACACACACCCTGGCATCACCACACACACACCCTGGCCTCACCACACACACCCTCGCATCACCCCACACACACCCTGGCATCAACACACACACCCTCGCATCACCACACACACCCTGGCATCACCACACACATACCCTGGCATCACCACACACACACCCTGGCATCACCACACACACCCTGGCATCACCACACACACCCTCGCATCACCACACACACCCTCGCATCACCACACACACCCTGGCATCACCACACACACACCCTCGCATCACCACACACACACCCTCGCATCACAACACATACACACCCTGGCATCACCACACACATACCCTGGCATCACCACACACACACCCTTGCATCAACACACACACCCTGGCATCACCACACACACACCCTGGCATCACCACACACACCCTGGCCTCACCAGACACACACCCTCACATCACCACACACACCCTGGCATCACCACACACATACCTTGGCATCACCACACACACACCCTGGCATCACCACACACACCCTGGCATCACAACACACATACCCTGGCATCACCACACACATACCATGGCATCACCACACACACACACCCTGGCATCACCACACACACCCTGGCATCACCACACACACACCCTGGCATCACCACACACACCCTGGCCTCACCAGACACACACCCTGGCCTCACCAGACACACACCCTCACATCACCACACACACCCTGGCATCACCACACACACCCTGGCATCACCACACACCCTGGCATCACCACACATACCCTGGCATCACCACACATACCCTGGCATCACCACACACACCCTCGCATCACCACACACACCCTGGCATCACCACACACACCCTCGCATCACCACACACACCATCGCATCACCACACCCACACACCCTCGCATCACCACACACACCCTGGCATCACCACACACACACCCTGGCATCACCACACACACCCTGGCATCACCACACACACACACCCTCGCATCACCACACACATACCCTGGCATCACCACACACACACCCTGGCATCACCACACACACTCTGGCATCACCACACACATACCCTGGCATCACCACACACACACCCTGGAATCACCACACACACCCTTGCATCACCACACACACCCTGGCATCACCACACACACACCATGGCATCACCACACACACCCTCGCATCACCACACACACTTCCTGGCATCACCACACACACCCTCGCATCACCACACACACTCCCTGGCATCACCACACACACCCTCGCATCACCACACACACATCCTGGCATCACCACACACACACCCTGGCATCACCACACACACCCTCGCATCACCACACATACCCTGGCATCACCACACACATACCCTGGCATCACCACACACACACCCTGGCATCACAACACACACCCTGGCATAACCACACACACCCTCGCATCACCACACACACCCTCGCATCTCCACACACACCCTGGCATCACCACACACACACCCTGGCATCACCACACACACCCTGGCATCACAACACACATACTCTGGCATCACCACACACACACCCTGGCATCACCACACACACCCTGGCATCACCACACACACCCTGGCATCACCACACACACACCCCCCTGGCATCACCAAACACACACCCCCTAGCATCACCACACACACCCTCGCATCACCACACCCACACCCTCGCATCACCACACACACACCCTGGCATCACCACAAACACACCCTGGCATCACCACACACACCCTCGCATCACCACACACACTCCCTGGCATCACCACACACACCCTCGCATTACCAAACACACACCCTGGCATCACCACACACACACCCTCGCATGAAAACACACACACACCCTCGCATCACCACACACACACCCTTGCATCACCACACACACACCCTGGCATCACCACACACATACCCTGGCATCACCACACACACACCCTTGCATCACCACACACACCCTGGCATCACCACACACACATCCTGGCATCACCACACACACACCCTGGCATCACCACACACACCCTGGCATCACCACACACATACCCTGGCATCACCACACACACACACCCTGGCATCACCACACACACCCTGACATCACCACACACACCCTGGCATCACCACACACACCCTGGCATCACCACACACACACCCTGGCATCACCACACACACCCTGGCATCACCACACACACAGCCTCGCATCACCACACACACCCTGTGATCACCACACACACCCTGTGATCACCACACACACCCTCGCATCACCACACACACCCTCGCATCACCACACACACCCTCGCATCACCACACACACACCCTGGCATCACCACCCACATACCCTGGCATCACCACACACACACACCATCGCATCACCACACACACCCTGGCATCACCACACACACCCTAGCATCACCACACACACCCTCGCATCACCACACACACCCTGGCATCACCACACACACCCTCGCATCACAACACCCACACACCCTCGCATCACCACACACACCCTCGCATCACCACACCCACACACCTTCGCATCACCACACACACCCTGGCATCACCATACACACACCCTGGCATCACCACACACATACCATAGCATCACCACACACACACCCTGGTATCACCACACACACACCCTGGCATCACCACACACATACCCTGGCATCACCACACACACACCCTGGCATCACCACACACACCCTCGCATCACCACACACACACCCTGGCATCACCACACACACCCGCGCATCACCACACACACACCCTGGCATCACCACACACACACCCAGGCATCACCACACACACCCTCGCATCACCACACACACACCGTGGCATCACCACACACACACCCTGGCATCACCACACACACCCTCGCATCACCATGCACACACCCTGGCATCACCACACACACCCTCGCATCACCACACACACACCCTGGCATCACCACACACACCCTCGCATCACCACACACACCCTAGCATCACCACACACATACCCTGGCATCACCACACACACACCCTGGCATCACCACACACACACCCTGGCATCACCACACACACCATGGCATCACCACACACACCCTGGCATCACCAGACACACCCTCGCATCACCACACACACCCTGGCATCACCACACACATACCCTGGCATCATCACACACATACCCTGGCATCACCACACACACCCTGGCATCACCACACACACATTCGCATCACCACACACACCCTCGCATCACCACACACACACCCTGGCATCACCACACACACACCCTGGCATCACCACACGCACCCTCGCATCACCACACACACACCCTGGCATCACCACACACACCCACGCATCACCACACACATACCCAGGCATCACCACACACACACCCTCGCATCACCACACACACACCCTCGCATCACCACACATACACACCCTGGCATCACCACACACATACCCTGGCATCAGCACACACACACCCTTGCATCAACACACACACCCTGGCATCACCACACACACACACCCAGGCATCACCACACACACCCTCGCATCACCACACACACATCCTGGCATCACCACACACACACCCTGGCATCACCACACACACCCTCGCATCACCACGCACACACCCTGGCATCACCACACACACCCTCGCATCACCACACACACACCCTGGCCTCACCACACACACCCTGGCATCACCACACACACCCTAGCATCACCACACACATACCCTGGCATCACCACACACACACCCTGGCATCACCACACACACCCTGGCATCACCAGACACACCCTCGCATCACCACACACACCCTGGCATCACCACACACATACCCTGGCATCATCACACACACACCCTGGCATCACCACACACACACCCTGGCATCACCACACACACATTCGCATCACCACACACACACCCTGGCATCACCACACACACCCTCGCATCACCACACACACACCCTGGCATCACCACACACACACCCTGGCATCACCACACGCACCCTCGCATCACCACACACACATCCTGGCATCACCACACACACCCTGGCATCACCACACACACATCCTGGCATCACCACACACCCCCTGGCATCACCACACATCCTGGCATCACCACACATACCCTGGCATCACCACACATACACTGGCATCACCACACACACCCTCGCATCACCACACACACCCTGGCATCACCACACACACCCTCGCATCACCACACACACCCTGGCATCACCACACACACCCTCGCATCACCACACACACCCTGGCATCACCACACACACCCTAGCATCACCACACACACACCCTGGCATCACCACCCACACGCTGGCATTACCACACACGCACACCCTCGCATCACCACACACACACCCTGGCATCACCACACACACCCTGGCATCACCACACACATACCCTGGCATCACCACACACACACCCTGGCATCACCAAACACACCCTCGCATCACCACACACACACACACTGGCATCACCACACACACACCCTGGCATCACCACACACACCCTCGCATCACCCCACACACACCCTGGCATCAACACACACACCCTCGCATCACCACACACACCCTGGCATCACCACACACATACCCTGGCATCACCACACACACACCCTGGCATCACCACACACACCCTGGCATCACCACACACATACCCTGGCATCACCACACACATACCATGGCATCACCACACACACACACCCTGGCATCACCACACACACCCTGGCATCACCACACACACACCCTGGCATCACCACACATACCCTGGCATCACCACACATACCCTGGCATCACCACACACACACCCTCACATCACCACACACACCCTGGCATCACCACACACACCCTGGCATCACTACACACCCTGGCATCACCACAAACACCCTGGCATCACCACACACACCCTCGCATCACCACACACACCATCGCATCACCACACCCACACACCCTCGCATCACTACACACACCCTGGCATCACCACACACACACCCTGGCATCACAACACACACCCTGGCATCACAACACACATACCCTGACATCACCACACACACACCCTGGCATCACCACACACACCCTGGCATCACCACACACACCCTCGCATCACCACACACACCCTCGCATCACCATACACACCCTGGCGTCACCACACACACACCCTGGCATCACCACACACACCCTGGCATCACCACACACACCCTCGCATCACCACACACACCATGGCATCACCACACACATACCCTGGCATCACCACACACACACCCTGGCATCACCACACACACCCTGGCATCACCACACACATGCCCTGGCATCACCACACACACACCCTGGCATCACCACACACACCCTGGCATCACCACACACATACCCTGGCATTACCACACACACACACCCTGGCATCACCACACACACCCTGGCATCACCACACACACACCCTGGCATCACCACACACACACCCTGGCATCACCACACACACCCTCGCATCACCACACACACACCCTGGCATCACCACACACACACCCTGGCATCACCACACACACACCCTCGCATCACCACACACACACCCTCGCATCACCACACACACACACCCTGGCATCACCACACACATACCCTGGCATCACCAGACACACACCCTGGCATCACCACACACACCCTGGCATCACCACACACATCCTGGCATCACCACACACATACCCTGGCATCATCACACACACACACACCCTGGCATCACCACACACACCCTGGCATCACCACACACACCCTGGCATAACCACACACACACCCTCGCATCACCACACACACCCTGGCATCACCACACACACCCTGGCATCACCACACACTCTGGCATCACCACACATACCCTGGCATCACCACACACACACCCTAGCATCACCACACACACCCTGGCATCACCACACACACACCCTCACATCACCACACACACCCTGGCATTAGGGTGGAAGAGGATTGAACGAGAGGATTGAAGACATCGATGCTCATGATGCACTTTACCTCATCACCAGATGCTTGTCCCTCCCCAGGCTGGTCTACTTTCTAAGATGTTCGCCATCTTTCAACAATATTAATTTAATTTAAAAGAGTACGACAGCTTGCTGAAATCAACACTAGAAAATGCCCTCAATCTTTCCCTCAGCGACTCACAATGGAAACAAGCCTCCCTTCCTGTCAGACTTGGGGGCCTTGGCGTGCGCACAGCAACACAAATTGCTGTACCAGCGTTCCTGACCTCTTCAGTGGGGTCTGACAACTTGGTGAAGGAAATCCTACCTGAGCACCTAGTTCAACAGGCGGGGTACATGTTCCCAGCTTCACAGATTGCACAACCAAATGGGTTTCTCTCGCAGGACTAGCACCCCAACCACCACCTTCTGAAGCCCATAAGCAATCCAGCTGGGATCGCCCCATTGCCGACCAAGAAGCTGCGACTTTGCTAGAAGCTGCGACAACACCACATGACACTGCCCGACTTAGAGCTATAGCAGCTCCCCATGCAGGTGATTTCCTATTAGCAACCCCAATGTCAGCAACCGGCACCCATCTCACACTGCAGGCCCTCCGAATTGCCGTGGCTCTCCGCCTCACTGCCTCAATCCACACCGAATACAGGTGTATTTGCGGCGAGGCAGAGGCCGACAGATACGGACGGCATGGCCTTTTCTTCCAAAGGACAGGAGGATGGCATGCAAGACACGGCGAGGTCAATGACATTATTAAGAGAAGTCTTACCACAGCCGGTTGTCCAGCAGAGAGAGAGCCCCATTACCTAATGTCCAGCAACTCTGATGACCCTGTCGGTCGCCCAGACGGAATCACGGTGAACCCCTGGAAGAATGGTAGACAGTTGGTGTGGGACTACACTTGCGTTTCAACTTTAGCCAATACCTATGTTGACTTCAGTGCTACACAAGCAGGAGGAGCTGCCAATCACCGAGAAGCGGCCAAGTCACGTAAATACAGAGACCTTGAGCACCACTACAATTTTGTCCCCATTACCTCAGAGACACTTGGTGCCTGGGGTAAAAGTGCTGCTAGCTTTTTGAAGGAGTTGGGGTCTAAGCTAATCGAAACAACTAGAGACCCTAGAGCTGCCAGTTTTCTTTTTCAGCGCCTTAGTGTGGCAATCCAGAGAGGAAATGCTCACTGCATCCATGGTTCCTGCCCGCCATCTGAGGAGCTGGAGGAGCTGTTCAACTTGTGACAAGCAGCCTTGTACCCTGCATGTAATCAATATTGTAACTTTTTTGTGGAATGACATTTTCAAATAAAGTTAGATAAATATACACACATACCAAAAGAATAGGGGTGGTAGGAGAAAATATCAAAGTGTTCAGTGAGGATCCACAAGGTCTTCTCAGTACTCTTTATTTTCTTCTCCGAGACTATGGGTCCCTACACTTGCACCTGAGGTGGTACCCCTATATATATATATATATATATATATATATATATATATATATATATATATGTATATATATATATATATATATATATATATATATATATATATATATATATATATATATATATATATATATATGCGAACAAGCCTGAATGGTCCCCAGGACTATATGCGAATGAAAACTCACACCCCAGAAGTGACTCGAACCCATACTCCCAGAAGCAACGCAACTGGTAACTACAGGGCGCCTTAATCCGCTTGACCATCACGGCCGTCAAAAGGAAGTGATAGCCGAGGCTATTTGAGCCACTTCCCCGACGGCAACTCGGATGGTAATCTTGGGCATAGCATTTCACCAAATCACCTCATTCTTTGGGGCACACGTGAGGAACACAAATGCGAACAAGCCTGAATGGTCCCCAGGACTATATGCGAATGAAAACTCACACCCCAGAAGTGACTCGAACCCATACTCCCAGAAGCAACGCAACTGGTAACTACAGGGCGCCTTAATCCGCTTGACCATCACGGCCGTCAAAAGGAAGTGATAGCCGAGGCTATTTGAGCCACTTCCCCGACGGCAACTCGGATGGTCATCTTGGGCATAGCATTTCACCAAATCACCTCATTCTTTGGGGCACACGTGAGGAACACAAATGCGAACAAGCCTGAATGGTCCCCAGGACTATATGCGAATGAAAACTCACACCCCAGAAGTGACTCGAACCCATACTCCCAGAAGCAACGCAACTGGTAACTACAGGGCGCCTTAATCCGCTTGACCATCACGGCCGTCAAAAGGAAGTGATAGCCGAGGCTATTTGAGCCACTTCCCCGACACCATAGCATTTTGGTGAAATGCTATGCCCAAGATTACCATCCGAGTTGCCGTCGGGGAAGTGGCTCAAATAGCCTCGGCTATCACTTCCTTTTGACGGCCGTGATGGTCAAGCGGATTAAGGCGCCCTGTAGTTACCAGTTGCGTTGCTTCTGGGAGTATGGGTTCGAGTCACTTCTGGGGTGTGAGTTTTCATTCGCATATAGTCCTGGGGACCATTCAGGCTTGTTCGCATTTGTGTTCCTCACGTGTGCCCCAAAGAATGAGGTGATTTGGTGAAATGCTATGCCCAAGATTACCATCCGAGTTGCCGTCGGGGAAGTGGCTCAAATAGCCTCGGCTATCACTTCCTTTTGACGGCCGTGATGGTCAAGCGGATTAAGGCGCCCTGTAGTTACCAGTTGCGTTGCTTCTGGGAGTATGGGTTCGAGTCACTTCTGGGGTGTGAGTTTTCATTCGCATATAGTCCTGGGGACCATTCAGGCTTGTTCGCATTTGTGTTCCTCACGTGTGCCCCAAAGAATGAGGTGATTTGGTGAAATGCTATGCCCAAGATTACCATCCGAGTTGCCGTCGGGGAAGTGGCTCAAATAGCCTCGGCTATCACTTCCTTTTGACGGCCGTGATGGTCAAGCGGATTAAGGCGCCCTGTAGTTACCAGTTGCGTTGCTTCTGGGAGTATGGGTTCGAGTCACTTCTGGGGTGTGAGTTTTCATTCATATATATATATATATATATATATATATATATATATATATATATATATATATATATATATATAGAGAGAGAGAGAGAGAGAGAGAGAGAGAGAGAGAGGTATACAATTTTGTCACCATTGCTTCTGAGACACTCGGCACCTGGGGTTAAAGTGCTACCAGTTTTTTGAAGGAACTGGGTTCTAGGCTCATTGAAACAACAAGGGACCCTAGAGCTGCCAGCTTTCTTTTCCAGCGCCTCAGCGTGGCGATACAGAGGGGAAATGCGCACTGCATCCAGGGTTCCTGCCCGCCATCTGAGGAGCTGGAGGAACTCGACAACCTATGATAACCATCTTTGTAACCTATATGTAACTCCTTTTTTGTAACAAAGTTCAAATAAAGCAAATATATATGTGTACATACAAAAGAATGGGGGTGGTAGGAGAAGATAATATTAGTGTTCAGTGAGAAACCACAAGGTCTCCTCTGAATACTTTTTATTTTCTTCTCCGAGGCTATGGGTCCCCACATTGGCACCAGAGGTGGTACCCTCACAAACATATATATATATATATATATATATATATATATATATATATATATATATAATGTGTGTGTGTGTATGTGTTTTTGTGATTATTCTTTCATGTATGTATGTATATCTTTCTTACTCATAGGCTAGGATGCAGGCCACAACAGCTGTGTAATCCCAAGGTACCCATTTACTGCTTGGCCAACAGAGAAACAAAGTTAGGAAAAGCTGCTTTATTATTCCTGCCCCGACCAGGGCACGAACCGGGGATTTATGGCTGAGAAGTAGAGTCGTTCACCACTCTAAACCTGTGTATATATATATGTGTGTGTGTGTGTGTGTGTGTGTTTACCGTTTATGCCTGTAGGATAGACCTGCTAGCTCTTGTACCCCGCCTCCCTAACTATCACTTGTCTAATGTAGTTAACAACAACTGTGACTTTCCTGTATCTCATATATTTATATATGTTACACACACACACACACATACACACACACATACACACACACACACACACACACACACACACAGGGGCCTGGTAACCTGGTGGATAGCGTGCAGGACTTTAAATTCTGTGGCGCGGGTTCGATTCCCGCACCAGGCAGAAACAAATAGGCAAAGTTTCTTTCACCCTGAATGCCCTTGTTACCTAGCAGTAAATAGGTACCTGGGAGTTAGTTAGCTGTCACGGGCTGCTTCCTAGAGTGTGTGTGTGTGTGTGTGTGTGGTGTGAAAAAAAAATAGTAAACAGTTGATTGACAGTTGAGAGGCGGGACAAAAGAGCCAGAGCTCAACCTCCGTAAGCACAACTAGGCGAGTATAACTAGGTGAGTACGGGATGGAGCCCACAGAAAGTAAGTGCTAGGGGGGTATTTCCTGGTGTACCTGGTGTAATTTCCTGCATCAGGGAAAATACTCACACATAATTTGATTCTGTAAAGTCCGGAAGTTGATCCCGGGTCTGTGACCTATGAGTAGCGAGCACTGCCGTATGTGTGTGTGTGTATGTACTCACCTAGTTGTGCTTGTGGGGATTTAGCTCTGGCTCTTTGGTCCCGCCTCTCAACCGTCAATCAACAAGTGTACAGGTTCCTGAGCCTATCATATCTACACTTGAAACTGTGTATGGAGTCAGCCTCCACCACATCACTTCTTAATGCATTCCATTTGTCAACCACTCTGACACTAAAAACGTTCTTCCTAATATCTCTGTGGCTCATTTGGACACTCAGTTTCCACCTGTGTCCTCTAGTGCGTGTGCCCCTTGTGTTAAATAGCCTGTCTTTATCAACCCTGTCGATTCCCTTGAGAACCTTGAATGTGGTGATCATGTCCCCCATAACTCTTCTGTCTTCCAACGAAGTGAGGTTCAATTCCCGTAGTCTCTCCTCGTAGCTCATACCTCTCAGCTCGGGTATTAGTCTAGTAGCAAACCTTTGAACCTTTTCCAGTTTAGTCTTATGCTTGACTAGATATGGACTCCATGCTGGAGCCGCATACTTCAGGATTGGTCTGACATATGTGGTGTATAATGTTCAGAAAGATTCCTTACACAAGTTTCTAAAGGCCGTTCTTATGTTAGCCAACCTGGCATATGCTGCTGATGTTATCCTCTTGATATGAGCTTCAGGTGACAGGTCTGGCGTGATATCAACCCCCAGGTCTTTCTCTCTCTCTGACTCTTGAAGTATCTCATCTCCCAAATGATACCTTGTATCTGGTCTCCTGCTTCCTACTCCTATCTTCATTACATTACATTTGCTTGGGTTTAACTCTTTGGGTTTAACAACCATTTGTTCAACCATTCCTGCAGCTTGTCCAGGTCTTCTTGAAGCCTCAAGCTGTCCTCCTCTGTCTTAATCCTTCTCATAATTTTGTCGTCGTCAGCAAACATAGAGAGGAATGAGTCTATACCCTCTGGGAGATCATTTACGTATATCAGAAACAGGATAGGTCCAAGCACAGAGCCGTGTGGGACTCCACTGGTGTATTCACGCCATTCTGAGGTCTCACCCCCTCACTGTAACTCTCTGCTTCCTATTGCTTAGGTACTCCCTTATCCACTGGAGCGCCCTACCAGTTACTCCTGCCTGTTTCTCCAGCTTATGAATCAACATTTATGGAGTACTGTGTCAAAGGCTTTCCGACAGTCCAAAACAATGCAGTCCGCCCATCCTTCTCTTGCTTGCTTAATCTTTGGCACCTGATCGTAGAATTCTATCAAGCCTGTAAGGCAAGATTTACCCTCCCTGAACCCATGTTGATGGGTTGTAACGAAGTCTCTTCTCTCCAGATGTGTTACTATGTTTTTTCTCACGATCTTCTCCATCACCTTGCATGGTATACAAGTTAAGGACACTGGCCTGTAGTTCAGTGCCTCTTGTCTGTCATCCTTTTTGTATATTGGTACTACATTAGCAGTCTTCCATATTTCTGGTAGGTCTCCCGTTTCCAGTGACCTACTATACACTATGGAGAGTGGCAAGCAAAGTGCTCCTGCACACTCTTTCAATACCCATGGTGAGATTCCGTCTGGCCCAACAGCTTTTCTCACATCCAGCTCCAATAGGTGCTTCTTGACCTCATCTCCTGTAATTTCGAACCCTTCTAAGGTCACCTGGTTTGCTGCCACCTCTCCTAGCGCCGTGACATCTTCCTGTTCTATTGTAAAGACCTCCTGGAACCTTTTGTTGAGTTCTTCACACACCTCGTTGTCATTCTCTGTGTACCTGTCCTCGCCCACCCTAAGTTTCATCACCTGTTCCTTCATTGTTGTCTTCCTTTTGATGTGACTGTGTAGTAGCTTTGGTTCGGTCTTGGCTGTATTAGCTATATCATTTTCATACCTTTTCTCAGCTGCTCTTCTCACACTAACATACTCGTTCCTGGTTCTCTATTATCTCTCTACTTTCTGGTGTTCTGTTCGTACGGAAGTTCCTCCATGCCCTTTTGTTCAGCTCCTTTGCTTTCATACATTCCCTATTAAATTCATTCCCTATTAAACCATTACATTCCCTATTAAACCAAGGATTCTTCCTTTGCTTCTCTCTTTTCTCCTGTCGGGCTGGGACAAACCTGCTTACAGCCTCCTGACATTTTTGGGTGACATAGTCCATCATGTCTTGTACGGACTTGGTTCAGAGTTCTGTGTCCCAATGTATATCTCATAGGAATTTATTCATCTCCTCATAGTTTCCCTATCGGTACGCCAGCCCTTTGTTTCCCAGTTCTTTTTTGGGGGTGATAATTCCTAGCTCAACCAAGTACTCAAAGCTCAATACACTATGATCACTCATTCCCAAGGGGGCTTCCAACTTAACTACCCTTATATCCGACTCATTTAGGGTAAATATCAGATCAAGCAAGGCTGGTTCATCCCCTCCTCTCATTCTTGTCGGTCCCTTGATGTGTTGACTTAGAAAGTTTCTTGTTGCCACATCCAGCAGCTTAGCTCTCCATGTGTCTGGGCCTCCATGTGGGTCTCTGTTCCCCAAATCTATCTTCCCATGGTTGAAGTCTCCCATGATTAGTAGTCTGGATCCGTTCCTGCTAGCCACAGAAGCTCCTCTCTCTATTATATTGATGCTGGCCAAGTTGTTTCTATCATATTTCTGTCTGGGTCTTCTGTCATTCGGTGAGGGGTTATATATGACTACTACTATAATTTTCTGTCCTCCAGTTGCTATGGTGTCTGATATGTAGTCACGAAAAACCTTTACAGTTCTGAATTACCGTCTCTTCGAAACTCCAACCTTCTCTTAGTAGCAAAGCTACACCACCTCCTCCTCTCCCTTCTCTCTCTTTCCTCACTTCATAGTAGCCCTGTGGAAACACTGCGTTTGTTAAAGTTTTCGTCAGCTTTGTTTCTGTGAGTGCTATTATGTCTGGGTTTTCTTCTAGTGCCCATTCTCCGAGTTCACTTGTTTTATTTGTAATCCCATCTATGTTAGTGTTCATTGCCTTGAAGCTCACTTTCTTCTGTTCATTTTCTTGTCCCTTTCTTGGCGAGCATTCTGCTGGTGTGGGAAGCTGTTCCATGGGTGAGAAGATCTGTGAGGTGGTTTGCAGGGTCTCAGAGGATTTTGGGGTGGGGGGTGGGGGTTTAAAGGAAGGGGGGACAGGTAGGGTGTGGGTTAAGGAGATAGGGGGGACATGGAGGATACGGGCTGAGGGGGGAGGAGGGATAGGGAGGGTATGGGATGAAGCTGGAGGGGAGACAGGGGGGGGGAAAGGTGGGAGAGGGGGGACATGATGAGAATGGGGAAGGGGTGACAGGGTCAGAATGGGGTGGGGGGGGAGGGAGGGTTGGGTGGGGGCAGGTAGGGTGAGGGGAAGGGAGGGTTTCTATGCAGAGGGGGGAGGTGGTGTTGCCCCCCCCCCCTCTGGTGTTGCTGGGATGCTGGTCTTGGGTTCCCCTCTTGTCTCTAGGACTATTGTGTTGGGGGCTGTGATTTCCTGGTTTGCTCCTCTCTCCCTGCGCTTCCTCCTTGCCTCTGCTGCCCTGGCTCTCTACTCCTTCATCCTGTCCCGCCGCAGGAATACTTTTTTGTATCCTCCACATGCTGTTGACGACTCTTCCTTTCGAGAATATCCTCCTTCGTGGTTTCGTTTGTAAACACCACCTTTACAAGTCGGTTTCTGTCCTTGTTGTACCAGCCCAACCTGAAAACCTTCTCAATGTTTTGTTCAGCCCCTTCCATCTGTAACCCCTTCAGTAGCCCATGTACTGCCTCTCTATCATTTCTATTCCATTCTTGCCTGTTGGATCCTTCCTGTTCTTTGATGCCTTCAACTACCACTGATCTTTTTTTCTCCAGCAGCTTAGTGGTGAACCTTGCTGCTTCCTGTGAGGTAGCAGCTTGCATAGATACCTCCCTCACTGTGTCCATTGCTTCTGAGCTCTTTTTCAGTATGTCCACAAATGTTTCAGGTACAGAGGCATTTCCTTCCAATGTAACATTCCCACCTTCCCTTTGGATGATAATCTGATGCTCGGTCTCTATATTTTTCTCTGAGAGGGATTTGATCTCCTCCCTTGCTGATGTCAGCTCACTTTGCAGATTGTTAATTGTAATCCTCATTTCATGCATCTCCCTCCTGAATTCCTCCAGAACTTGGGTTAACATTTCCTTCGTTTGGTCACTCTGGCTGTTTCCTGTGTCCCTGTTGCGTCCTCCTGCCATTTTGCCCCTTGTCAGGAGAGAGAGCAAGAGAGAGAGCAAGAGAGTGAGCGAGAGAGCAAGAGAGAGAGAAAGAGAGAGCAAGAGAGAGAGCAAGAGAGAGAGAGAGAGAAAGAGAGAGCAAGAGAGAGAGAGAGAGAGAGAGAGAGAGAGAGAGAGAGAGAGAGAATGTGTGTGTGCGTGTGGGATGGGGTTAAGAGGAGGTGTGGTGTTATCTGCAGATTACGGCAGGTAAGAGAGGGTGTGGATTATGAGTGTGGGTTTTATCCCCTTTCCACGAAAGGTGTTAATCCCTTCTAGCCTGACTGGACGTATGTGTGTGTGCGTGCGTGTGTGTGTGTTTGTTTTTGCGTGTGCGTGCGTGTGTGCTTACAAACGTGTATGTGCGTGCGTGTGTTACGGGGGTCCCGAAAAATGTCAACTTCTACCCAAAATGAGCCACTGTGATATTTTAAATGTATCTGATTTACTGAACAAGAATTTGGTAATATTTTATCTTTGTACACCTGAAGAATTGACCAGAGAGGGGCACCTACCTGTCAGCCTCCCGCTCACACAACCAGGTGAATAATTACGATGCTGGATGACGAAGTGCTCCGTCGTCGCTTCCCACGTGGTGATTCACTAATCCAGTAGATTAATGATGGCGATTCTTTTCTATCTAACACAAATCTCTGGAGTCAGTCACTGTATCGGTGTGTCTGTTGTGTTAGAGTTCACCAATTCACTGTACCACTGATCACTTGACCCAATATGTAAACAAAGCCTTGTGGGCCCTCCCACGTGGCTTACTTTCCTAGTCGCGGCGGTTATACGCTTTGTGATACCCCTAGATCTGTGATCTGTCACTGTAGCCTTAATTAACCCAAAAATATTGGCGTTTATTGTAGCGCGTGACCCCTGCGACCCTCCCTTCGCGGCTGGCTGAACTGTGTGTGTGTGTGTTACCTGGTTGATGGGGTTCTGGGAGTTCTTCTACTCCCCAAGCCCGGCCCGAGGCCAGGCTTGACTTGTGAGAGTTTGGTCCACCAGGCTGTTGCTTGGAGCGGCCCGCAGGCCCACATACCCACCACAGCCCGGTTGGTCCGGCACTCCTTGGAGGAATAAATCTAGTTTCCTCTTGAAGATGTCCACGGTTGTTCCGGCAATATTTCTTATGCTTGCTGGGAGGACGTTGAACAACCGCGGACCTCTGATGTTTATACAGTGTTCTCTGATTGTGCCTATGGCACCTCTGCTCTTCACTGGTTCTATTCTACATTTTCTTCCATATCGTTCACTCCAGTACGTTGTTATTTTACTGTGTAGATTTGGTACTTGGCCCTCCAGTATCTTCCAGGTGTATATTATTTGATATCTCTCTCGTCTTCTTTCTAGTGAGTACATTTGGAGGGCTTTGAGACGATCCCAATAATTTAGGTGCTTTATTGCGTCTATGCGTGCCGTATATGTTCTCTGAATTCCCTCTATTTCAGCAATCTCTCCTGCTCTGAAGGGGGGAAGTGAGTACTGAGCAGTACTCAAGATGGGACAACACATGTGACTTGAAGAGTACAACCATTGTGATGGGATCCCTGGATTTGAAAGTTCTCGTAATCCATCCTATTATTTTTCTGGCTGTCGCAATATTTGCTTGGTTATGCTCCTTAAACGTTAGGTCGTCAGACATTATTATTTCCAAATCCTTTACATGCTCTTTTCCTACTATGGGTACATTTGATTGTGTTTTATACTCTGAATTATGTTTAAGGTTCTCATTTTTACCGTACCTGAGTACCTGGAATTTATCACTGTTAAACATCATGTTATTTTCTGATGCCCAGTCGAAAACTGTATTAATATCAGCTTGAAGTTTTTCAATGTCCTCAGCCGAGGTAATTTTCATACTGATTTTTGTGTCATCTGCAAAGGATGATACGAAGCTGTGACTTGTATTTTTGTCTATATCTGATATGAGAATAAGGAAAAGCAGCGGTGCATGGACTGTACCCTGAGGTACAGAGCTTTTCACTGCACTTGGACTAGATTTTATATGGTTGACCGTTACTCGCTGAGTCCTGTTTGACAGAAAATTGAGTATCCAGCGTCCTACTTTACCGGTTATTCCCATTGACTTCATTTTGTGTGCTATCACGCCATGGTCACATTTATTGAAAACCTTTGCGAAGTCCGTGTATATCACATCAGCATTCTGTTTTTCTTCTAATGCCTCAGTGACTTTGTCGTAGTGCTCAAGTAGCTATGAGAGGCACGATCTTCCCGCTCGAAATCCATGTTGGCCTGGGTTGTGAAGGTCATTGGTCTCCATGAAATTGGTGACCTGACTCCTAATCACTCTCTCAAATACTTTTATGATGTGCGATGTTAGTGCAACTGGTCTATAATTTTTTGCCAATGCTTGGCTCCCTCCCTTGTGTAGAGGGGCTATGTCTGCTACTTTAAGTGCATCTGGTATCTCCCCCGTGTCCAAGCTCTTCCTCCACACTATACTGAGTGCCTGTGCTACCGGCACTTTGCATTTCTTTATAAATATTGAATTCCATGAGTCTGGACCTGGGGCCGAGTGCATGGGCACGTTTTCAATTTCTTTTTCAAAATTTAGTGCGCTCGTGTTTATATCAGTTATATTTACAGGGGTTTGAATATCCCGCATAAAGAAATTGTCTGGATCTTCCACCTTCATGTTGTTTATTGGAGCGCTAAACATGTCCTCATACTGCTTTTTTAGGATTTCACTAATTTCTTTGTTATCCTCCGTGTATGAACCTTCACTTGTACGAATAGGTCCAATACTGGCAGTGGTTTTTGCTTTTGATTTCGCATATGAGAAGAAATATTTTGGATTTTTCTTTATTTCCTGAATTGCTTTCTGTTCTAACTGCCTTTCTTCAGTTTCATATGAGTGTTTCAATTTCCGCTCGATTTCTTCAATCTCCCTATTTAAATTATTCCTTCTTTGACGGGAAATTCGTGTCTGCATAAGCAGTTCCGTTATTTTTTTCCTGCGTTTATATTGTCGTCTGCGTTCTCTTTCTACGTTAGATCTCTTTCTGGCTTTCCTCAAAGGAACATGTTTCAGTCAGACTTGATAGGCTTCTGAAGTCAGTTTTTCTATTCCTTCTGTAGGACTTGTATTACTTAGAACAGTTCCCCATGAAATGTTTGTAAGTTCCCTGTTTATTATCTCCCAGTCTATCCTTTTATTATTAAAATTGAATTTACTGAATAGCCCCTCTCGCTTTATCAACGTTTTAGGTCTATTCTGAGTATTGATGGTCGTTTGCACTTCAATGAGCTTGTGATCTGAGTATGTGGTATCTGATATCGTAATGTCTCTGATAATATCTTCATTGTTCGTAAAGACCAGATCTAGAATATTTTCATTTCTCGTTGGCTCCGATATCTGCTGACTGAGTGAAAATTTGTCACAGAATCTGAGTAGTTCTCTAATCTGTGGTTGGTTAGGTCCTGATAGATTTCCTGGTATAATATTATTGTTTGCTATTTTCCACCTGAGACTAGGCAAGTTGAAGTCACTTGCATCTGGCGGTTTGTATATTAGAATAATCACTAAATTTATTTTCTCTATTTTTAATCCCAGTACTTCTACCACCTCATTTGTAACGTTTAGGAGCTCCGAGCATACAAGGTCTTCCCTAATATACAGACCCACTCCTCCATGTGACCTAATTTTCCTATCACACCTGTATAGGTTATATCCTGGAATCCAGATCTCACTGTCCAACAATTCCCCTGCATGGGTTACTATGAAAGCTCCAAATACTGCATTTGACTCCGTGAGGAGGCCATTTATGAACTGTACTTTGTTGTTTGTTCTTGTTTTCAGTCCTTGTATGTTGGCAAAGATGAATGAGGTTACTCTATTAGTGATAGTTTGAATGGGAGACTTTTTCGGCAAGCCCATTATTCGTGGACATAATGAGTTTGTTCTGACCAGTACTGATTGGTGTAGGGCAGTTGTCTGTCGTAGTTGTAGTTCCCTTTCGGTGGGTAATTGTATCTGTAATTCTGGAATGCAAGTGGATCTGGCATCCAGTTCCATACACTCTCCATGCTGCTCCTTTTGAATTCTCTGCCGGTCTGGTATAATAAATTTATAGAGTTTCCTCCAAATTCATTATCCTGCTTGTCACTCTTTATGCAGCGTTCCGTGCCTTTCACGTGAAAGTGTGGGCAGCTGATGTCATAGCATTTTCTGTCCTCCAGTTAGGTTTGGCACATGTCAGGATGGAAAAACCTACATATTGATCCAAGTCGACACTCACCTTTCCTAAGCATATTTAAACATTTTTTTGGGATGTTGGTAACTGCATTCTAATCCTTTCTTATTACCAGCATATCTATGTCTGCATATGCCCTTTGCATAAAATTTGCATAAGTCTGTCCTTCTGTTCTGAATTGTTCTATCGGAAACCGTCGTAGTGTCTGTACCTATCGAGCTGTCAGTGCTGTCTGTTACACTTTCTAGTTTACTGTCATCTACATCCGGGCCTACTGAGTCAGAGTTTACAACTTCCTGAGTTTCAGCCTCAGTTTCATCCCTGACTATATCCTCCGCCCCTTGTATATTAGAATTGTTGTTCCTTTCCCACTCCTTCTGGATGGCTGGTAGGCTTCCAATTAATGATGTTTTCCGATCATGCGTCATGTTATCTAGAAGGTTTTTTAGGATATTCCAAGCTGGCAGGTCATTTTTACACACCCAGAGCAAGTGACCAGCTCTCAGTGCCGTAGTGTTACTCACTCCTGTACAAGCCGAATGGAATCTAGTCTTACAGATATAACATTCAATTCCCGTTACCTTCGTCTTTAAGAAGTTGTTACAGTGGCCACAAATTTGTTTATTTACTCCCATATTGCCTTGTTTTGTTGTATATATCTATATATTTATAATATTATATGTATATTGTATATTTGTAACAATATATATGTATATATATTTATATGTTTAATATTTATAATATTATATGTATACCGTATATTTGTAATATTATGTATGTTATTTTGTTCAAACTTTATGGCAGGTACTTAGCGTAGGGTAGCGAAGCTGGTCCCCGGTGAATACAGGTGACCTCTTGTTGTCCCAGGTTGATGTCACCAGTTTCCAGTTACCCGATTTATAACACTGATGCCGCCTCTTGCCACTATTCTATATTTCTAGTATTCTATATTTATAATATTCACTTCCAACTTATATGTTGTTGTGATACCCGTTCCACATCACTGTTCCATGAATCACCGTTCACTATTTTTTTTTTTCCTGATACACGCATGAACACAAAGCCTCGTTCACTGGCTCACACGTGGTCTCCCGTTTATTCTCTATTTAACACAAAGTTCTATTGTTAATGACTATTTTCAATTTTCCAGCGGGTCACTATGCACTTTCTTATGTCTGTAATCAGTAATCCACAGCAGTAGTCCTAAGAATCCCTGTTAATGTCACGATTTTAACGGAGCGCGCACGGTACGTCTACCCCCTCCCTCGACCTCGACCTGACATCTACTACTGTGTGTGTGTGTGTGTGTGTGTGTGTGTGTGTGTACTCACCTAATTGTGCTTGCGGGGGTTGAGCTTTGGCTCTTTGGTCCCGCCTCTCAACTGTCAATCAACTGGTGTACAGATTCCTGAGCCTACTGGGCTCCATCATATCTACATTTGAAACTGTATATGGAGTCAGCCTCCACCACATCACTTCCTAGTGCATTCCATTTATTAACTACTCTGACACTGAAAAAATTCTTTCTAACGTCTCTGTGGCTCATCTGGGTACTAAGTTTCCACCTGTGTCCCCTTGTCCGTGTCCCACCCGTGCTGAAGAGTTTGTCTTTGTCCACCCAGTCAATTCCCCTGAGAATTTTGTAGGTGGTTATCATGTCTCCCCTTACTCTTCTGTTTTCCATGGATGTGAGGTTCAGCTCCTTTAGCCTTTCCTCGTAGCTCAATCCTCTCAGTTCCGGGACGAGCCTGGTGGCATACTGCTGAATCTTCTCTAACTTTGTCTTGTGTTTAACTAGGTACGGACTCCAGGCTGGAGCTGCATACTCCAGGATTGGTCTTACATAAGTGGTATACAGGGTTCTGAAAGATTCCTTACACAAATTTCTGAAGGCAGTTCTTATGTTGGCCAGTCTAGCATATGCCGCTGATGATATTCTTTTGATGTGGGCCTCTGGGGACAGGTTCGGTGTGATATCAACCCCCAGATCCTTCTCTCTATTTGACTCTTGCAGGATTTCCCCTCCCAGATGATACCTTGTGTTCAGCCTCCTGCTCCCTTCGCCTAATTTCATCACCTTACACTTTCCTGAGTTGATCTTTAGCAGCCATTTTCTAGACCATTCCTCCACTTTATCCAGGTCATCCTGTAGTCTCTGTCTATCTTCACCGTCTTGATTCTTCTCATAATTTTTGCATCATCAGCAAACATCGAGAGTAATGAGTCTATACCCTCTGGAAGATCGTTCACATATATTAGAAACAGGATGGGTCCAAGTACTGAGCCCTGTGGGACTCCGCTGGTGACATCTCGCCACTCTGATGTCTCCCCCCCTCACCGTTACTCGCTGTTTCCTGTTGCTTAAGTACTCCCTTATCCACTGGAGCACCTTCCCTTTTACTCCTGCCTGTTGCTCCAACTTTTTTAACAGCCTTTTATGGGGTACTGTGTCAAAGGCTTTTTCGCAATCCAGGAAAATGCAGTAGGCCCACCCTTCTCTTTCCTGCCTAATTTTCGTTGCCTGGTCATAAAATTCTATTACACCTGTGAGGCACGATTTACTATCTCTGAACCCATGTTGGAGGTGCGTTACAAAGTTATTTCCCTCCAGATGCTCTACGAACCTTTTCCTCACGATCTTCTGCATCACCTTGCATGGTATAAAAGTTAAGGAAACTGGCCTGTAATTCAGTGCCTCTTGCCTGTCACCCTTTTTGTATATTGGGACCACGTTAACTGTCTTCCAACTTTCTGGTAAGTCTCCTGTTTCCAGTGACCTGTTATACACCATAGAGAGTGGCACACTTAGTGCTTCTGCACCTTCCTTTAGTATCCATGGTGAGATTCTATCAGGCCCAACAGCCTTTGTCACATCCAGCTCCAGCAGACACCTTTTGACCTCATCACTGGTGAGGTCAAATTCCTCCAAGGTTGCTTGGTTTGCCGCCTCCTCATTTAGTGCAGGGGCTTCTCCTTGTTCTATTGTGAAGACCTCCTGGAATCTCTTGTTGAGTTCTTCACACATCTCCTTGTCATTCTCTGTGTATCTGTTCTCCCCTTTCCACAGCTTCATCACTTGTTCCTTCACTGCTGTTTTCCTCCTGATGTGGCTGTGGAGCAGCTTTGGTTGTGTCTTAGCTTTACTCGCGATGTCATTTTCAAACTGTCTCTCTGCTTCCCTCCTCACTCTGATGTACTCATTTCTGGCCCTCTGGTATCTCTCCCTCACATCACACTCACACTCCCTGGTATCACACTCCCTGTGTGTGTGTGTGTGTGCGCTCCTAGTTGTGCTTTCGGAAGTTGAGCTTTGGCTCTTTGGTCCCGCCTCTCAACCATCAATCAACTGGCATACAGATTCCTGAGCCTACTGGGCTCTATCATATCTACATTTGAAACTGTGTATGGAGTCAGCCTCCACCACATCACTGCCTAATGCATTACCTCTTTTAACTACTCTGACACTTAAAAAAACTTTCTAATATCTCTGTGGCTCGTTTGGGTACTAAGCTTCCACCTGTGTTCCTTTGTTTGTATTCCACCCGTGCTAAATAATTTGTATTTGTCCACCTTGTCATTTCCCCAGAGAATTGTGTAGGTGGTAATTATGTCTCCCCTTACCCTTCTATCTTTCAGGTACGTGGGGTTTAGCTCCTTTAGCCTCTCCTCGTAGCTTATACCTCTCAGTTCCGGGACGAGTCTGGTAGCATACCTCTGAATCTTTTCTAACTTTGTTATGTGTTTAACTAAGCATGGACTCCAGGCTAGAGCTGCATACTCCAGGATTGGTCTGACATAAAAGTGATATACAAGGTCTCGAAGATATACAAGTGATATACAAGGTGGGCCTCTGGGGACAGGTTCGGTGTGATATCGACCCCCAGATCTTTTCTCTCTATTTGACTCTTGCAGGATTTCACTTCCCAGATGATACCTTGTGTTCAGCTTTATTTCTTTACTTTAAACTTTTCTGAGTTAAACTTTACTAGTCATTTTCTAGATCATTCCTCCAGTTTGTCCAGGTCATCCTGTAGTTTGTCTGTCTTCATTTGTCTTAATTCTTTTCATAATTTTAACATCATCAGCAAACATTGAGAGGAATGAGTTAATGCACTCTAGAAGATCGTTTACATATTTTAGAAACATGATGGGTCAAAGTACAGAGCCCTGTGGGACTCCGCTGGTGACATCTTGCCACTCTGATGCCTTCCCCCCCCCCTCACAGTTACTCGCTGTTTCCTGTTGCTTAGGTACTCCCTTATCCAGTGGAGCAATTTACCTTTTACTCCTGCCTGTTGCTTCAACATTTGTAACAGTCTTTTATGAGGTACTGTGTCAAAGACTTTCGGACAATTGAAGAAAATGCAGTCAGCCCACTCTTCTCTTTCTTGCCTAATTTTTATTGCTTTGTCATATAACTATTAAGCCAGTGAGGCACGATTTACCATCCCCGAACTCATGCTGGTGGCGTGTGTTACAAAGTGCTACATTGCTACAAAGTGTGTTACTGGTGGTGTTGTGAGTTAATTACCAAAGTGTAGTTTCAGGATCCTCCTGGTGTCCCATCTTACCATTACTCTTTGTCACATGAAGCTTAGAAACTATGGACGGTGTGGGGATCCACCGCCTCACTTCTTCCAACAGTCTACCATTCTGTTTGCAAAAGTTGAATTTATCTTATTTTTTAGCACCTTTGGCATCTTAGCCTGATTCTTTAACCTCTAGTTCTTGAAGTTCATGTTTTCAAAAGTTTCTCTTTATCTAAATTGTCGATTCCATTAACTATTCTGTATGTAGTGATCATGTCCCCTCTTTTCTGATATGAAGATCATATCTTTAAACTCTGGTATATTTAACAGCTTCAGCGCACCGTAGAGCTTCTGTTCCAGTCCTCGTGGTTCTTGAGACGTGACCTCCATACAGCTGCTGCAAATTTTAGTCTCACACAAGTCGTGAACAATTTCTTAAGTATTTCACCATTCAGGTATTTACCAGTTTCATGGTGCATGTTCTCCGCACCTTCCCGGGTGTAAACATCTTAACGACTGAACCACACATCAGAAGATGATGAAACAACAACGTTTCGGTCCGTTCTGGACCATTATCAAGTCGTGTGTAGACATCTTGGCCTCCCAGGCCGGTTCTTGGGCCACTCACCAACGGGGAACCTGCTCACAATCCTCTGATCTTTTATAACCTATTTGTTGGATAATAACAATACATTTAGTGTTAAAATTCTCGCAAATAAATTGTCTAAAGAACAGATGCAAAACCAAACGTGAATTTATAATATATTTTGGGCGTCTCTGTTCCTAAAGGAGGTCACGCTAGCACGCTGGGAGAGTTACGCTACCAAGCCGGGAGAGTCACGCTACCACGCCGAGAGAGTCACGCTACCACGCCGGGAGAGTCACGCTACCACGCCGGGAGAGTCACGCTAGCACGCTGGGAGAGTCACGCTACCACGCCGGGAGAGTCACGCTACCACGCCGGGAGAGTCACGCTACCACGCCGGGAGAGTCACGCTACCACGCCGGGAGAGTCACGCTACCACGCCGGGAGAGTCACGCTACCACGCCGGGAGAGTCACGCTACCACGCCGGGAGAGTCACGCTACCACGCCGGGAGAGTCACGCTAGCACGCCGGGAGAGTCACGCTAGCACGCCGGGAGAGTCACGCTACCACGCCGGGAGAGTCACGCTACCACGCCGGGAGAGTCACGCTACCACGCCGGGAGAGTCACGCTACCACGCCGGGAGAGTCACGCTACCACGCCGGGAGAGTCACGCTACCACGCCGGGAGAGTCACGCTACCACGCCGGGAGAGTCACGCTACCACGCCGGGAGAGTCACGCTAGCACGCCGGGAGAGTCACGCTAGCACGCTTGGAGAGTCACGCTAGCACGCTTGGAGAGTCACGCTAGCAAGCCGGGAGAGTCATGCTAGCAAGCCGGGAGAGTCACGCTAGCAAGCCGGGAGAGTCACGCTAGCACGCCAGGAGAGTCACGCTACCATGCCGGGAGAGTCACGCTACCACGCCGGGAGAGTCACGCTACCACGCCGGGAGAGTCACGGTACCACGCCGGGAGAGTCACGCTAGCACGCCGGGAGAGTCACGCTAGCACGCCGGGAGAGTCACGCTAGCACGCCGAGAGAGTCACGCTAACACGCTTGGAGAGTCACGCAAGCACGCCGGGAGAGTCACGCTAGCAAGCCGGGAGAGTCACGCTAGCACGCCGGGAGAGTCACGCTAGCACGCCGGGAGAGTCACGCTAGCACGCCGGGAGAGTCACGCTAGCCAACCCGTTCTCGCAAATTCGTAAAGTCAATATTGACTTATTAACTACGTGCATAGGTGATATACCAAACATAATAGATACCCTTAAAAAGATTCATAGAAAACACCGACCTTACCTAACCTTGTTAGTATCTTAAGATAAGCATCTTATTGCTTCGTATTTACAATTATTACTTAACCTATACCTATTATAGGTTAGGTAATAATTGTAATTACGAAGCAATAAGATGCTTATCTTAAGATACTAACAAGGTTAGGTAAGGTCGGTGTTTTCTATGAATCTTTTTAAGGGTATCTATTATGTTAAGTATGTCACCTATGCACATATTTAATAAGTCAATATTGACTTATTAAATTTGCGAGAACGGGTTGCGCTAGCACGCCGGGAGAGTCACGCTAGCACGCCGGGAGAGACACGCAAGCACACTGGGAGAGTCACGCTAGCATGATGGGAGAGTCACGCTAGCACGCTGGGAGAGTCACGCTAGCACGCCGGGAAAGTCACACTACCACGCTGGGAGAATAACGTATATGTTATATACGTTCTTCTTAAAAAAGACGAATATCTGACGAAAATGAACCTTTCCTCTCTGACCAAACTAAATTCCAAAGGGTAACGAAGGACACTACAGTCGAATTGAAAACAAAGGTAAACAGACTGATCGAAACTGTGAACGCCAAGAAATCCGGACTCCACCTGTCAGAGTTTATTTGCGAATACAAACCTGGGTATGCGTATGGAAATGTCAAGACCCACAAGCCTGGAAACCCACTTTGGCCAATCATCAGCCAGATACCCACACCCACGTACAGACTGGCAAAGCGACTCAACGGCTTGTTGACTCCTTATGTCCCTTGTGCTTTCAGCCTGAAGTCTCCATAGGAATTTGTTGGCTAACTGCGGGGAACACGGGCCACAGGGATAAGAGTCTCGTTGGACGTAAAATCACTGTTTACCAACGTACCTGTGGATGAAACAATCGGGATGATAGCGGACAGAGTGTATCATGATCCGACTTGTACTCTTCTTGACATACCAGAAAACATTCTAAGAAAACTACTCCAAGCTTGTACTAAAGAGGCACCCTTCTTGAGCCCAGATGGACACATGTATAAGCAAGAATATGGGGTCGCCATGGGTTCTCCCCTAGGTGTCCTGTTTGCGAACTTCTACATAGGTACCATCGAGCAGAAGGTCTTAGTTGACATAGGCTTGAAACCTGCCATATACTGCAGGTATGTTGACATTTTTACACAGGTATGTGATGTCAGATGTCTGCAGGAGTTAAAGGAGGCATTTGAGCGGAATTCTGAGTTGAGTTTCACTTACGAGATGGAGAAGGATGGGAAGCTGCCCTTTCTAGATGTAACAGTCATGGAAAAGAGCGCAGGTTTCCACACTGCAGTCTACACTAAGGAAACAAACATAGAAATGTGCCTCAATGCCAGCAGTGACTGCTCAGACAGGTATAAGAGGAGTGTTGTCAACGCTTACGTCGACAGTGCTCTCAGCCACAGCTCAGGATGGAAGTCGATGAAGAACTCTGTAGGGTAAGGCAGGTCCTAGTCAACAACGGCTTCTCTAATGGTTTTGTAGACCATAAAAAGAAAGGTAAAATGCCACGCAACCTCTGAATAGTCAACTAGCACAAAACATGTACCCCCCCTATTAGACTATTTTACAGGAACTTCTTTTCGACAGCTCATAAAATGGAGGAAAGGGTCCTGAAAGATATTGTTGATAGTAACGTTATCCCTACAGACAACAATCAGAAAATACAACTGACGATTTTCTATAAAACCAAAAAAACGGCCAACCTACTCATGAGAAACTCTCCAGACACAAAGCAGAACGCCTTGAAGGAAACCAACGTCGTCAATGCCTTCAAATGCCCACTTGGGGACTGTAAGCCCCAAAGAACTCAGTATATAGGCAAGACAACAACGTCTCTTTCCAGGCGAGTAACAATGCATAATCAACAGGGCTCCATAAAGGAACATATAATCCCCTCCCACAACCAGACCATCACCAGAGAAATCTTAACAAACAACACAGAAGTCATCGATAGATACAGCGATAGCAGGAGGCTTGACATCTGCGAGGCACTACACATCAAAAAGTCAACACCAGCAATCAACAGCCAATTAATGCACAACTATATTCTACACACTTCAAGACTCTGAACCAATATAGAAGCATCAAGAGGAAGTATGGGCCAATAGGCCCTCTGCAGTTACTTCCATTCTTATGTTCTCATATCCAATTAATACCCATAGTTTCGTGTTTTGTCTTGTGTTTGACACAAGTTTGTTCACATCACCCAAAACTGTTGTTCCATATCACCTCACCCAAATGCGAGTATAAGTATGGACAAATTTGCGTGTTCACAGGTTACAGTTGTGTGTGTAAAATAAAGTCTTTGAGAATGTAATAAATTATTATGAAACGCGTTCAGGCGTCAGACTAGAAATAAATATGAATTTTGGATAATTGATTTTTCAATTACCATCGACAGCGAAAAGAAACAAGAAATATTGAGAAAATTCGTATTAGAATTTTTAATTTTACCTTTTCAGTCATATTTAACAACATATGTTTACAAGAAAGACTGCTACCAAATTATACTATATATATATATATATATATATATATATATATATATATATATATATATATATATATATATATATATATATATATATATATATATATATATATATAACCATTTGAAACTGTGTGGAGTCAGCCTTCACCACATCACTTCCTAATGCATTCCATTTACTAACTACTTTGACACTGAAAACGTTCTTTCTAATGTCACTGTGACTCATTTGGGTACTCAATTTTCACCTCTGTCACCATTGCACGTGTGCCTCCTGTGTTAAATGAACTTTTTAATAAATAAAATAAATAAATGTAATATATAAACTTTAAATATACTGTGTCTTTTCTACCCTGTAAGTTCCTTTGAGTGTGCGTGTGTCTTTATATTTATATCATATTTACTTTTCAATTTGCTTGTTTTATATGAATGATGAGACGGTAGTCACCTGTAAACAGTGGCATGCTACCTGATCCTGCACCATTAATATGAAGCACGCTTACCTCGTGCTCTGAGTGTGTAGTTTATACCAAATAAATGATTCAAGATCCCCAGAGCATAAATATATTTCACAGTGGCATTACATAATTTTGATCCACTCATTGATGAGGGCATATTATCCCATGTTCCTCACTGTAATCTCGCCTGCATGTCACGGAACAGTCGGAGAAAAATTTCATTCCCAAGCATCAAAAGGTGTAGGATTACATTGCATCTTCGCACGATATTATATATATATATATATATATATATATATATATATATATATATATATATATATATATATATATATATATATATATATATATGTATATAATATTGGAGTTATCTAATATGTCGAACAATTTGTGTTTCAAAGGTATAATTTGTAGCATTAATCCTAAAATAGCCAAACGTTTCATGCACTTAAATGCACATTTGAAAGTGTGAAGGAAATTACTTGTGGCTATTATGGGCTACAAATTCCCACGGCGGCCAAGTGGCAAGAAACAAACACACACACACACACACACACACACACACACACACACACACACACACACACACGCACACACACACACACACACTCACTCGCTCACCAGAGCAGCCTTCAGTCACTGACCTCAATACAGAGGCATTAAGCAGCCCAGGCGTGGAGCCCCAGCCTCGTAAGCTCTCAAGGAAACTCAAAAATGTGCTCAGTTTACCTTAGGTTCTCCCCAGAGCCCCGTGAAGAGGGGGACTATGAAGAACCGCATCTGTCGACGGAATTAAAGTGAAGAGAGCGAGAAAAGATCTAAACATACTTCCTTGAGGAGAAATTATTGAGCAGCGGGAAATGTTTACAATGAATTCCAATATAATGAGCGGGAATGAGAGGAAGCTAGACTCGGGTGAGGGTCTAGCATGTGAGGAAATATTAGGCATCTAAGAAAGAAAATTACAATTGTCATCCACACATCCGTGGAAACAGTTTGCACGGAATTTTCTACTGGAATTTTTCACTGGAATTTTCTACTTTCCCTCATTCAGGTTTGGCAGCAGGATGGGAACTTTCCTTATTAAGACTGCTTAATAGCTCGGTCGGTAGAGCGTCAGCCTCACACACATGGGGTCCGTGTTCGAGTCTCCTTCAGCCCAGGTGAATGGAACAGAAAGAAAATTAAATGAACTAGAAGAGGTCACACACAACTTCAACACCAACACAATAAGCACATTTTACAGGGAAAATTTTGAATTTTGATCCTACAAGCTAAAAAAAAAAAAAAAAAAAAAAAAAATAGGTGAGCATGTTATAAGTAGTCCCACTAACTTACACTACTTACAATGTAAGTGACGGACAACAAATTTACAGAATATCACAACTAAAAAAGAAACCTAAATTGTTGTAATGTGACTTACCATTAGTCAGAAGCTAAAGTGGCAGACCTCATGAAGACTGTCACCGTTATGTAGGTGTAGTGTAGGTGATGGAGGTAACGGGAGTGTAGTGATGGAGGTAACAGGAAGTAGCGTAAAGTACGCCTACGACCGGTCGGCCGAGCGGACAGCACCCTGGACTTGTGACCCTGTGGTCCTGGGTTCGATCCCACGTGCCAACGAGAAACATTGGGCAGAGTTTCTTTCACCCTATGCCCATGTTACCTAGCAGTAAAATAGGTACCTGGGAGTTAGTCAGCTGTCACGGGCTGCTTCCTGGGGGTGGAGGCCTGGTCGAGGACCAGGCCGCGCGGGACACTAAAGCCCCGAAATCATCTCAAGATAACCTCAAGATATGACCGTGCGCAGCACCTGAGCAGGAGAGCTCATTAGGCTCCCCTGCTCAGGTGGTGCACAGGTACGTAGACGCACGGTGTACTGGGGGATTCGCCAGGTGAGTGGCACGTGCCGGGTACGGCACTTGACGGGGGGTCATGTTGGAGCGTGGGTGTGGGGGGTATGTGGTGGTATGTGCTCATGTAGGGAGAGTAAAGGAAGAGGAGAGGAATAGTAGTAGATGAATATGTATGAGTATGTGCCATAGAGTTAATCCTGTGTGAGGATAGATCGATGGATAGATACATGTGAGTATGTAGTTATGTAGAGGAAGGAGGGGTCCCCTTACCTGGGAAGGATATGTTGAGGAGGGAGGGGGTCCCCCCATAGCCGAAAGGGTAGGAGACCAGGCTCTTAAGATGAGTATGGGGAGAGGAGGAGGAGGGGAAAAGGGGGGAGGGGATCAGATGGCTGGTTTGTGTGTGATAGTGGAGACATTTTTTTTCTTAAAGAATGTCTGTTTTATGTAAGGAAAGAACCGCTTAACTTTTCTCCCCCAATCCAGTTGTGTCGGCGGTGTTCAATGACGGAGATTAGTTAGATGTCAGACAGGGTCGTGTTAGCAGTGGGGACATCTCCACATGAAATGATGTATCACAATCGTTTTTTCTGTAAACCGTGTGTGGATCTCTCTCTCCATCCCCCCCCCCCCATCACCCTCACATCTAGCTTGCTTCTAGAGTGAAGCGTATAATGCCCACATTGACCTCAGGTTTGCACCAGAGGGTAGTAGCAACAGGAGCGGGTCGCTCACCCCCAGCACCTTAGGCTGTGTGGGAGGCCGGCCCATGGACGTTCCGCACTTGAGTGACCAGTATTGGCATTAGCTGCTGGGGTCATATGTCTCTCCCCTACTTCCCGCACTCCCTCCGTGCAGGTGACAGACAGCATCAATCACTCGACAATTTCACAAACTTCACATTACCTCAGTCCGCGGTCTGGAGGAATGCTTTTGAGGTGTCGGATAACCTCTTGAGAGAGTTTGACATAAGTCTAGTGTAGGGATACCACACATCATAGACAGAAGGTGGTGTTTTCACACTACTGAATGAATGAATATATGCAATTTTAGTTCTAACCCTAGGAGCTTCACCATTACACACATCTGTGGTAGAGGTTTGAGGTGGGATGATCATAGCCTCACTCCAGCAGCACCACCACCTAGCCCAACTCCCCTCCCTCCCCTCCTCAACCCTCTGCCATACCACAAACATGACATTCAATCATTCTCTCTCTTTCTCTCTCTCTCTCTCTCTCTCTCTCTCTCTCTCTCTCTCTCTCTCTCTCTCTCTCAGGCTGAGCCGTTAGTGAAATACCCGGCTTCAATTGCTGGGACATAGAATCTTCAGTTTCGTCAGGTTGGCCTCATGCCATTTGGACTGTATGACACTGCGTGCAACAGTAGACTTTTAATATCATAGCAAGACAAAGTCACAGAATGTTCAATGTTCTTATACTGAAGAAGTGAGTGAGGCACTTAGTAACGTAACGTGGAAATCAACTTTGTCCGATGTCCGAATATCATTATTGAAATGTGAACCATGGCAAGGATATGTTGAGGAGGGAGGGGTCCCCCAACCCTGAGAGGGTAGGAGACCATGTTCTTAAGATGGGTATGGGCTGAGGAGGGGAAAGGGGAAGGGGAAGGGAGGGGAGCGGGCGGAAGCTTTGACTGATAGTGCAGGTCTCTGTTTTATGTAGTGTATTATTTACCAATTCTTTGCCTGTGGTGGGGGTCTCCAATATCTTCCTGTAGTGGAGAGGTGTACATGGTTGGAGGTCAAAGTAACAAATGAGGGTGTGAATTTACCCGTACTGTTTTTGTAATCAGGGTGGGTGGGAAACCCCTCTCCCTCCACTCCCTGACCTTCCAGAGTGGTAAGAATGAGGACCACATACCACCACATAGACCTGAAAAGTATCACCACATGGCACATGGATGAGTGCAGGAGCCAGTGTTTTGAACTGTTCTCCTCTTGAAGAGAGAGACGCATCTGCTGGGAATGACAGCAATATGGCTCACCATACTCACTCCAGTTACAGCTCACTCTGCCACATAGCAGTAGCGGCACATAGGCCATGAGGCAGCCCGCATGGCACAATGTGGGCATGTGCAGAACTGTACTGGTGTGTGGTCTTTGATGTTCTGCACGTTAAAGTGGTGTTATATGTCGCACCCTTCGCTCACCCCCCTCCCGTGCTGGTAACAGTTATCAATTCCCCACTTCACATTCCCCAGTCCTCCATAAACGAGGCAAAAAAATAATAAACACTATTATATATATATATATATATATATATATATATATATATATATATATATATATATATATATATATATATATATATATATATATTATATATATATTTTGGTAGCAGTCTTTCCTGTAGACATATATTAAATATGACCGAAAAAGTAAGATTAATAATTCTAACACGAATTTTCTCGATCTTTCTTACGTTTCTTTTCACTGTTGATGGTAATTCAAAGATCAATTCTCCAAAATTCATTTTTATTTCTAGTCTGACGCGACACTTGAGCGCGTTTCGTAAAACTTATTACATTTTCAAAGACTTTAGTTTACAAACACACAACTGAAACTGAATAGAGCTTACACATCTTCGATTTTATATCTACATTTGGGTGAGGTGGATGAGGTGAAAACAAACTTTCAACAATGGGTATTGAATGGGTATTAAATTCAAACACAAGACAGAACACGAAACAATGGGTATTGAATGGAAGTAATTGTAGAAAGCCTATTGGTCCATATTTCTTGATGCTTCTATATTGGAGCGGAGTCTTGAAGTGAGTAGAATATAGTTGTGCATTAATTGGCTGTTGATTGCTGGTGTTGACTTCTTGATGTGTAGTGCCTCGCAGACGTCAAGCCGCCTGCTATCGCTGTATCTATCGATGATTTCTGTGTTGTTTGCTAAGATTTCTCTGGTGATGGTTTGGTTGTGGGAAGAGATTATATGTTCCTTAATGGAGCCCTGTTGCTTATGCATCGTTAAACGCCTGGAAAGAGATGTTGTTGTCTTGCCTATATACTGGCTTTTTTTAGGCTTACAATCCCCAAGAGGGCATTTGAAGGCATAGACGACGTTGGTCTCTTTTAAAGCATTCTGCTTTGTGTCTGTAGAGTTTCTCATGAGTAGGCTGGCCGTTTTTCTGGTTTTATAGTAAATCGTCAGTTGTATCTTCTGATTTTTGTCTGTAGGGATAACGTTTCTACTGACCATATCTTTCAGGACCCTTTCCTCCGTTTTATGGGCTGTGGAAAAGAAGTTCCTGTAAAATAGTCTAATAGGGGGTATAGGTGTTGTGTTAGTTGTCTCTTCAGAGGTTGCATGGCGTTTCACTTTCCTTCTTATGATGTCTTCCACGAAACCATTGGAGAAACCGTTGTTGACTAGGACCTGCCTTACCCTGCAGAGTTCTTCGTCGACATGCTTCCATTCTGAGCTGTGGCTGAAGGCACGGTCGACATAAGCGTTAACAACACTCCTCTTGTACCTGTCTGGGCAGTCACTGTTGGCATTCAGGCACATTCCTATGTTTGTTTCCTTAGTGTAGACTGCAGTGTGGAAAACTCCGCTCCTTTCCATGACTGTTACATCTAGAAAGGGCAGCTTCCCATCCTTCTCCATCTCGTAAGTGAAACGCAACACAGAATTCTGCTGAAATGCCTCCTTCAGCTCCTGCAGATGTCTGATATCAGGTACCTGTGTAAAAATGTCGTCAACATACCTGCAGTATATGGCCGGTTTCAAGTTCATGTCGACTAAGACTTTTTGCTCGATGGTACCCATGTAGAAGTTAGCAAACAGGACATCTAGGGGAGAACCCATGGCGACCCCATCTACTTGCTTATACATGTGTCCATCCGGGCTCAAGAAGGGTGCCTCTTTAGTACAAGCTTGGAGTAGTTTCCTTAGACTGTTTTCTGGTATGTCAAGAGGAGTACAGGCCGGATCACGGAACACTCTGTCGGCTATCATCCCGATTGTTTCATCCACAGGTACGTTGGTAAACAGAGATTCTACGTCCAACTAGGCTCTTATCCCTGTGGCCCGTGTTCCCCGCAGCTAGTCAACAAATTCCTTTGGAGACTTCAGGCTGAAGGCGCAAGGGACATAAGGAGTCAGCAAGCCGTTGAGTCGTTTCGCCAGTCTGTACGTGGGTGTGGGTATCTGGCTGATGATTGGCCGAAGTGGGTTTCCAGGCTTGTGTGTCTTGACATTTCCATACCCATATCCAGGTTTATATTCCCCAATAATCTTTGGCAGGTGGAGTCCAGATTTCTTGGCGTTCACAGTTTTTGATCCGTCAGATCATAAATTAATAAGCATATCTAGTTCCTCTTGCGTGACTGTTCGCCCCTCGCCTCATATGGGAAAGCCGTCATTATTTATTGTTGACTGTTTTACAACACTGGTCTGGGATTTGGTTATGGACCGGAGTTCAATCCAAACCTCGAATTCAAATATATTATTTGAAAAGAATGAGAAAATTTAAAATAAGTAAAAGTCAAGTGCATGTGTTAAGTTATGATGAGCTAAAAGACTGAGGGTAGTGTTCAAGTATAAATATATATATGTTTTTGTGAAAGAGAAAATATGATTCACACATCAGCGGTGGACAATAAGCGGTAACCGGGTGATGTGCACAAAATAGTTTGAACTAACTAATAAATAATTTGTTAAACAGTAAGGACATTGATAATGCGAGGTCTTGAACTAGATACTGACAGGGGAAACGACAAAAAGCCGTGATATTGAAAAGAAACTGAACTGAAATTGTAAAGAATTTGAAAGTTGATTAATATATGTAGTGTGAAGCGAATCTACTGGAAAACAGTAAGCAAACTTTATTTGAAAAGTACATGAGAAGACTGAAAAGCAGGGCGTAGTGAAATGGGTTAAAATAAGAAGCAATGATCTTCATAAACATAACATAACATATCCACGATCGTAATTAATACACTGTGAACTCTTAAAACTGTGCTCACAGTGAAATCACGTCACTATGCATAACTCGTCACTCTGCAAAACAAATTGTTGACTATAAGTGTGACAATGAGAATATAAATGACCACATATGTTTTTGAGTGCTGTTTTAGTCAAGAAATGATGCAAAGGATGTTTAATGACTAATGAGAGAAAGATGAGGAGGCTATGTAAGTAGTGATCACGTCTTCTCAAACTTTGCCTTCCAGAAGGTGGTGTGGTGCATATTTCACAATACCTTTTCTTTCCTCCTAAGTCAGCCTCTTATTTCGTGGACTGGTGGCGTTTGATGTGTTGAACTACATAAAGGAACCTTATTTGCTAGAAAAAAAGCCTGTGAAATAATGTGTGTTATGTTTTGACCTTGTAGCTAATAGCATATTGCTACTTTTTGTCTTTGATATGTATTGCCTTGCCTTGCTAATAGCGCAATGCCACATTTTGTCTGACTCACTTAGCACAAGTGAAGACAAAACATTAAAAAACTTGCAAAGGTTAAAACTCTGTGAAATCATATCTGTTAGGTTTTTGACTAGCAGGCTAATAGCATACTACATTACTGTTTTTTTATGTTATGTTTACCTCGATAGCATTGTAATGCTTGGAAAATGTATGTGTGGATCCCGTTTCCCTTTTACTGCTCCTAAATAATGGATGCTGTAAAGTATTTTTTATGGAAATATGACTTCTTATTCAAACCCCTTTTTAAAACTAGATGCAATAACCACGTTATGTTTGCCTTCTCTCTCTCAATATGGATGTATGATGGTGAAAGTATTTTTTTTAAACTAAAAAATCTCTTAGAATAACTTTGATGATATAAATAGTGATTGGTGACTTTGTGCATACTCTCAAAACTTAGTTTCTGCAAAAAACAGTAAATTAGATGCGAGCTATGATTTAAATAACAGAAGTTGGGTGATGTGTGGGTTATGTGTGTGGACTCGGGAGATATGATCACCACATATAAGTTTCTCAAAGAAAACGTTAAGCTAGTTAAGGAGCGTTTATTTAACACACCAGCCATCAATGTAGTAGTGAGATTCCCTTTGATGGCTGAGCACGTGTCAATGAAAAATTAAAATGTGCAAAGATGTTTCGGAGTGCTATTTTAGTCAAGAAATGATACAAAAATTTGTGTTTATTGACTAGCGAGAGGCAGAACAAGTGACCATACAGTTAAAAAAAAATATTAGAATTTGTAGGTAGTGATCACATCTCCCCAAACTCTTCTGTCTTCCAGCGTGGTATGTCCTCTTGTGAGCATGTGTGGAATGGGATGGCATCTGTGTGTATGTGAACTGGGTCACTACTCTACATATGATCAGAATTAATAATACTAAAGGCTTTGCATAGAACATCCGGGCTGGGAAGAGTGAAGTGATGCTTGTGATGGTATGGGCTGGGGAGGGGGGGTTGGATGGGGGTGGATGGGCTTACGTAAGGATGGGCTTACATTGTATCAAGGTAGGGGGACCCCTCCCTCCTCAACATATCCTTGCTATGGTTCCTATTTCAATAATGATATTCGGACATCGGACAAAGTTGATTTCCACGTTACGTTACTAAGTGCCTCACTCACTTCTTCAGTATAAGAGCGTTGAACATTCTGTGACATTGTCTTGCTATGATATTAAAAGTCTACTGTTGCGCGCAGTGTCATACAGTCCTAATGGCATGAGGCCAGCCTGACGAAACTGAAGACCGTATGTCCCAGCAATTGAAGCCGGGTATTTCACTAACGGCTCAGCCTGAGAGAGAGAGAGAGAGAGAGAGAGAGAGAGAGAGAGAGAGAGAGAGAGAGAGAGAGAGAGAGAGAGAGAGAGAGAGAATGATTGAATGTCATGTTTGTGGTATGGCAGAGGGTTGAGGAGGGGAGGGAGGGGAGTTGGGCTAGGTGGTGGTGCTGCTGGAGTGAGGCTATGATCATCCCACCTGAAACCTCTACCACAGATGTGTGTAATGGTGAAGCTCCTAGGGTTAGATCTAAAATTGCATATATTCATTCATTCAGTAGTGAAAAAACACCACCTTCTGGCTATGGTGTGTGGTATCCCTACACTAGACTTATGTCAAACTCTCTCAAGAGGTTATCCGACACCTCAAAAGCAGACCTCCAGACCGCGGACTGAGGTAATGTGAAGTTTGTGAAATTGTCGAGTGATTGATGCTGTCTGTCACCTGCACGGAGGGAGTGCGGGAAGTAGGGGAGAGACATATGACCCCAGCAGCTAATGCCAATACTGGTCACTCAAGTGCGGAACGTCCATGGGCCGGCCTCCCACACAGCCTAAGGTGCTGGGGGTGAGCGATCCGCTCCTGTTGCTACTACCCTCTGGTGCAAATCTGAGGTCAATGTGGGCATTATACGCTTCACTCTAGAAGCAAGCTAGATGTGAGGGTGAAGGGGGGGGGGGGATGGAGAGAGAGAGATCCACACACGGTTTACAGAAAAAACGATTGTGATACATCATTTCATGTGGAGATGTCCCCACTGCTAACACGACCCTGTCTGACATCTAACTAATCTCCGTCATTGAACACCGCCGACACAACTGGATTGGGGGAGAAAAGTTAAACGGTTCTTTCCTTACATAAAACAGACATTCTTTAAGAAAAAAAATGTCTCCACTATCACACACAAACCAGCCATCTGATCCCCTCCCCCCTTTTTCCCTCCTCCTCCTCTCCCCATACTCATCTTAAGAGCCTGGTCTCCTACCCTCTCGGCTATAGGGAGACCCCCTCCCTCAACATATCCTTCCCAGGTAAGGGGACCCCTCCCCCCTCTACATAACCACATACTAACATCTATCTATCCATCGATCTATCTTCACACTGGATTAACTCTATGGCACATACTCATACATATTCATCTACTACTATTCCTCTCCTCTTCTCCTCTCCTCTTCTCCTCTCCTCTTCTCCTCTTCCTTTACTCTCCCTACATGACCACACACCACCACATACCCCCCACATCCTGTCAAGTGCCGTACCCGGCACGTGCCACTCACCTGGCGAACCCCCCCAGAACACCGTGTGTCTACGTACCTGTGCACCACCTGAGCAGGGGAGCCTAATGAGCTCACCTGCTCAGGTGCTGTGCACTGTCGTAGGCGTACTTTACGCAACTACTGGAGTGCAGGTGATGGTGGTAACGGTAGTGTAGGTGGTGGTGGTAACGGTAGTGTAGGTGATGGTGGTAACGGTAGTGTGGGTGATGGTGGTAACGGTAGTGTGGGTGATGGTGGTAACAGTAGTGTAGTGATGGTGGTAACGGTAGTGTGGGTGATGGTGGTAACGGTAGTGTGGGTGATGGTGGTAACGGTAGTGTGGGTGATGGTGGTAACGGTAGTGTGGGTGATGGTGGTAACGGTAGTGTAGGTGATGGTGGTAACGGTAGTGTTAGTGATGGAGGTAACGGTAGTGTAGGTGATGGTGGTAACGGTAGTGTAGTGATGGTGGTAACGATAGTGTGGGTGATGGTGGTAACGATAGTGTGGGTGATGGTGGTAACGGTAGTGTAGTGATGGTGGTAACGGGAGTGTAGGTGATGGTGGTAACGGTAGTGTAGGTGATGGTGGTAACGGGAGTGTAGGTGATGGTGGTAACGGGAGTGTAGGTGATGGTGGTAACGGGAGTGTAGGTGATGGTGGTAACGGTAGTGTAGGTGATGGTGGTAACGGTAGTGTAGGTGATGGTGGTAACGGTAGTGTAGGTGATGGTGGTAACGGGAGTGTAGGTGATGGTGGTAACGGTAGTGTAGGTGATGGTGGTAACGGTAGTGTAGGTGATGGTGGTAACGGTAGTGTAGGTGATGGTGGTAACGGTAGTGTAGGTGATGGAGGTAACGGTAGTGTAGGTGATGGTGGTAACGGTAGTGTGGGTGATGGTGGTAACGGTAGTGTGGGTGATGGTGGTAACGGTAGTGTGGGTGATGGTGGTAACGGTAGTGTAGGTGATGGTGGTAACGGTAGTGTAGGTGATGGTGGTAACGGTAGTGTAGGTGATGGTGGTAACGGTAGTGTAGGTGATGGTGGTAACGGTAGTGTAGGTGATGGTGGTAACGGTAGTGTAGGTGATGGTGGTAACGGTAGTGTAGGTGATGGAGTAACTCCTCACTTGCTTTACTAATTGGTTATGCTCTCTAGGTGACCTTTTAGGTGAGAAGATTTGCGGTTCCCCAAATTACCGGAAGGCAAATGAATTGACCGTCATTAGCAAGAGAAACCTTGGGATTGAGATATATTATATACTAGCTGTACCACGCGTTGCTGTGGCTCAGCCACAGCAACTCTCCCCTGTCCCCCAGCCTAACCATCATTCTCCCCCTCTTCCGTCCAACCATTCCCCATTCCCCCGTCCCCTCATCCTCCCCACCATCCCCCACTCACTCGTCCGATGCATTCCCAAATGATCTGATGTTCCCATCACTGAAAAATAAGAACAATAAAAAAAAAGAAATGAGAACAATTAAAAAAACTATACTCATGAAATTAATGTAATGGTAAACAACTCAGCTCAATTCCAATGCAATATCACACAAAATAATTAAATCAAAATGAAAAATTTAAATCAATGAAAATTAAATTTATCACTGCAATCGGAAACATTGAAATGGAATCGTAACATATTTAGTAGAGCGTGTGTTGATTTTACGTGCAACGGATAGCACTATTTTTCAAATAAAGCATGTTTTTACCTGTCACAGGTGTTGCATCTGTAAAGTAGGTATATAAAAATGTGTGTGTATTCGAATGGAACATTGTGTCAAAATCTCAAAGCAATCGGTGAAGAACTTTCGGAGATTACAAAATGTGTTGCTCTTACGTCCAACATTTGGCACTGTTTTTTTTTTTTTTTTTTTTTTAAATGTTTTTACCTTTCACAGACGTGAGATCTATATAGCACGTATATAAAAATATATTTCGTATGAGAATGAAACGTTGTATCAAAATTTCAAAACAATATGTGAAGAACTTTCAGGGATTAGCAATTTTGAACAAACGAACATTTACATTTTTGTTCATATAGATAACAATATTTGAACAACGAACATTTACGTTTTTATTTATGTAGTCTATGTAAATAAATGTGTAAATGTTCGTTTGTTCAAAATCGCTAATCTCAGGCAAGGTGAGGTCTGGGTCTGAGCTTAGGCAAGGTGATGTCTGGGTCTGAGCGTAGGCAAGGTGAGGTCTGGGTCTGAGCGTAGGCAAGGCGATGCCTGGGTCTGAGCGTAGGCAAGGTGAGGTCTGGGTCTGAGCGTGGACAAGGTGAGGTCTGGATCTGAGGGTAGGCAAGGCGATGCCTGGGTCTGAGCGTAGGCAAGGTGAGGTCTGGGTCTGAGCGTAGGCAAGGTGAGGTCTGGGTCTGAGCGTAGGCAAGGCGATGCCTGGGTCTGAGCGTAGGCAAGGTGAGGTCTGGGTCTGAGCGTAGGCAAGGTGAGGTCTGGGTCTGAGCATAGGCAAGGTGAGGTCTGGGTCTGAGCGTAGGCAAGGTGAGGTCTGGGTCTGAGCATAGGCAAGGTGAGGTCTGGGTCTGAGCATAGGCAAGGTGAGGTCTGGGTCTGAGCGTAGGCAAGGTGAGGCGTGTGTCGAGGGCGAGGGAGGGGGCAGACGAACCGTGCGCGCTCTGTTAAAATCGTGACATTAACTGGGATTCTTAGGACTACTGCTGTCAGACATAACAAAGTGCATAGTGACCCGCTGGAAAATTAAAAGTAGTCATTAACAATAGAACTTTGTGTTAAATAGAGAATAAACGTTAGACCGCGTGTGAGCCAGTGAACGAGGCTTTGTGTACATGCGTGTATTAGGAAAAAAAAATAGTGAATGGTGATTCGTGGAACAGTGATGTGGAACGGGTATCACAACAACATATAAGTTGGAAGTGAATAGTATAAATATAGAATACTAGAAATATAGAATAGTGGCAAGAGGCGGCATCAGTGTTATAAATCGGGTAACTGGAAACTGGTGACATCAACCTGGGACAACAAGAGGTCACCTGTATTCACCGGGGACCAGCTTCGCTACCCTACGCTAAGTACCTGCCATAAAGTTTGAACAAAATAACATACATAATATTACAAATATACGGTATACATATAATATTATATATATTAAACATATAAATATATATACATATATATTGTTACAAATATACAATATACATATAATATTATAAATATATAGATATATACAACAAAACAAGGCAATATGGGAGTAAATAAACAAATTTGTGGCCACTGTAACAACTTCTTAAAGACGAAGGTAACGGGAATTGAATGTTATATCTGTAAGACTAGATTCCATTCGGCTTGTACAGGAGTGAGTAACACTACGGCACTGAGAGCTGGCCACTTGCTCTGCGTGTGTAAAAATGACCTGCCAGCTTAGAATATCCTAAAAAACCTTCTAGATAACATGACGCATGATCGGAAAACATCATTCATTGGAAGCCTACCAGACATCCAGAAGGAGTGGGAAAGGAACAACAATTCTAATATACAAGGGGCGGAGGCTATAGTCAGGGATGAAACTGAGGCTGAAACTCAGGAAGTTGTAAACTCTGACTCAGTAGGCCCGGATGTAGATGACAGTAAACTAGAAAGTGTACCAGACAGCACTAACAGCTCGATAGGTACAGACACTACGACGGTTCCCGATAGAGCAATTCAGAACAGAAGGACAGACTTATGCAAATTTTATGCAAAGGGCATATGCAGACATAGATATGCTGGTAATAAGAAAGGATTAGAATGCAGTTACCAACATCCCAAAAAATGTTTAAATATGCCTAGGAAAGGTGAGTGTCGATTTGGATCAATATGTAGGTTTTTCCATCCTGACATGTGCCAAACCTCACTGGAGGACAGAAAATGCTATTACCTTAGCTGTCCACACTTTCACGTGAAAGGCACGGAACGCTACATAAAGAGTCGCAAGCAGGATAATGAATTTGGAGGAAACTCTATAAATTTTTAATACCAGACCGGCAGAGAATTCAAAAGGAGCAGCATGGAGAGTGTATGGAACTGGATGCCAGATCCACTTGCATTCCAGAATTACAGATACAATTACCCACCGAAAGGGAACTACAACTACGACAGACAACTGCCCTACAACAATCAGTACTGGTCAGAACAAACTCATTATGTCCACGAATAATGGGCTTGCCGAAAAAGTCTCCCATTCAAACTATCACTAATAGAATAACCTCATTCATCTTTGCCAACATAAAAGGACTGAAAACAAGAACAAACAACAAAGTACAGTTCATAAATGGCCTCCTCACGGAGTCAAATGCAGTATTTGGAGCTTTCACAGAAACCCATGCAGGGGAATTGTTGGACAGTGAGATCTGGATTCCAGGATATAACCTATACAGGTGTGATAGGAAAATTAGGTCACATGGAGGAGTGGGTCTGTATATTAGGGAAGACCTTGTATGCTCGGAGCTCCTAAACGTTACAAATGAGGTGGTAGAGGTACTGGGATTAAAAATAGAGAAAATAAATTTAGTGATTATTCTAATATACAAACCGCCAGATGCAACGGCTGAGGAATTCACAGAACAGATAAGCAAAATAGAGAATAGCCTTGATAATTTGGAGAACCCGATACCTGATATTATCTTCCTAGGTGACTTCAACTTGCCTAGTCTCAGGTGGAAAATAGCAAACAATAATATTATACCAGGAAATTATCAGGACCTAACCAACCACAGATTAGAGAACTACTTAGATTCTGTGACAAATTTTCACTCAATCAGCAGATATCGGAGCCAACGAGAAATGAAAATATTCTAGATCTGGTCTTTACGGACAATGAAGACATTATCAGAGACATTACGATATCAGATACCACATACTCAGATCACAAGCTCATTGAAGTGCAAACGACCATCAATACTCAGAATAGACCTAAAACGTTGATAAAGCGAGAGGGGCTATTCAGTAAATTAAATTTTAATTATAAAAGGATAGACTGGGAGATAATAAACAGGGAACTTACAAACATTCCATGGGGAACTGTTCTAAGTAATACAAGTCCTACAGAAGGAATAGAAAAACTGACTTCAGAAGCGTATCAAGTCTGTCTGAAACATGTTCCTTTGAGGAAAGCAGAAAGAGATCCAACGTAGGAAGAGAACGCAGACGACACTATAAACGCAGGAATAAAATAACGGAACTGCTTATGCAGACACGAATTTCCCGTCAAAGAAGGAATAATTTAAATAGGGAGATTGAAGAAATCGAGCGGAAATTTAAACACTCATATGAAACTGAAGAAAGGCAGTTAGAACAGAAAGCAATTAAGGAAATAAAGAAAAATCCAAAATATTTCTTCTCATATGCGAAATCAAAAGCAAAAACCACTGCCAGTATTGAACCTATTCGTACAAGTGAAGGTTCATACACGGAGGATGACAAAGAAATTAGTGAAATCCTAAAAAAGCAGTATGAGGACATGTTTAGCGCTCCAATAAACAACATGAAGGTGGAAGATCCAGACAATTTCTTTATGCGGGATATTCAAACCCCTGTAAATATAACTGATATAAACACGAGCGCACTAAATTTTGAAAGATAAATTTAAAACATGCCCATGCACTCGGCCCCAGGTCCAGACTCATGGAATTCAATATTTATAAAGAAATGCAAAGTGCCGGTAGCACAGGCACTCAGTATAGTGTGGAGGAAGAGCTTGGACACGGGGGAGATACCAGATGCACTTAAAGTAGCAGACATAGCCCCTCTACACAAGGGAGGGAGCAAAGCATTGGCAAAGAATTATAGACCAGTTGCACTAACATCGCACATCATAAAAGTATTTGAGAGAGTGATTAGGAGTCAGGTCACCAATTTCATGGAGACCAATGACTTTCACAACCCAGGCCAACATGGATTTCGAGCGGGAAGATCGTGCCTCTCACAGCTATTTGAGCACTACGACAAAGTCATTGAGGCATTAGAAGAAAAACAGAATGCTGATGTGATATACACGGACTTCGCAAAGGCTTTCGATAAATGTGACCATGGCGTGATAGCACACAAAATGAAGTCAATGGGAATAACCGGTAAAGTAGGACGCTGGATACTCAGTTTTCTGTCAAACAGGACTCAGCGAGTAACGGTCAACCATATAAAATCTAGTCCAAGTGCAGTTAAAAGTTCTGTACCTCAGGGTACAGTCCTTGCACCGCTGCTTTTCCTTATTCTCATATCAGATATAGACAAAAATACAAGTCATAGCTTCGTATCATCCATTGCAGACACAAAAATCAGTATGAAAATTACCACGGCTGAAGACATTGAAAAACTTCAAGCTGATATTAATAAAGTTTTCGACTGGGCATCAGAAAATAACATGATGTTTAACAGCGATAAATTCCAGGTACTCAGGTACGGTAAAAATGAGGACCTTAAACATAATACAGAGTACAAAACACAATCAAATGTACCCATAGTAGGAAAACAGCATGTAAAGGATTTGGGAATAACAATGTCTGACGACCTAACGTTTAAGGAGCATAACCAAGCAAATATTGCGACATCCAGAAAAATGATAGGATGGATTACGAGAACTTTCAAATCCAGGGATCCCATCACAATGGTTGTACTCTTCAAGGCACTTGTGTTGTCCCGTCTTAAGTACTGCTCAGTACTCACTTCCCCCTTCAGAGCATGAGAGATTGCTGAAATAGAGGGAATACAGAGAACATATACGGCACGCATAGACGCAATAAAGCACCTAAATTATTGGGATCGTCTCAAAGCCCTCCAAATGTACTCACTAGAAAGAAGACGAGAGAGATATCAAATAATATACACCTGGAAGATACTGGAGGGCCAAGTACCAAATCTACACAGAAAAATAACAACGTACTGGAGTGAACGATATGGAAGAAAATGTAGAATAGAACCAGTGAAGAGCAGAGGTGCCAATGGCACAATCAGAGAACACTGTATAAACATCAGAGGTCCGCGGTTGTTCAACGTCCTCCCAGCAAGCATAAGAAATATTGCCGGAACAACCGTGGACATCTTCAAGAGGAAACTAGATTTATTCCTCCAAGGAGTGCCCGACCAACCGGGCTGTGGTGGGTATGTGGGCCTGCGGGCCGCTCCAAGTAACAGCCTAGTGGACCAAACTCTCACAAGTCAAGCCTGGCCTCGGGCCGGGCTTGGGGAGTAGAAGAACTCCCAGAACCCCATCAACCAGGTAACCAGGTCTGAGCGTAGGCAAGGTGAGGTCTGGGTCTGAGCGTAGGCAAGGTGAGGTCTGGGTCTGAGCGTAGGCAAGGTGAGGTCTGGGTCTGAGCGTAGGCAAGGTGAGGTCTGGGTCTGAGCGTAGGCAAGGTGAGGTCAGGGTCTGGGCGTATTCAAGGTGACGAAGTCGTTATTCTGTATATTTAGGGTGAGTCGATTTTTCTTGGCTGAGTATAGCTCCCAGTATTTACAGTCATCTCTGGTCAGTAGTGGATGCCAGGAGTGTTGTAGTATCTACCAGCAGGTTCCTAGTGAGTGTTGTGTTATGCCCACTTTAGATATGGTTTCTCGGGGCACCAGCCTGTAGATGGCATGTGAGGCTTCTCGAAAGCTTCGTGGCGGCCATACCATTGTAAATAGATCGAAGGTGACATCCTTCTTACGGGCTATTCACTCCCAAAAAATCTACCACTTACGGGCTATTCATGCCCGTGTCACCTCTTGGGTAGCTTAATCATCATCAATCAAAATCCGTCATTGGGGGCATGTAAATTGGCATACAACGATTGCTTTTTGGGAGAGGAGTGTATTGTTTACTGTGGCTCTTCTTGAGTATTAAATCAGCTGTCCTTTTTATTGAAAAAAGTTACTTAAGAACAGCCCCAATAAACAGAACAACCCTTTCCAACAAAGCAAATATGGAAAACCAATTTACACAATATTTTATTAAAAAAGTCTTCCAGAAAGTAACTCTCTGCATCATTAATTACAAAACATACTACAGAATCATCGTATTTATTAACAAATTCCAGGTACATCAAATTATTAATGCTGTATCACTATATATTACAAACATCAAATTAAATATCTTTAACGAAGATAATTACACCACATAAAAATACATAAATCTTTAAACAACGGAATATCAGTGCTTTAAATTGTCTCAACAGATGTAAAGTAATAAAATAGTTATATTTCATGTCATTTGACGAGAAAATACCCTTAACAAATTGGCAAAAAGTAAAGTAGTTTAATCAATCTTAGACATATTTAACTGGAATAAAACTAAGATTAGATAATTAGATCAAACAAATATAATAATCTGTAGAGAGAGATTATTAAAGTTTAAATCATACTGAACGATTCATCAGCTTATAAATATGAAGCTTTACCCCCAAAAATGTATGGTGGTTTCTCTCTGCCATCGTGGGGAACGCGGGGCGCTCTCTGCCATCGTGGAGAACGCGGGGCGCTCTCTGCCATCGTGGGGAACGCGGGGCGCTCTCTGCCATCGTGGAGAACGCGGGGCGCTCTCTGCCATCGTGGGGAACGCGGGGCGCTCTCTGCCATCGTGGGGAACGCGGGGCGCTCTCTGCCATCGTGGGGAACGCGGGGCGCTCTCTGCCATCGTGGGGAACGCGGGGCGCTCTCTGCCATCGTGGGGAACGCGGGGCGCTCTCTGCCATCGTGGAGAACGCGGGGCGCTCTCTGCCATCGTGGGGAACGCGGGGCGCTCTCTGCCATCGTGGGGAACGCGGGGCGCTCTCTGCCATCGTGGGGAACGCGGGGCGCTCTCTGCCATCGTGGGGAACGCGGGGCGCTCTCTGCCATCGTGGGGAACGCGGGGCGCTCTCTGCCATCGTGGGGAACGCGGGGCGCTCTCTGCCATCGTGGGGAACGCGGGGCGCTCTCTGCCATCGTGGGGAACGCGGGGCGCTCTCTGCCATCGTGGGGAACGCGGGGCGCTCTCTGCCATCGTGGGGAACGCGGGGCGCTCTCTGCCATCGTGGGGAACGCGGGGCGCTCTCTGCCATCGTGGGGAACGCGGGGCGCTCTCTGCCATCGTGGGGAACGCGGGGCGCTCTCTGCCATCGTGGGGAACGCGGGGCGCTCTCTGCCATCGTGGGGAACGCGGGGCGCTCTCTGCCATCGCGGGGAACGCGGGGCGCTCTCTGCCATCGTGGGGAACGCGGGGCGCTCTCTGCCATCGTGGGGAACGCGGGGCGCTCTCTGCCATCGTGGGGAACGCGGGGCGCTCTCTGCCATCGTGGAGAACGCGGTGTTCTCTCTGCCATCGTGGAGAACGCGGTGTTCTCTCTACCATCGTGGAGAACGCGGTGTTCTCTCTACCATCATGGAGAACACGGTGTTCTCTCTACCATCGTGGAGAACGCGGTGTTCTCTCTACCATCATGGAGAACACGGTGTTCTCTCTACCATCATGGAGAACACGGTGTTCTCTCTACCATCATGGAGAACACGGTGTTCTCTCTACCATCATGGAGAACACGGTGTTCTCTCTACCATCATGGAGAACACGGTGTTCTCTCTACCATCATGGAGAACACGGTGTTCTCACTACCATCATGGAGAACACGGTGTTCTCACTACCATCATGGAGAACACGGTGTTCTCTCTACCATCATGGAGAACACGGTGTTCTCTCTACCATCATGGAGAACACGGTGTTCTCTCTACCATCATGGAGAACACGGTGTTCTCTCTACCATCATGGAGAACACGGTGTTCTCTCTACCATCATGGAGAACACGGTGTTCTCTCTACCATCATGGAGAACACGGTGTTCTCTCTACCATCATGGAGAACACGGTGTTCTCTCTACCATCATGGAGAACACGGTGTTCTCTCTACCATCATGGAGAACACGGTGTTCTCACTACCATCATGGAGAACACGGTGTTCTCACTACCATCATGGAGAACACGGTGTTCTCTCTACCATCATGGAGAACACGGTGTTCTCTCTACCATCATGGAGAACACGGTGTTCTCTCTACCATCATGGAGAACACGGTGTTCTCTCTACCATCATGGAGAACACGGTGTTCTCTCTGCCATCATGGAGAACACGGTGTTCTCTCTACCATCATGGAGAACACGGTGTTCTCTCTACCATCATGGAGAACAAGGTGTTCTCTCTACCATCACGGAGAACACGGTGTTCTCTCTACCATCATGGAGAACAAGGTGTTCTCTCTACCATCACGGAGAACACGGTGTTCTCTCTACCATCATGGAGAACAAGGTGTTCTCTCTACCATCATGGAGAACAAGGTGTTCTCTCTACCATCACGGAGAACACGGTGTTCTCTCTACCATCACGGAGAACAAGGTGTTCTCTCTACCATCATGGAGAACAAGGTGTTCTCTCTACCATCACGGAGAACACGGTGTTCTCTCTACCATCACGGAGAACACGGTGTTCTCTCTACCATCACGGAGAACACGGTGTTCTCTCTACCATCACGGAGAACACGGTGTTCTCTCTACCATCACGGAGAACACGGTGTTCTCTCTACCATCACGGAGAACACGGTGTTCTTAATAATTTATTAGACTGTTTTATTCAATAAATCTTATAATTTAATATTATAATTTATAATTAAATTAACAATTTAATAAATCTTTAATTTAATATTTAATAATAATTTAAAGATTTTAATTAAATGTTTACAATTTAATTCTATCGTGTTTTAATAATTAAATTTATTTACATTCTTAAATTGTGGCTCGACTGTAAGTATTACAATATGTATACGAGTGTGTGTGAGTGTGTAAAAGTGTGTGCGTGTGTATGAGTGCGTACGTATTTGAGTGTGTGCGCGTATGTGGATGAGTGACTATGAATGAGCTTACATGTGCGCATATGTATGAATGTGTATGTGTATGAATTTACGGGCTTATCCATGTTTATATATCCATGTTTATGATTGAGATGCTATTAAAAGTTGGAAATTAAGGGTTACCCTTGTTTCGAACCCGCGTTCAATTCCGCAGAACAATAAGGCTGACTCACTGTCACACAAACGTCTCCACCGACTTGAATACATACCGTCCTCCTAAGGTGCCCCAACGTCAAAAAACTGTTGTACTAAAGCGCTCTTTTATCCTAATCTACCAGAGGACCCAAAACAGAAAACGGGACAGTACTTCAATTTCGCGAGCCGCTCCCATTTTCTAGTACGACGATTTTTTGGCCTTTGGTGGAGTATACGTCAAAATGCGACGTTCTATTAGCAGGACGGGATTGGTACGTTACTGGTCATACTCCCGTTGATGTGCAAGTTTTGGTGCCAGGGAATGTGAGAACAGGATATTTACATGCAAAATTCATTCATTTTCATTCGTAAACTATACGTTTTGAATCATTATAACGAGTTGTATATAATGATCCAGTGTTGAAGTTCCGTTAATGGCCATAGAAATGTTCCCTCTGACTTGTGTTGAGGACGCTTGCGGACACAATGTGTTCAGTGCCTTCTGTCTCATACTTACCGTCCCATGATACCGTCAACGTTCTCTGACACACGACTTCCGTCCAATAATACCGTCAATACCGTCTCACACGACAAGCTCACAACCTCTACTGTTACAAACCCAATTAACTTGATCACACAACACGGCATTTAGAGGATCTAAACCCATCCTTGAGCGCTCGTTAAGATATCGTGCTGATGAATTCAAAATCATTCAAAAGCATATTAGAGAAACTATACGATAACGAGGTTTAGATGATACTGTTGCTGATTAACTAAGCTGTTATCGTAATTCTCTCCAAATCATTGGGTCACGTGAACCAATGTGAGTTACGGAAGACACATACCACCAGGACACTGAGACGTTCAGAGGGATGAAGGATACAATATGTGTCATGAAATAAACAAATTAGTCACTGATTTTCAAAGTGACTAAGTCTAAGTGTGATGAAATAAGACAACAAATTCACCAAAATAAACCACAAACATTTCAGAGGAAATAACAGGTAACAAAACAATTACGAAGCTGGAATTCTAAATTTTGTATATTGAATTAATATTTATAATTGTAATGGTCATGTAATTTATAATTGTAACTTTTATCATTGTAACTGGCAACTTAACAGTGATTTTTTACGATTAAAACGTGATAATTCATCCTATGATTAACTCCTGCATGATTACCAGTCCTGGTGTGTGACACATTAACTCCTGTATGATTACCAGTCCTGGTGTGTGACACATTATCTCCTGTATGATTACCAGTCCTGGTGTGTGACACATTAACTCCTGTATGATTACCAGTCCTGGTGTGTGACACATTAACTCCTGTATGATTACCAGTCCTGGTGTGTGACACATTATCTCCTGTATGATTACCAGTCCTGGTGTGTGACACATTAACTCCTGTATGATTACCAGTCCTGGTGTGTGACACATTAACTCCTGCATGATTACCAGTCCTGGTGTGTGACACATTAACTCCTGTATGATTACCAGTCATGGTGTGTGACACATTAACTCCTGTATGATTACCAGTCCTGGTGTGTGACACATTATCTCCTGTATGATTACCAGTCCTGGTGTGTGACACATTAACTCCTGTATGATTACCAGTCCTGGTGTGTGACACATTATCTCCTGTATGATTACCAGTCCTGGTGTGTGACACATTAACTCCTGTATGATTAATAGTCGTGGCATTTAACTTATGTATTACATGAAAGGATTCAAGTCTCCATTAATAAGATGTGATCCGCCTATAGTGAGAGCAGCTTTGATGTAATACCTTAGTAAATAGAGCTCCCAGGCTCTATACCTGCTCTGTCACTCTCTTTCTTAAGAATTACCTGGAGACCACCAAAGTTAAGCACTCACGATCAGCTTGTATTTGACGTGAATTGGATCTCGTTGTAAACTTATCCTCGTACAGAGGATGAGCCAATTACTTACGTCAGGCGATTAGTCTATCTTGAGGCTATCTTGAGATGATTTCGGGGCTTTTAGTGTCCCCGCGGCCCGGTCCTCGACCAGGCCTCCACCCCCAGGAAGCAGCCCGTGACAGCTGACTAACACCCAGGTACCTATTTTACTGCTAGGTAACAGGGGCATAGGGTGAAAGAAACTCTGCCCATTGTTTCTCGCTGGCGCCGGGGATTGAACCCGGGACCACAGGATCACAAGTACAGTGTGCTGTCCGCTCGGCCGACCGGCTCCTGGGTGAGCCGGTCCTATTTTGTCTACAGCAAAAATTGGTTCGAACTTCTACCTGCAATCTTTTAGGAACTTTTTTTTAAGAAGCGTTCATTGCTACTTAAATGTTTTTTGTGAATGAATTAACGTTTTTACATATTGAAATTGTTAGTGAAATTGGGATTTTAATTGTGGTCATGTGTGTGGTATGGTGGCCAATGGTAGTGTTGTGTATAATAATATTGGGTATGTGTGGTTTGAGGGGGTTGTTACAACTAGCTGGCGTTGTTGTAACAACGTCGTTGGCACCGCCCCGGGCAATGCCTCAGAGCACCACCAGCCACCCCGGGAAGAGCATCATAGAGCCCCTCCAACCGCCCTCCGTTGCTCACTTTAGAGCTCTCCATATTACACGCATATATATAATGGTTAGCATTGTAAATGTCAGGCAATGTCTGTGGCAGAAAGCAATAATAATAAAAATAATAAAGAAAAATAAAAAAAACTCCTGCGCACCTGTTTTACTTTCCTTGTTCCATCCTCCTTCCCTCTTCCCTCCTCTCTCATCTACTTCTCTCCACTCCTTCCTACGCCTCTCTTCTTCCCTCCCCCGTCTCCTCTCCTCTCCACCAGACGGGATATTGCTCCCGTGGAGCATAGAGCTTTACGAGGTCGTAACTGTAGCCTCAGAGCACTGCTCTCTATGGAAATTTACCTTCGTAACGTAAAGTTAAATAATAACACTGCAAGACTACTTTAGTCTTCCCTTTACAAAAAGAATGTGGGTTAGTCTTGTACTCGTGTCCTTGTAAGTCCTGGGTTTATATGGCCTGATTAACAAGGTTCATTTTGCTCCTTACATGGTGGTAATTTGGGCTGTACTGGTGAGGTCTGGCTGTACTGGTGAGGTCTGGCTGTACCGGTGAGGTCTGCCTGTGCCGGTGGGGTCTGGCTGTACTGGTGAGGTCTGCCTGTGCCGGTGAGGTCAGGCTGGACCGGTGAGGTCTGCCTGTGCCGGTGAGGTCTGGCTGTACCGGTGAGGTCAGGCTGGACCGGTGAGGTCTGCCTGTGCCGGTGAGGTCTGGCTGTACCGGTGAGGTCTGGCTGTACCGGTGAGGTCTGGCTGTACCGGTGAGGTCAGGCTGGACCGGTGAGGTCTGGCTGTACCGGTGAGGTCTGGCTGTACCGGTGAGGTCTGGCTGTACCGGTAAGGTCTGGCTGTACCGGTGAGGTCTGGCTGTACCGGTGAGGTCAAGCTGGACCGGTGAGGTCTGGCTGTACCGGTGAGGTCTGGCTGTACCGGTGAGGTCTGGCTGTACCGGTGAGGTCTGGCTGTACCGGTGAGGTCTGGCTGTACCGGTGAGGTCTGCCTGTGCCGGTGGGGTCTGGCTGTACCGGTGAGGTCTGGCTGTACCAGTGAGGTCTGGCTGTACCGGTGAGGTCTGGCTGTACCCGTGAGGTCTGGCTGTACCAGTGAGGTCTGGCTGTATTTGAGGTCTGGCTGTATTTGAGGTCTGGCTGTATTTGAGGTCTGGCTGTATTTGAGGTCTGGCTGAATTTGAGGTCTGGCTGAATTTGAGGTCTGGCTGAATTTGAGGTCTGGCTGAATTTGAGGTCTGGCTGTATTTGAGGTCTGGCTGTTTTTGAGGTCTTGTTTTTTTTGAGGTCTGGCTGTACTGGCGAGGTCTGGCTGTACCACTGACACAGTAGTGAGGTCTGGCTGTACCACTGACACAGTAGTGAGGTCTGGCTGTACCACTGACACAGTAGTGAGGTCTGGCTGTACCACTGACACAGTAGTGAGGTCTGGCTGTACTGGCGAGGTCTGGCTGTACCACTGACACAGTAGTGAGGTCTGGCTGTACCACTGACACAGTAGCGAGGTCTGGCTGTACCACTGACACAGTAGCGAGGTCTGGCTGTACCACTGACACAGTAGTGAGGTCTGGCTGTACCACTGACACAGTAGCGAGGTCTGGCTGTACCACTGACACGGTAGTGAGGCCTGGCTGTACCACTGACACAGTAGCGAGGTCTGGCTGAACCACTGACACAGTAGTGAGGTCTGGCTGTACCACTGACACAGTAGCGAGGTCTGGCTGTACCACTGACACAGTAGTGAGGTCTGGCTGTACCACTGACACAGTAGTGAGGTCTGGCTGTACCACTGACACAGTAGCGAGGTCTGGCTGTACCACTGACACAGTAGTGAGGTCTGGCTGTACCATTGACACAGTAGCGAGGTCTGGCTGTACCACTACTCGCTACTAAATTTTCACTGTGTATGGAGTTAAGGTTATCAAGGAAAACATTTGTTAGCATTATTAGAATTCATTTTAGAAATAATTATCTGAATAATTATTATTAATGTTACAAATTTTCATATTGTCAAATCTTAACCACCAAGAGGAATTTTTTTTTTAAGACTAGAGTTCATAAGGCCTGTCAAATGACGTACTTAGTGAAACTGCAAGCAAGAGCTGTTATCCTACAGTTCTATCCGTAGCGCTAAAAACAGAAAGCTATCCTTTTAGAGCTGTATAGTCTCACAATGTGGACACAATTTCTTCATATTCCTAATTAGCTTCAATAAGTTTCCTTGGTTACTGTGGAGTGTTCTGAAGGGAGAGGTCCTGTGTACTCAGGCACAAGGACCAAGACATTGCGCTACACAAAATGTCTTCAGCCGTCAAAAATTAAATGTGAGGCGCAAAAGTCTGAAAATTTGGCTTAACCAAATTTTCCCTTCAGAAAACTTATAGAAAAAAAAACACAAAATGGTAATTTTTGGTGACGTGAGAGAAATGGGTTTAAACTCAAGACTAATGGGAAAATATATGACGGGAAATGGCCTAGTAGGCCTACCATTCATACATAAATATTTAGGTGCATTTTTAATGCTGACACAAGTAGGATTCTGAGCCTTGGTGACCCGTAAAATATTTTTAAGACGCTATATTAAGTAGCATTAATTTTTATTATTTTTTTACCGTTCTCCTTGAGATTTTTTTTTAAAACAATCAGGGTCATGATTAGAATTAAATATCCTTAAAATGTTGTTTACTGGGACACGGGTCGTTTAGTGGTCTACATCGACGGCCTACAACTAATGGCCTCCGGGGGTTAATTCTGTTGTAGAACGGAGACGGTTGGGCACATTTCCTTTCACCTCAAGCCTCTGTGGTAAATAAGTACCCGGGAGTTAAACACTTGCTGTGCCATGCACCCCCGGGGAACACCAGGCCAAAGGTAACAAGGGCATGTGCAGGTACAGACCTCCTGTACCCGATAACAGGCCTCCTGTACCAGATAACAGGCCTCCTGTATCCGATAACAGGCCTCCTGTACCCGATAACAGGCCTCTTGTACCCGATAACAGGCCTCCTGTACCCGATAACAGGCTTGTACCCGATAACAGGCTTGTACCCGATAACAGGCCTCCTGTACCCGATAACAGGGCCTCCTGTACCCGATAACAGGGCCTCCTGTACCCGATAACAGGGCCTCCTGTACCCGATAACAGGCCTCCTGTACCCGATAACAGGCCTCCTGTACCCGATAACAGGCCTCCTGTACCCGATAACAGGCGTCCTGTACCCGATAACTGGCATCCTGTACCCGATAACTGGCATCCTGTACCCGATAACAGGCCTCCTGTACCCGATAACAGGCCTCCTGTACCCGATAACAGGGCCTCCTGTATCCGATAACAGGCCTCCTGTACCCGATAACAGGCCTCCTGTACCCGATAACAGGCCTCCTGTACCCGATAACAGGCCTCCTGTACCCGATAACAGGGCCTCCTGTACCCGATAACAGGCCTCCTGTACCCGATAACAGGGCCTCCTGTACCCGATAACAGGGCCTCCTGTACCCGATAACAGGGCCTCCTGTACCCGATAACAGGGCCTCCTGTACCCGATAACAGGCCTCCTGTACCCGATAACAGGCCTCCTGTACCCGATAACAGGCCTCCTGTACCCGATAACAGGCCTCCTGTACCCGATAACAGGCCTCCTGTACCCGATAACAGGCCTCCTGTACCCGATAACAGGGCCTCCTGTACCCGATAACAGGGCCTCCTGTACCCGATAACAGGCCTCCTGTACCCGATAACAGGGCCTCCTGTACCCGATAACAGGGCCTCCTGTACCCGATAACAGGCCACCTGTACCCGATAACAGGCCACCTGTACCCGATAACAGGCCTCCTGTACCCGAAAACAGGGCCTCCTGTACCCGATAACAGGCCTTCTGTACCCGATAACAGGCCTTCTGTACCCGATAACAGGCCTCCTGTACCCGATAACAGGTCTCCTGTACCCGATAACAGGCCTCCTGTACCCGATAACAGGCCTCCTGTACCCGATAACAGGCCTCCTGTACCCGATAACAGGCCTCCTGTACCCGATAACAGGCCTCCTGTACCCGATAACAGGCCTCCTGTACCCGATAACAGGCCTCCTGTACCCGATAACAGGCCTTCTGGACCCTATAACAGGCCTCCAGGACCCGATAACAGGCCTCCTGTACCCGATAACAGGCCTCCTGTACCCGATAACAGACCTCCTGTACCCGATAACAGGCCTCCTCTACCCGATAACAGGCCTCCTGGACTCGATAACAGGCCTCCTGGACCCGATAACAGGCCTCCTCTACTCAATAACAGGCCTCCTCTACCCGATAACAGGCCTCGTCTACCCGATAACAGGCCTCCTCTACCCGATAACAGACCTCCTGTACCCGATAACAGACCTCTACCCGATAACAGACCTCTACCCGATAACAGACCTCCTGTACCCGATAACAGACCTGTACCCGATAACAGGCCTCCTGTACCCGATAACAGACCTTTTCTACCCGATAACAGACTTCCTGTACCCGATAACAGACCTCATGTACCCGATAACTGACTTCCTGTACCCGATAACTGACTTCCTGTACCCGATAACAGACCTCCTCTACCCGATAACAGGCCACCTCTACCCGATAACATGCCTCCTCTACCCAATAACAGGCCTCCTCTACCCGATAACAGGCCTGTGCCCGATAACAGGAATCCAGTACCCGATAACAGACCTGTACCCGATAACAAGCCTCCTGTACCCGATAACAGACCTGTACCCGATAACAAGCCTCCTGTACCCGATAACAGACCTGTACCCGATAACAGGCCTCCTGTACCCGATATACAGCTTGAGTGCAAGCTACTCAAGCTGGTCCACACAACGGCCGACCGTCTGGACCAACCCGTCCTGCTAACAGACCGTCTGGACCAACCCGTCCTGCTAACAGACCGTCTGGACCAACCCGTCCTGCTAACAGACCGTCTGGACCAACCCATCCTGCTAGCAGACCGTCTGGACCAACCCATCCTGCTAACAGACCGTCTGGACCAACCCGTCCTGCTAACAGACCGTCTGGACCAACCCGTCCTGCTAACAGACCGTCTGCACCAACCCGTCCTGCTAACAGACCGTCTGGACCAACCCGTCCTGCTAACAGACCGTCTGGACCAACCCGTCCTGCTAACAGACCGTCTGGACCAACCCATCCTGCTAACAGACCGTCTGGACCAACCCGTCCTGCTAACAGACCGTCTGGACCAACCCGTCCTGCTAACAGACCGTCTGGACCAACCCGTCCTGCTAACAGACCGTCTGGACCAACCCGTCCTGCTAACAGACCGTCTGGACCAACCCGTCCTGCTAACAGACCGTCTGGACCAATCCGTCCTGCTAACAGACCGTCTGGACCAACCCGTCCTGCTAACAGACCGTCTGGACCAATCCGTCCTGCTAACAGACCGTCTGGACCAACCCGTCCTGCTAACAGACCGTCTGGACCAACCCTTCCTGCTAACAGACCGTCTGGACCAACCCGTCCTGCTAACAGACCGTCTGGACCAACCCGTCCTGCTAACAGACCGTCTGGACCAACCCGTCCTGCTAACAGACCGTCTGGACCAACCCGTCCTGCTAACAGACCGTCTGGACCAACCCGTCCTGCTAACAGAACATCGCATTTTGACGTATACTCCGCCTAAGGCCAAAAACCTGTCCCGTTTTCTGTGTTGGGTCCTCTGGTAGGTAGGGATAAAAGCACTTTAATACGACAGTTTCTTGACGTTGGGGCACCTTAGGACCTTAGGCTTACTGGAACAACGTCAGAGATTATAATGGTCTTCGTTGTATTCCTATACTTGTGTATGGGGATTGTATCTGGGTTTATATATATAACAATTAAATCTTTAGTCCTCTTTTCAATTGTATAATGTTTATGTCATTTATATACCCGAAATAAGAGTAATGTTTATTTCTATTTTAACATTTCAATTATTTATTATTTAATGTTTCCAAGACTGCCTTCTCACAGAACTATGAGGTGTACAAGCGGGAGTGAGTTTTCCCCTTCGGAAGAAAGGTATATTATAATGCCTTTGTGCAATACGTACAAAGGCAATTTATACATTATTGCAATAATGTACAATTTCTTAATACATTATTGCAATAATGCCAAGTATTGCAATAATGCAACACTGCCAACTACACACAGTGGTTATCAACATGAGTGAAATCTTCGAGCAGTACCAGTGGCGCAGTGGTAAAACACTCACACGACGCTTCATTTCGCGAGTGATGTGGCCTGGGTTCGTATCCTGGCCGGGGAGGATTGACTAGGCGCCAACCCTTAACTGTAGCCTCTGTTCACCCAGCTGTGAATAGACACTTGGTTGTTAAACGATTTGGCGGGTCCTATGCCGGGTAAAGATTACTATTAAGGACCTGTCCTTAACGATATGCGAGCTATAGTGACTGTACAAGAATAAGAATAGTATATATAAAATAAATAAATAAATAAAGTCCCTAGAGCAACAGCGTATAATCCAAAATTAATTATGCCAAATTATAGGTCTCGTATATTTCGCCTGTGAAGCAGGGAATGGTTCCATCAATATGATGTGTTGTGTTTGATGTGTTTTTAGTATAATATAGTTCTCTTTAATGGAGACGATAGATTTATATTTCAAGAGAAGGGATTCCCTGATACAACCTTGTGTATTTTACAATAACTAATTGCATTGCTCGGGAGCATTAGAATGGTTTTGGATAAGTTGTTCAATGTCAACTAATATTTTTTGACTAGTTGTATATGAAAAGGGCTGCAGTTGTTCCAAGTTTCAGTACTGCAGCGTAAATAGAAAGGGAGATTTTTTATTTGTTATTTTTTTCAACGAATTTTACACATTTTCAAGTGTAAATAAATAAACACACCTTTCAGATATAATAAATTGATAATCGTGTTTGATAATCGTTTTTGACCATTTTGGAATAATTTTGACACCTACTTCAATATTTTTTTTTCCCTTCCTATTTATGCTACGCTGCTGAGACTTGGACCAAATGAAACCCTTTTAGTATACAACTAGTCAAAAGGTTTGATTGAAATCGAACTAGTTTTCATTTAATGCACTTTTTTTAAATCTGAATCTAATGTCCCCTTAATCCTATACACATACATGGTATGGGAGATGGTGGTACTCTACGAGGTATGGGAGATGGTGGTACTCTACGAGGTATGGGAGATGGTGGTACTCTACGAGGTATGGGAGATGGTGGTACTCTACGAGGTATGGGAGATGGTGGTACTCTACGAGGTATGGGAGATGGTGGTACTCTACGAGGTATCATATAGAGAGCTACAGCTGGTAATCCTATACACATACATGGTATGGGAGATGGTGGTACTCTACGAGGTAACATATAGAGAGCTACAGCTGGTAATCCTATACACATACATGGTATGGGAGATGGTGGTACTCTACGAGGTAACATATAGAGAGCTACAGCTGGTAATCCTATACACATACATGGTATGGGAGATGGTGGTACTCTACGAGGTAACATATAGAGAGCTACAGCACACACTCGGTGTTGGTGTAAAGTAATCATTGGAAGACATGAGAGGCGTGACTCCCAGCACGGCTCTCTAACACTACTGCGTCTTCAGTATGATGGTCACTGGAGCTCTGTGGCAGCCTCGGGACAATATTGTCATGTTGCAACATTATAGGTGGACTTGTGTTGCTGGGAGCCTCGGGACAATATTGTCATGTTGCAACATTATAGGTGGACTTGTGTTGCTGGGAGCCTCGGGACAATATTGTCATGTTGCAACATTATAGGTGGACTTGTGTTGCTGGGAGCCTCGGGACAATATTGTCATGTTGCAACATTATAGGTGGACTTGTGTTGCTGGGAGCCTCGGGACAATATTGTCATGTTGCAACATTATAGGTGGACTTGTTTTGCTGGGAGCCTCGGGACAATATTGGTATGTTGCATCATTATAGGTGGACTTGTGTTGCTGGGAGCCTCGGGACAATATTGTCATGTTGCAACATTATAGGTGGACTTGTGTTGCTGGGAGCCTCGGGACAATATTGTCATGTTACAACATTATAGGTGGACTTGTGTTGCTGGCAGCCTCGGGACAATATTGTCATGTTGCAACATTATAGGTGGACTTGTGTTGCTGGGAGCCTCGGGACAATATTGGCATGTTGCAACATTATAGGTGGACTTGTGTTGCTGGGAGCCTCGGGACAATATTGGCATGTTGCAACATTATAGGTTGACTTGTGTTGCAACATTATAGGTTGACTTGTGTTGCAACATTATAGGTGGACTTGTGTTGCAACATTATAGGTGGACTTGTGTTGCAACATTATAGGTGGACTTGTGTTGCAACATTATAGGTGGACTTGTGTTGCAACATTATAGGTGGACTTGTGTTGCAACATTATAGGTGGACTTGTGTTGCAACATTATAGGTGGACTTGTGTTGCAACATTATAGGTGGACTTGTGTTGCAACATTATAGGTGGACTTGTGTTGCAACATTATAGGTGGACTTGTGTTGCAACATTATAGGTGGACTTGTGTTGCAACATTATAGGTGGACTTGTGTTGCAACATTATAGGTGGACTTGTGTTGCAACATTATAGGTGGACTTGTGTTGCAACATTATAGGTGGACTTGTGTTGCAACATTATAGGTGGACTTGTGTTGCAACATTATAGGTGGACTTGTGTTGCAACATTATAGGTGGACTTGTGTTGCAACATTATAGGTGGACTTGTGTTGCAACATTATAGGTGGACTTGTGTTGCAACATTATAGGTGGACTTGTGTTGCAACATTATAGGTGGACTTGTGTTGCAACATTATAGGTGGACTTGTGTTGCAACATTATAGGTGGACTTGTGTTGCAACATTATAGGTGGACTTGTGTTGCAACATTATAGGTGGACTTGTGTTGCAACATTATAGGTGGACTTGTGTTGCAACATTATAGGTGGACTTGTGTTGCAACATTATAGGTGGACTTGTGTTGCAACATTATAGGTGGACTTGTGTTGCAACATTATAGGTGGACTTGTGTTGCAACATTATAGGTGGACTTGTGTTGCAACATTATAGGTGGACTTGTGTTGCAACATTATAGGTGGACTTGTGTTGCAACATTATAGGTGGACTTGTGTTGCAACATTATAGGTGGACTTGTGTTGCAACATTATAGGTGGACTTGTGTTGCAACATTATAGGTGGACTTGTGTTGCAACATTATAGGTGGACTTGTGTTGCAACATTATAGGTGGACTTGTGTTACAACATTATAGGTGGACTTGTGTTACAACATTATAGGTGGACTTGTGTTACAACATTATAGGTGGACTTGTGTTGCAACATTATAGGTGGACTTGTGTTGCAGATAATGACACCCGCGCGCTCTATCTTGCCGCCACCACTCGTGAGAACACTTACTGATACTATCACAGTCCAGAGTCTCTCTCCAGTCTCTAACTGGACCCCACCCCACGAGGGGGCCACGATTGTGAGACAATCCTGTTAAGGAAACACTCATACTCGTGTGCCCAACCACTTGGGCTGGACGGTAGAGCGACGGTCGCGCTTCATGCAGGTCGGCGTTCAATCCCCGACCGTCCACAAGTGGTTGGGCACCATTCCTTTCCCTCCGTCCCATCCCAAATTCTTATCCTGACCCCTTCCAAGTGCTGTACAGTCGTGGTGGCTTGGCACTTTTCCTTGATAGTTCCCCTTCCTTCATACTCGTGCTCCATTCACCGAAGCTGTTTGGGCTTTAGGACTGCAACACTGTCTCCACTGCAGGAAGGGGAGGCAATTATCAAGAGAAAGCGGCAAGCCACCTCGACTATATAGCACTGGGAAGGGGTCAGGATAAGGATTTGAGATGGGACGGGGGGAAAGGAATGGTGCCCAACCATTCCGGGGATTGAACGCCGACCTGCATGAGGCGAGACCGTCGCTCTACCGTCTGTAACAGTGCAAGTATTTTGCACTCTTTCATGTATAATTGTGAGTTGTAATTGTGTGTGTGTGTGTATCCGTGTTAGTCGAGAGCGAAGTGGTAGTTGGCGAGGTGAGCCGGCACAGCTTTGCTGACGGCAGTACTTTCAACAAAGAAGCCCTGTTCTGGCTTGCGAGAGTACCCACCCTGGCTCGGCCAAAGAGGTGGTTGAGTAGTGAGAGTGGAACCTTTGCAAGGGAGAGTACATCCAACCAGCTCCTCCATCTGGGCGGGTGTTTAGCCATCACCCACCCCTGAATGAACTTGTTAGTGAGGTAAGAGTGTCAGTAATGCATTGTCTTAATTGGGTGTCAGTGTCGACGAGCTGAACCATTTAGCCATGTATGGTGTGGGCGTGTATGGAGTGGGTGATCCTTCCCCTTTCAATTGGGTAAATATTGTGTTAAATAATAGAATGTCAGTGTTAAATATCAATTGCTGGAAATTGAAATAATTTGAAATAATTTGATTAATAAATTTCTATGTGTAGAAGAACAAGCTTGACTTTTGTTTAGTCCTCTTTTTGAATCAATGTCCCCTCAAGTAAGAGTTATGGCTAGAGAGATATCTAGATGAACATGTGAGAGATAACCAAATTAAGCAGTGTTCCTGTCGCACTTTTTAAATAAGAGGAATTTATATTTAGTTTCAATGACAGGCGGTGGCAGCAAACATCAGAACATCTTGGAATACTCTAGTAGGGAAACATCTTTCCCTACTCTTCTTATTCCTCCTACATCACTCTACTCTTCCTTCATTCTCTCCCTCCTGCCTCCCCTCTCCCCGTTCGCTCCCCGTTTTCTATTCCCGCTCGCCTCTTCCCCATCTCAGTTCCTGCCTCAACCTCCCCCATGTTCTATCCACCCATCCTTCATCCCTCTTTCCTCCTCTCCTCCTACTTGACTTTTACTACCTTCTTCCTTCCCCACCCCCCCGTTACACGTCCACCCCTAAAATTAACGGAGGAACTGATGCTGGATATTGCTTGAGTTTCAGTACTTGGGACCACCTGGTCACTGGACCACCCGGTCACTGGACCACCTGGTCACTGGACCACCTGGTCACTGGACCACCCGGTCACTGGACCACCTGGTCACTGGACCACCTGGTCACTGGACCACCCGGTCACTGGACCACCCGGTCACTGGACCACCTGGTCACTGGACCACCTGGTCACTGGACCACCTGGTCACAGCACCACCTGGTCACTGGACCACCTGGTCACTGGACCACCCGGTCACTGGACCACCTGGTCACTGGACCACCCGGTCACTGGACCACCTGGTCACTGGACCACCTGGTCACTGGACCACCTGGTCACTGGACAACCCGGTCACTGGACCACCCGGTCACTGGACCACCTGGTCACTGGACCACCTGGTCACTGGACCACCTGGTCACTGGACCACCTGGTCACAGAACCACCTGGTCACAGCACCACCTGGTCACTGGACCACCTGGTCACTGGACCACCTGGTCACTGGACCACCTGGTCACTGGACCACCTGGTCACAGCACCACCTGGTCACTGGACCACCTGGTCACTGGACCACCTGGTCACAGCACCACCTGGTCACAGCACCACCTGGTCACTGGACCACCTGGTCACTGGACCACCTGGTCACTGGACCACCTGGTCACTGGACCACCTGGTCACTGGACCACCTGGTCACTGGACCACCTGGTCACAGCACCACCTGGTCACTGGACCACCTGGTCACAGCACCACCTGGTCACTGCACCACCTGGTCACAGCACCACCTGGTCACAGCACCACCTGGTCACTGCACCACCTGGTCACAGCACCACCTGGTCACAACACCACCTGGTCACAGCACCACCTGGTCACTGGACCACCTGGTCACAGCACCACCTGGTCACTGCACCACCTGGTCACTGGACCACCTGGTCACTGGACCACCTGGTCACTGGACTACCTGGTCACTGGACCACCTGGTCACAGCACCACCTGGTCACAGCACCACCTGGTCACTGGACCACCTGGTCACAGCACCACCTGGTCACTGGACCACCTGGTCACAGCACCACCTGGTCACAGCACCACCTGGTCACTGGACCACCTGGTCACTGGACCACCTGGTCACAGCACCACCTGGTCACTGGACCACCTGGTCACAGCACCACCTGGTCACTGGACCACCTGGTCACAGCACCACCTGGTCACTGGACCACCTGGTCACAGCACCACCTGGTCACAGCACCACCTGGTCACTGGACCACCTGGTCACAGCACCACCTGGTCACTGCACCACCTGGTCACAGCACCACCTGGTCACAGCACCACCTGGTCACTGGACCACCTGGTCACAGCACCACCTGGTCACTGCACCACCTGGTCACTGCACCACCTGGTCACTGGACCACCTGGTCACTGGACCACCTGGTCACAGCACCACCTGGTCACAGCACCACCTGGTCACTGGACCACCTGGTCACAGCACCACCTGGTCACTGGACCACCTGGTCACAGCACCACCTGGTCACTGGACCACCTGGTCACTGGACCACCTGGTCACAGCACCACCTGGTCACTGGACCACCTGGTCACAGCACCACCTGGTCACTGGACCACCTGGTCACAGCACCACCTGGTCACAGCACCACCTGGTCACTGGACCACCTGGTCACTGGACCACCTGGTCACAGCACCACCTGGTCACAGCACCACCTGGTCACAGCACCACCTGGTCACTGGACCACCTGGTCACTGGACCACCTGGTCACTGGACCACCTGGTCACTGGACCACCTGGTCACAGCACCACCTGGTCACTGCACCACCTGGTCACAGCACCACCTGGTCACTGCACCACCTGGTCACAGCACCACCTAGTCACAGCACCACCTGGTCACTGGACCACCTGGTCACAGCACCACCTGGTCACAGCACCACCTGGTCACAACACCACCTGGTCACAGCACCACCTGGTCACTGGACCACCTGGTCACTGGACCACCTGGTCACTGGACCACCTGGTCACTGGACCACCTGGTCACAGCACCACCTGGTCACTGGACCACCTGGTCACTGGACCACCTGGTCACTGGACCACCTGGTCACAGCACCACCTGGTCACAGCACCACCTGGTCACTGGACCACCTGGTCACTGGACCACCTGGTCACTGGACCACCTGGTCACTGGACCACCTGGTCACTGCACCACCTGGTCACAGCACCACCTGGTCACTGGACCACCTGGTCACTGGACCACCTGGTCACTGGACCACCTGGTCACTGGACCACCTGGTCACTGGACCACCTGGTCACAGCACCACCTGGTCACTGCACCACCTGGTCACAGCACCACCTGGTCACTGGACCACCTGGTCACTGGACCACCTGGTCACTGGACCACCTGGTCACTGGACCACCTGGTCACTGGACCACCTGGTCACTGCACCACCTGGTCACTGGACCACCTGGTCACTGGACCACCTGGTCACTGGACCACCTGGTCACAGCACCACCTGGTCACTGCACCACCTGGTCACAGCACCACCTGGTCACTGGACCACCTGGTCACTGCACCACCTGGTCACAGCACCACCTGGTCACTGGACCACCTGGTTACTGGACCACCTGGTCACTGGACCACCTGGTCACAGCACCACCTGGTCACAGCACCACCTGGTCACTGGACCACCTGGTCACTGGACCACCTGGTCACAGCACCACCTGGTCACTGGACCACCTGGTCACAGGAGGACAGTCAGCGTCCACAGCTGTGTCCTGCTAACAAATACTCCCGCTGTGAGCTGGCTAACTCACACGTCAGTAGGTCATGTTCCCGGAGCCTCAACATCAGTACATAATGACAATACTGCTGCTGACTTAGCTCACCGGCTGAGTGGTCCGACCATTGGTTCTCGTGAGCTCATCGTTATATAATCACTGCTCCTCTTATGTTTGCTTCTCGCATTGTCTCGGTGCCTATTATGTTGTCTCTAAACCCCTTCACAACCTGGGCCAATCTCTTAGGCACGAAGAGCCCAGAGGGAAGTGTAAATGCAATTATGGATGGTGTTATTACACTAGATTATTACTAGGGGCGGCTGCGTCAACCACGTACAATCAGTACCTGGTTAGAGCAAGTCTCGGAGCCTCTATAATCTGTCTGTGGGGCTCCTTGTGCTGATTGTTTCAGGATATGGGTGTTGATGGGCGTCACAGTGATAAAAACTTAGGAACAAATAAACACTGCAGTAGCTTTAGGAGCCTAGTTTAGGTAGGTCCTTTTTCCCTCGTCTATCTATTGTACACAATTTACATAACTACTTTTTTTTTTAATTAACTTTAATGTTAATCTTACTTATTCTATCAGACAATTTATTCGACTCGTTAACAGCTCTATTATCAAATCAATAGTTGGCTTTTTAGTTATTAAATAGGATTTTAAGAGGGTTATAACCACCATTGCAAGCTGATAATGTTCGGTCAACATTCATTACAAGCTGAGACGAGTTGGATAATTCCATAACCCTTTTAAAGTGCTCCAAACATCCACTTGTGAACTCTCAACTCTCAAGAGAATATAATCCAAGTCTTGCAAACACAGCTTCGCAAGAGATATTCCTTACAAGGAATCGATTTTATCATCCTATCCAAGGCTTTTCCAATTGAAATTATTTCCATTTAGTAATATGGTGACGAGAGCTGAACAGTACGATCCAAGTTACATTTTAGCAAAGCAAGATATAATGAAGGATAGTGTTTGGATTTCAATTACAAACACTTTGATATCGAGTATGATCAATAATGCTTACCTGGAAAATTGGGAACAAACTCATTTCACTAAATATATTCCAATATACTGTGGGCATGTTTAAATATGATAACATTATATCATTCCAAATGATGGCATTCATGTAATGAATGATCTGGATGATCAGTGACATTATTTGCTGACACACTGAACTAATTAATGTTCATAATGAACTAATGTTCATAGTGAACCATGATCACTAATATTTTCATATTATGTATAACTTGCCGGTTTGAACACAAGTATATACTGTTTTCCTTGTATGATAGATGGTATAAGAAATTTATACCATCAATCTATTTATACCATCAAATTTACCCCATTTATACACATCTAATAATATATTATAGAGTTTGACTGGAGGAAGGAATCAGAGCGTCTGCAGCTAGACGAATTATTATTACAAATTGCCGCTATTTATAGTACAAAAAATCCTAGATTTATAGCTTTATAAAAATAAAATGTCGAGAACAAAGTTCTTTTAATTAAATGTTGATTTACCTGAGTGACACGAGTCAAATGTCAGCAACAGTTGAGATGTGATAAATATCTAATTTTGTTTTAATTTTTGTATTATGAAATCATACAACATTATCATGTTAATTAAATACGAGTCATTGCATAGTGTATACAAAGTTGTTTACATAAGGAGAGGTATTATTGTTCACGGGTTTTGGAGCGGAATTTTTTGGCACTTTAATTCATATCATACAAAAAAATCGTTAAATCTTAATACATTGTTTAAATTTTAATTTCATATCTATTAAGGTTTCACAAAAACACAGCGTCATAGGTACTTCACACGTCTACATTATTTCTATTTTGTGATAAAAGTATCAAATGTTTGTCATTTTTTGAGATTTTCAATTAATTTTGCCAAAATCGTAATAAATTACTTTAATTCAGATAGATAGGGATAAAGAAACAAAAAACAAATCCTTATTAAGCCTACTCATAGCCCAGTCGATAGAGCTTCGGCCTCACACACACGTGGGGTACAGGGTTCGAGTCTCCTAGAGCCCAGGTGAATGGCATAACAACACACTTTAACAGGAAACCCACCTAAGGCTCCCCCATGACACAAAACCCACCTAAGGTTCCCCCATGACACAAAACCCACCTAAGGTTCCCCCATGACACAAAACCCACCTAAGGTTCCCCCATGACACAAAACCCACCTAAGGTTTACCCATGACACAAAACCCACCTAAGGTTCCCCCATGACACAAAACCCACCTAAGGTTCCCCCATGACACAAAACCCACCTAAGGTTTACCCATGACACAAAACCCACCTAAGGTTCCCCCATGACACAAAACTTACCCAAGGTTCCCCCATGACACAAAACCCACCTAAGGTTCCCCCATGACACAAAACCCACCTAAGGTTCCCCCATGACACAAAACCCACCTAAGGTTCCCCCATGACACAAAACCCACCTAAGGTTCCCCCATCACACAAAACGAGAAAAAATATCCGTGGATAAAATAGTTGCCCAAGAGAGAAAGTATCCAAGATATCTGCACTAAAGTTCTGGGCACAACTCTCCTTACATCAGGACCTTGAGCGACGCTCCGCCTCTGAGACACGCAAGAAAATTTGTGAAGGCAAACTTTCCGGCTCTGAGATGACTAGCAAGTTCTCCGATGCTCTTGATCTTGTTCTCTGACATTTGCTGAGGAGAAATGGCTTTAGCCGGATGGAACAGTGTATACAAGTTCTTGCACATCAACATAAATCATTGACGACTAGAGGTAATGGAATTAGGCTCCAAGGAACAGATAAGTCTGTGAAAAGCTGTGGTGAAAAGTTCAGGTCAGCAGGGTAACCCTTCAACCTTGTAGAGCCTTCAAGTCTTGAAGGAACATATATAAAATGTCCCAATGAGTATTATATAAACTATATTCGTTTATTGTTATTCCTGACAACTCAGCATCAACAACATGCTAAGACTAATATACCTCCCTGAGTACAGAGCTGGATCCCAGCTCTGTACTTGTGGCAGGAGGGGGGGGGTCCCAGCTCTACTTGTGGCAGGAGGGGGGGGGGGGTCCCAGCTCTGTACTTGTGGCAGGAGGGGGGGGGGGTTCCAGCTCTGTACTTGTGGCAGGGGGGGGAAGTCCCAGCTCTGTACTTGTGGCAGGAGGGGGGGGGGGGGTCCCAGCTCTGTACTTGTGGCAGGAGGGGGGGGGGTCCCAGCTCTGTACTTGTGGCAGGAGGGGGGGGGTCCCAGCTCTGTACTTGTGGCAGGAGGGGGGGAAGTCCCAGCTCTGTACTTGTGGCAGGAGGGGGGGGGGTCCCAGCTCTGTACTTGTGGCAGGAGGGGGGGGGGTCCCAGCTCTGTACTTGTGGCAGGAGGGGGGGGGGTCCCAGCTCTGTACTTGTGGCAGGAGGGGGGGGGTCCCAGCTCTGTACTTGTGGCAGGAGGGGGGGGGGGTCCCAGCTCTGTACTTGTGGCAGGGTCCCAGCTCTGACTTTCTTGTGTTTTGCCCTCTCCTCAGCAACTATCCCTCTCCTCAGCAACTGTCCCTCTCCTCAGCAACTGTCCCTCTCCTCAGCAACTAACCCTCTCCTCAGCAACTAACCCTCTCCTCAGCAACTAACCCTCTCCTCAGCAACTGTCCCTCTCCTCAGCAACTAACCCTCTCCTCAGCAACTGTCCCTCTCCTCAGCAACTAACCCTCTCCTCAGCAAATGTCCCTCTCCTCAGCAACTAACCCTCTCCTCAGCAACTGTCCCTCTCCTCAGCAACTAACCCTCTCCTCAGCAACTGTCCCTCTCCTCAGCAACTGTCCCTCTCCTCAGCAACTGTCCCTCTCCTCAGCCACTGTCCCTCTCCTCAGCCACTGTCCCTCTCCTCAGCAACTAACCCTCTCCTCAGCAACTAACACTCTCCTCAGCAACTAACACTCTCCTCAGCAACTAACACTCTCCTCAGCAACTAACACTCTCCTCAGCAACTAACACTCTCCTCAGCAACTAACCCTCTCCTCAGCCACTAACCCTCTCCTCAGCAACTAACACTCTCCTCAGCAACTAACACTCTCCTCAGCAACTGTCCCTCTCCTCAGCCACTAACCCTCTCCTCAGCAACTAGCCACCTCCTCAGCAACTAACACTCTCCTCAGCAACTAACACTCTCCTCAGCAACTAGCCCTCTCCTCAGCAACTAGCACTCTCCTCAGCAACTAGCACTCTCCTCAGCAACTAGCACTCTCCTCAGCAACTAGCACTCTCCTCAGCAACTAACACTCTCCTCAGCAACTAACACTCTCCTCAGCAACTAACACTCTCCTCAGCAACTAACACTCTCCTCAGCAACTAACACTCTCCTCAGCAACTAACACTCTCCTCAGCAACTAACACTCTCCTCAGCAACTAACACTCTCCTCAGCAACTAACACTCTCCTCGGCAACTAACACTCTCCTCGGCAACTAACGCTCTCCTCAGCAACTAACGCTCTCCTCAGCAACTAACCCTCTCCTCAGCAACTAACCCTCTCCTCAGCAACTAACCCTCTCCTCAGCAACTAACCCTCTCCTCAGCAACTAACCCTCTCCTCAGCAACTAACCCTCTCCTCTCAGAAACTAACCCTCAGCAACTAGCCATCTCCTCAGCAACTAACCCTCTCCTCAGCAACTAGCCACCTCCTCAGCAACTAGCCACCTCCTCAGCAACTAGCCACCTCCTCAGCAACTAGCAACCTCCTCAGCAACTAGCCACCTCCTCAGCAACTAGCCACCTCCTCAGCAACTAGCCACCTCCTCAGCAACTAACCCTCTCCTCAGCAACTAGCCCTCTCCTCAGCAACTAGCCCTCTCCTCAGCCACTAGCCATCACCAGGAAACAGTTTGGTGGAAGTTGAAGCCGGGAAACTTTGTCGGAAGTTATTAAGAATTGTTCCACATTAAGAAAGTATTAGGGAGGTGCTGGAGACAAATGCTCTCTCATTTTCCTGGGCAAGTTTGGTGGTGAAGCGTCCTAATTATTATTTCAAGTATTTACAAGGGGATGCTTGTCAGTGATACAGGTCTGTAGTTAAGTGCCTCCTTCCTATCTACTTTTTTGAAAATTGGTACCACATTTGCCTTCTTCCAGCAACTGGGCAACTCTCCTGTCATAAGTGACTCATCTGATGCACGCTGAGGGCCTGCGCTGCCTCTTTTAGTATCCACGGTGATACTTTTTCTGGTCCAACCGCATTAGTTGTGTCCAGAGTTGTCAACTGTTTCATTACCTCCTCTGCTGTCCCCTCTATATCTGATAGTCTTTCATCTAGGGTAATCTCTTCTAACAATGGGAGTTGCTCAGGCTCGGTTGTGAACACTTCATGGAAACTGGCATTCAGTGCCTCGCAAAATTCCTTGCCACTTTCTGTATATGCCCCCCTGTGTTTCCCTTAGTCTTGTCACTTGGTCGTTAACCAACATCTTCCTTCTTATATTAAGAGTGAACCTGCCATCTTGATGGACAGGGTTCAAGTCTCCTGGTGGGTGTGTCTAAAAAAAAATATTTCAAACTTGTGGTTTAATGAAGTCAGTGCATTAAGCATGGACACTGTGCTCTCCCATATAACAGAGCTTGACAAAAAACGTGAGTGATCCCTCACTGTCTCTAGCCTTGGATGGGGTGGGGGGTTTCTGGGGGTTAAATACCTCAGAACTCCTCCCTCTTTTAGGGCTCTGAGTACGGTGAAGTGGATTTAAGTGCGTACCTGCCATCTTGATGGCAAGGGTTGAAGTCTCCTGGTTGATGTGTGTCTAAAAGTTGTATATTTTAAACTTGTGGTTTAAGCAAGTCAGTGCATATATATATATATATATATATATATATATATATATATATATATATATATATATATATATATATATATATATATATATATTGTGACGATAATCTCTTTCAAGAGAGATTGAGCCTGCTCTTCCCTACATAATTATGTTGCTCAAGTACAAGATACTATATAGAAGATACGTCCACCAGTATCGCCAAACGTTTTGCCCAGGAAGCAAATCGTACCATTCACACCCCGACACACCGGCTCCAGCCCGCCGTAACCAGCAAACTGCTCATACTCCGCCTGCCTGTTGCTGATTGGCTGGTGTCTCGCCGCACCTGCATGCATGCCACCACCAAGAGTCGACGTCTGGGCAGCAGCACGCCGTACTCCTCAGAATATCTCTGAGCTCCTTGGAGTTGACATCTCTCGCTAGTAGACTAAGCCTTGGCTTTCGTGTACTAACGGAGGTGGCAGCTTGAAGCCAGTATTCCAGCACCTCACTTATTTGATTTATTATAACTTACATTCTTGTCTTAGAGTAACTTTTCATTTACAGTAATTATTCATGTTGTTTTGTTTGTTGACCTGTTCTGAATTTTATGAGATTGTCTTTATTCATGTCTTGTTTTCTAGAGTAATTAAAATTTCATTGTTTATATACTTTGTGTTTTGTGTGTCTTCCCATTACCTTACAATAGACGAAAGGACAAACGTCTCTCTTTTTTTTTTGTTATGTGACGAGGCCCTGCCCCCAGCTTTTGAAACAGCCGAACACCAACGCTTTACCGTCACATAACGTGGGGGCCTGTCCACGGAGCTTCACTCAGGTACTGGTACCAAATTGTAAATTTGTGGTAAGCGTATTTGGCTTTGGTAAAGTAGCTTTTCACTATTTTCAATATTCAATTTTATTTTCATATGGTGCTGTGTGTATTGTGCATTCCGAGAGTAGCATATGGTGAAGGTGAGACAACTTTGGATTACGTGGTGACTGTAGGCCTCAGTCATTATCTTAATTAGTCATCTCTCCCTCCGTGTTATTACTCGTGTTTACCATCTTTTGTCCCTAGGATATTTCTCATATTTTCGGCAGATCATCATATTGGTACCCTGGTACTGTGGTCTGTCCCCGGGTCAAGAGCACCTAATCTTCTGCAATCTGACAGTAGGAGGATAAAGAGGGCCATAGTTCCTCTCGCACGAACTTTAGTTGCTGAATTGGGACCTCAGCAGCAGTTCTCGTCACCAGTTGACACCTCGCACCCCTACACGTCGGTCAGAGATGATATTTACATTGGTAGGGAATTAGCCTTCTTTTTCAGAGTACAAAAGTTCGCTAATTCTGTAAGTATCATATTAATTTCAGTGGGAAAAACTTGCTTATGTCCTATAGAGACTGGGCAAGGTATGCCTACATTCTTGGACTACCTAATTCACTTTTGAGGCAATTAACTGTTTCATTTGTTTTAGAAACTCAGTTTCGCTTGTTTAGTAGGATTTTCTTGCCCTTATCCTCTTACATGAGTGCCGGGTACAAGATTTCCTGCGACCTTGATTTATTAATCATTTATTATCTTGAAATTAACATTAATTGTTAAAGATTCCACAGGATAGGTACCAGTTGCCACGTTGCCCTGTTTCTGACATTCACCATATCACAACAGTATATTCGTTGTGCATTTATTTGCTAATTTCACCATGTTTCGTCTCCAAGCTTTCCGTACAGATCCAGCAGGTGAAATAGGGACTTTAAGTCGTGCCAAGAGGACTGAATTACAAACTCTTGCACATGAGTATCAACTAGAAGTTCCCTACCAAGCCAACAAAAATGAAATACATAACCTGTTACTGCATCATCTCTTAGAGGAAGGCAAGATAGACTCTGAAACTCACGAAACTTACTTTATTGCAGATAAACCTGATTTGACAACTCTGAAACTCAAACTAGAGCTGGCCAAGATCGAACGAGAGCAGCAAAGGGAAGCAGCTGCCATGCAAAAAGAAGCCCTCGAGCAACAAAGGGAAGCAGCTGCCATACGAAAGGAAGAAAAGGAACGAGAAGCTGCCTTGAGGAAAGAAGAACAAGAACGTGAGATTGCAATACTCCGTGTACGTGAGCGAATACAGCTTGAAACAAAACAACACGAATTGGAGATGCAACGCGACCATGACAAACAACAAGCAGCTCTGGCTATGGAATGTCGTTAACGAGAATTATCGTTGGAAACTTCACACCTCGCTCAACGCCAGCAAGCTACTGCCAATCTTCCTGTCAGTTTCAATATATCACATGCAAGTAAGTTAATGCCACCATTCGTAGAAACAGAAGTTGATGTGTTTTTCACCACCATTGAAACCCTTGCTAATCAACTTAGTTGGCCTGCCGACCAATGGGCAACCCTTCTCAGAGTACATCTTACAGGTAGAGCTGCAGTTACACTCAGTACTTTGGCGTCTGAGAATGACTACCAGACTCTGAAACAAGCAGTGTTGGACGCCTACCTTCTCTCCACCGAAAGTTATCAAAGGAAATTCCGTGACCACCTAAAGGCAGGTACCACTACCTTTCTCGAATTTGCTAATACCAAAAGGATATATTTTATGAAATGGCTGGAAGCAGCACATGTCTCTACCTTTGCAGAACTCGTCAACCTCATGCTAGTTGAAGAATTCTTGAGGCGTGTGCCGCCTCCTGTCCGTCTATATTTAGCAGATAAAGAAGAAACCGACTACCTAAAGTGTGCTAAGTCGGCTGACACTTACAGCCTCATCCACCGGCTGACACCAGAACCACCTTCCAGTAAGAAGTCTTGGTACAGTTACGAGAAAGTGAGTATCGATCAAGCTGGCTCGCAATTGTACTGTAAGTATTGTAGACTCTATGGACATACCTAGATAAATGTGGTAAGTCTCAATACAAAGGATATACTGAATCACCTAAACCCAAACAGACTCCTCCTAAGTCCGGTAAGCCTGTGATGAATGTTGGTGTTCATGTTAATGATCTTTCTCTTTTCAGTAAACACCTGTATACTGGAACTGTCTCTACCAACGGCTCAAATCCGGAGGGACGTTTCAAACTGAAGATCTTGAGGGACACAGCGGCTCTTCAATCAATTATTTTGAAATCAGCTGTGCCCAATATCGCCTACACCGGAGAAACTGTCTTCATCACTGACCTCACTGCTACCACTCCTTATCCTCTCGCCAGAGTCCACCTGGATTGTCCCTTCGTGACCGGAGAAGTCCAAGTCGCCGTCAGGGAAAAGCCTTTTCCCACGCCTGGAGTGCAACTTTTCCTGGGCAACGACTTGGCAGAAGACCTGCAACCGACCAACCTGATCGTCATGGACAAACCCCAGGTGTGTACCTCTGTAATGGATAATCCCATCTTTGAGTATGTTCCAGCAAAGGTTCAAGAGAGTGATGAAGTTTCTCCTCCGGTTTTAGTGACCACCCGTGCACAAGCTGCACGACCACAGCCAGCTGACTCTACTGATACCGCTGTCCCTCAAGACCCTCAGAAACTACCCCCGAATCTGACCAAGTTGGAGTTCCGTAAGTTACAGAGGGAAGATCTTACCTTGACACCATTATTTTTCCAGGCTGAGACTCAACCTGACAGTATTCCTGGGTTCTTTCTAGAGAACGAGTTGCTATACCGCAGATATAGACCCAGTAAACTGAAGGAGGAGGACGATTGGGCCAACGTCGAACAACTAGTGATTCCTGCCAGCATGCGGCCCACTATTCTACACCTGGCCCACGGAGCACTCTCCCACTACGGATTTAACAAGACCTACCACGGAATCCGTCAGGACTACTACTGGCCAGGTATGGTAAATAGCGTCAAACAGTACGTCAAACAGTGTCATACATGTCAGATGGCAGGTAAACCGAACATCTCTATCCCCAGAGCACCACTGACTCCCATACAGGTGCCTGCGAAACCTTTCCACAGACTTATTATAGACTGTGTTGGTCCTTTACCTCAGACCAGTTCAGGTAACGCCTAAATCTTAACCATCCTGTGTCCTACCACCAGATTCCCCATAGCAATTCCAGTAAAGAACATTACGGCTGCTACGGTTGTGAAACACTTATTGAAGATCTTCACCCAGTATGGATTTCCAAGGGAGGTTCAGAGCGACTGTGGCACCAACTTCACCAGTGATCTCTTCAAAAGGACACTGGAAGAGTTCAACATCAAACAGGTATTGTCCAGCCCCTATCATCCTGCTTCACAGGGTTCTCTTGAGCATAGTCATCAGACAATTAAAGCACTCCTGAAGAAGTTTTGTAATGAAACCTCTAAGGATTGGGATAAGCAAATTGACCTGATAATGTGTATCTATAGAAGTCTTCCCAATGAGTCTCTAGGAGTATCTCCTTATGAGATGCTCTACGGACGTAAGTGCCGTACTCCTCTCAAAGCTTTCAAAGACTCTCTACATGATGCCACCTTCAGTGAGCATCAGAATGTGCCCCAGTTTCTTCAAAACCTACAACACATTCTAGAGAGGGTCCACAGTTTTGCCCAAGATAATCTATTGAAAGCCCAGGAGAGGATGAAGATTCATTACGACCAGACCAGCAAAGTAAGGAAATTTAAACCGGGAGACTTCGTGCTTGCTTATATCCCTATCCCAGGTTCTCCTTTGCAAAACAGGTTTTCAGGACCCTACCGCATCAAGGAGTGCAGAAACAACCACAACTACGTTCTAGAGACTCCAGATAGGCGGCGGAAGACCCAGTTGTGCCACGTTAACCTCCTGAAGCTATATAACGGTACTCCTCCCACTGTCATGATAACCTATTCTTCCTTCAAAGAGCCATACATCCACAGTGAGACCTTCCCTGCTTCTCCTCCCGAAAGCACTGACAAGGAGTCAGCACTTTCCAATTCGGAAATCCTAACTGATCTTCACAATTATTTTCAGGACAATCATAGTGCACCTCTCATCAAGATCTTCAAAGAACATCAGGAGTTGTTCCGAGATGATCCACAAGAGTGTAATGTTACCCAGCACGACATCCAACTGCTCCCTGACACCTGGCCGATTCGTCAACCCTTCTACCGAATCAGCCCTAGCAAGAAGGAAGTCATGCGTGCTGAGGTGCAGTACCTCTTGGATCATGGACTGGCTACACCTTGTGAGTCCCCCTTGGCCTCACCCTGTATCTTGGTGCCAAAACCCCAAGGTAAGGTGAGACTGTGTACGGATTACCGTAAATTAAATAATGTGACTGTCAAGGATGCATACCCCTTGCCTAGGATAGATGAGATTCTTTACGCCATTGGTAATGCCCAGTACTTGTCCCAAGTGGACTTGCTTAAGGGGTATTACCAAGTGTGTCTAACAGAGCGAGCCAAAGAAATATCTGCCTTTATCACTCCCTTTGGACTTTTCAGATATGAACGCCTTCCTTTCGGACTATGTAATGCCCCGGCCACCTTTCAGAGAGCTGTCAACCGCGTCATCCAGGGCTTGTATAACACCTACGTCTATTTGGATGATATCGTCGTAGCATCCAACACCTGGAGCGAATATCTGCTCCAGCTGCAACGACTGTTCGCCAAGCTCCTGACAGCCGGCCTCACCATCAACCTGGGCAAGTCCACCTTTGCCAAAGGTAAAGTGCGTTATCTGGGTCATGTAATAGGGAGTGGCAGCCTAGCTCCGTTAGACACACACACTCAAGCCATCCAGCATTATCCACAGCCTACCACCAGGAAGCAGCTCCTGCGCTTCCTTGGTCTTGCCTCCTACTACCGTAGATTTGTGAGAAATTTTAGTACGGTAGCAACATCATTAATTACTTTAACCAGTCCCAAGCAACGGTATAATTGGACCATGCAGCAAACCGTTGCTTTCGAACTCAAATTCCTCCTCTGTTCTAATCCTATTCTCGCCTCGCCAGATATCACCAAGCCTTTCGTCCTACATGTCGACGCCAGTGGTACCGGCATTGGGGATGTCCTGATGCAGCAACGAGGCGAGGAGGTTCTACCTGTCAGCTACTACAGCTACAAGTTGAAACCCCACCAGAGGAACTACAGCACTATCGAGAAGGAGCTACTCTCCATCGTCCTGAATCTCCAGCACTTTGCTCCATACCTACAAGGTGCCAGGTCTACCACCATCTTCTCAGACCACAATCCTCTTCGCTTCTTACATCAAGCCCAATTCAATAACCAACGTCTTCTACGATGGGCTTTATATCTGCAAGATTTCAACCTGGAGATCCGCTATATCAAGGGTTCTGACAACATCATAGCCGACGCCCTCTCCAGAGTCTATGAAGTAGAAGCAACTCCAACTATCACTCCACCACATGAAGACGTAACTTCTTCCAGAACCGCAGGCTTCGGGGGAGAGTTGTGACGATAATCTCTTTCAAAAGAGATTGAGCCTGCTCTTCCCTACATAATTACGTCGTTCAAGTACAAGATACTATATAGAAGATACGTCCACCAGTATCGCCAAACGTTTTGCCCAGGAAGCAAATCGTACCATGCACACCCCGACACACCGGCTCCAGCCCGCCGTAACCAGCAAACTGCTCATACTCTGCCTGCCTGTTGCTGATTGGCTGGTGTCTCGCCACTCCTGCACACACGCCACCACCAAGAGTCGACGTCTGGGCAGCAGCACGCCGTACTCCTCAGAATATCTCTGTGCTCCTTGGAGTTGACATCTCTCGCTAGTTGACTAAGCCTTGGCTTTCGTGTACTAAGGGAGGTGGCAGCTTGAAGCCAGTATTCCAGCACCTCACTTATTTGATTTATTATAACTTGCATTCTTGTCTTAGAGTAACTTTTCATTTACAGTAATTATTCATGTTGTTTTGTTTGTTGACCTGTTCTGAATTTTATGAGATTGCCTTTATTCATGTCTTGTTTTCTAGAGTGATTAAAATTTCATTGTTTATATACTTTGTGTTTTGTGTGTCTTCCCATTACCTTACCACAGACGAAAGGACAAACTTCTCTCTTTTTTTTTTTGTTATGTGACGAGGCCCTGCCCCCAGCTTTTGAAACAGCCGAACACCAACGCTTTACCGTCACATATATATATATATGTGTGTGTGTGTGTGTGTGTGTGTGTGTGTTTGTGTTAAAGGTTAAGAGTGTGGAGGCAGCCGTGGAGGAGAGAGTAGAGGTGTAGGCAGAACAGAACAATATATGACACAGACTAACACCCAATATTGGTATCCAGCCAAACTCCTAAACCTGGAGGGTAATGACAGCGTTACAATGGTCAGCCGCCCATGGCGAGGCCGTAACTCCACACTACATGTCTAATTGGACCATTGATCTTACAAGTTATGTGTACGTCTCGTAATAATTTGCACCCTTCTTAAACCAGGATATTGACCCCCCCCCCCCCGAGGTCAACTATGTTAACATATATACCTGCCTTAACCGCTGGTCGTGAAGGTTCTCATTGTATGAATTTAAAGGGAAGAGCTCAGTTTTCCTTCTTGAAAACAATTTAGATTTATTCATCTGGTTAAATCCACTGCCCATTCCCTAGAAGGATGGGCAGCTATCACAATGAAGAAGAAAGAAGGTAAATCGAACAGAAGTTCCGGTAAAACAGCCTAATAGGGGATACAAGTGTTAAGTTAGTTGACTCTTCAGAGGTTTCATGGCGGTTATGTTGAAGACGTCATAAAAGGAAAGGTGAAACGTCATGAAACCTCCGAAGAGTCAACTAACACAACACCTATACCCCCTATTAGACTATTTTACAGGAACTTCTTTTCCACAGCCCATAAAACGGAGGAAAGTGTCCCGAAAGATTTTATTAATAGGAACGTTATCCCTACAGACAAAAATCAGAAAATACAATTGATAATTTACTTCAAAAACAAAAAAAACGGCCAACCTACTCATGGAAAAACTCCCCAGACATCAATCAGAACGCCTTGAAGGAAATCAACGTCGTCTATGCCTTCACATGCCCACTTGGGGACTGTAAGGCCCAAAGAACTTAGAATATAGGCAAGACAACAACGTCTCTTTCTAGGTGATTAACAATGCACAAACAACAGGGCTCCATCAGGGAACATATAATCTTTTCTCACAACCAGACCATCACCAGAGGAATCTTAACAAGCAACTCAGAAATCGATAGATATAGCTATAGCAGGAGACTCGACATCAGCGAGGCACTACACATCAAAAAGTCAACACCAATCAACAACCAATTAACACATAATTACATTCTACCTACTTCAAGACCCCGAACCAACATAGAAGCAGCAAGAGAAAGTATGGGCCAATAGGCCTACTGTAGTTACTTCCATTCATATGTTTATACCCATTGTTTCGTTTTCTGTCACCTCACCCAAAATTTTGTGTCATATCACCTCACCCAAAACAAACAAAAGCATGATGTATGTTATGTGCAAACAAAGTCTTTGAAAATGTAAGAAGCCTTACGAAACGCTTTTAGGCATCAGACCAAAAATAAAAATGTAAAAAATAAATTTTCGAGAGTTAATTTTTCAATTACTCTTGACAGAGAAGAAAAACGTAAGAAATATTGAGAAGATTCGTGTTAGAATTATTAACCTTACCCTTTCAGTCATATTTAACAACCTGTGATTACAAGAAGGCTTGCCAAAATATACTAATATATAAATATAAATATATAATGTCGTACCTAGTAGCCAGAACGTACTTCTTGGCCTACTATGCAAGGCCTGATTTGCCTAATAGGCCGAGTGATTTTCTTTATTTTCAATAAATTGTTTCCAATTAGTTTATTTGAATTATTATTAAATCATATTAGGAGCATAAATTATTGACCAAGTTGTGTTAGTTTAGGTTACGTTCAACAGAATCGAGCCAGTCCTCAGGGACTGACGACGACACCCAGATCCGATTATACAGACTCAGTAAATACTGAGATGTGCACAGAAGGAGATGGCGACGCATCTCATAATGAATGCCATCAGAGCCCGCCGCCGTAGAACTGCAGAGGGCCAAGGCAGAACGAAGTTCAGAGAGAGAGAGAAGGGATCGTTATAGGGAAGTCGAAGACGAGTGCAGAAATCTAAAGGACGAGATTCAAGGACAGGTTTACGAAGAAGGAGAGATTGGGGAAGATGAAGACCAGAGCTAACAGAAGAAAAGTGGGAACCCAGTTCGATAGCGACCTGCAACGGATCCGCCACAAGAGTACCACGGAGGTGAAGGAACATCGGTAACAAACTTACCTGCTATCTTGCAGATATGCTTCCAGATCTGTGGCAGAGGAGTTTTGGACGTAATGGTGGAGACATAAGATGCCCAACACGCACGTTTAGCCATACGGATGGCCCTACGGGCCACCGCACTTGCCTTCCGAAAGAAAAGAAAAGAATCGCCCGTCTGTCGACGGTGGTGTCTCTTCCAGGCTGCACGCTTACAACGGACAGCCCGAGCACAGTCTGCATTCCACCAGGGTACGCACTTCCGTGGACCCCAAGAGGAAGAGCGAGGAATCGAGCGGAGAGCAGCTTCAAAGACAGAGTCATGAAAAAGGAGGAGAGAGCGAGGAAGAGGTCAGAGAGAACAGCACTGAGGATAAATAGGTTCCAGTCTGCTTTAGGAAACTGCCACCTAGGGAAGGAGAGGGAAGGGCGAAAAGAGAAGAAGGTAACAAGGATGGGGAAATTGTCACTGCCCATGGAGGTCATCAAGAACCTGCCATGTGAAATCCAAGTAAAGAGAAGACGAGCAAAGAGAAAGATCAAGACAGGAAATGGTACGAGTCCGAGAGTCCAAATGAGTGGGTTCACCAGAATTCAGAAGAGACAGGGAAGAAGAGAGGATAAACGGCTCAAGAAGGCGACCCCGGGTGTTCGTCAGAACATCACCCCAAGGAGAATGACAATAATTGAAATCACCCAGCAGGAGCACAGGCTCCGGCAAGGAGTCCAGAAGGTGTTTCAGATCAGGAAGAGAAAGCGGGACATTCTGGGGGAGATAAATGGAATAAACGGTGTACCATTTCCCCACAAAGATACGAGCAGCAGAACAATGGAGAGGCGAAGGAAAAAGTAAGGGAACAAAGGGAACATCAGAGGAAATCAAGAGAGCAGAAGAGTTAGGAGCCCCAGCAACAGCTGGAAGGGGGGGAGAGAAAGGAATAGCCACGAAAGCGACCAGGACGAGCACCAAGCATCGGCTCCTGGAGACAGACACAAAGGGGCGAAAATTGCGAAACCACAAGTTGGAGTTCAAGGAAATTGGCGTAATAACCTCGAACATTCCATTGAAGAATAGACATCGACGAGAAGAGAAAGGACAGCAACAGAGACAAGGAAGAAACAAAGGCGAAAGAGCAACATAGCACATTAAAGAAGATGAGGGTCAGCAAAGTCAGGGTTAGAGGGCATGGGTAAACTGAGCAAAGACGGAGGAAAGGAAACGGGAGAACAGACCAGAGGCGGACGGGCGGGGCCCAGAGGAGGAGGAGGAGGAAGAGGAGGAGACAACCGAGAGGAGCAGTCAAGGACAGCAGCAGGAAGAGGGGGGGGGGGGGGGGAAAGAGGGGAGCGCACCTCAGCAAGGGCAGCAACCGAGAGGGAAGCGGGGGCCAAAGAAACCTCCATAGCAGGAACAGGGGGCACAACCACCGAAATGGGAGGGCAAGGAGTGATAGAGGCAGAAGTAGGGGCCGAGGAAGAAAGCGAAGCCTTCTTACCCGCTGGGAAGGAGGAAGGAGAGGAGCCAGGCTTGCGCTTCTGACTTAAAGAGACATGTGTCCCAGCAACTACCTACTGGGTAACGGATTCCAGTGTCTCAATAGGAGAGGCTGAACGAGAGCACACACGACGGCCAGTACGAGAGCGATGAACATCAGCCTGCACTGACAGGCTGCGGGGAGAGTCAATAGACGGAGAAGGATGGGAAGCAGGATCGGAGGGAGACGAGGAAGAAGACACAGGAAACATGACAGACCGGGTAGAAAGAAGGGGAACCCCAGACAGAGGACCAGCAGGGGGAACCCTTCGTGACAGAACTCAAAGGAACAGAGGAAGGGGCAGTGGGCGTATCAGGGTCCAAGGCCCAGAAACGGTTGTGAGTCTGAGGAGGGTGGGAAGGACGAGGAGAGGAAGAGAGCAACACGTGAGCATAAGATACTTTAGCATAAGGTGGGAGCCGGCGAACCTGGCGCCTCGCCTCAGGAAAAGACTAACGCTCCCGGTGCTTCAAGGTGAGGGACGGCTGCCTCAAGCTTGTAATGGATACACGCACAGGAGAAGGTAGGATGTGCCTCACCGCAGTTGAGGCAGCGAGCCTGGGGAGAAGTGCACTCCGACTTAGAATGATCTTCGCCCCCACTCAAAGGACAGAGAGAGACAGTCCCGGAGCAGCGGAGGGCACCATGCCCAAACCTCCAGCACTTGTTGCAGAGCCTAGGAGAAGGAATGTACTCCTGGAGAGAGCACCTGGCACCAGCAAGAATGACAGAGGGTGGAAGGGTCCTACCATCAAAGGCAATCTTCGGAACCCGAAGGGATTGACGGCAACGATCACAAGGGGGACGAGTAAACGAGTCTACCTGGAGGACAGAATGGCCCTGGGCATCGAGAATATGCTGAATATCATCGTGGCAGTCCTGCAGCTTCCGAACACCAGTCGCAACATGGGGCGAGAGGAGAACAGTGCCAACACTGGCATTCAACCGAGCGTTCTTTGAGACCCGAACAGGGATCTTGCCAAGGCAGGATAAGGCAGCCAAGCGGGAAGCTGCATCCTGAGAAAGAGCAGCAACGACACCGTGTACCGAGACGAGTGGGGTTGAAGGTAACAGAGGCACCCACGGAATCAACATGATGCCGATGAAGGGAGAAATTGTCAGAAGGCGCAGAATCAAGAGGGAGGAGATCAAAGTACTTGGCCCATGAAGCGGGACCAAACAAGGCCTGATAAGCATCAGTACGGGAGGAATTGAGCGAGTGCAGCTGTGGCGCGGATGGCGTTGAGAACCCCTAGAGAGAGAGGGGGTTAAAGGCGCAGTAGTCACATTGAGAGACTTAGCCGTGCCAGGTGACGAAGTGGTCACCACTGGGGCTTGAGGCTCGACCGAACCACAGAGGAGGGAGGGGAGCTGGGGGAAGATGTCAGGAGGGTCAAAGGAGGAGCAAAGTCGGGGCCCAACGCAGCGGGGACTACAGAGCCCGGTCTTCCAATACGGGCTGACTCGGGGCCTTGGTCGCCCACCCACGAGCCTGAGAAGGTAAAAGAGGAAACATTCAACGACATAAATATGAAGAGAGACAAATTTATCCACGAATGTGTCCCCCATACCCACCATGGAGCCACAATTAGAGGCAGGACACCCAACAAGAAGCTATCGCCGATCATGCCGGGGCCCCCTAGGGGTGCGTCGTGAGTATACGCCCCACAAACGCCACCATAAGAACCGTCAGTCCGACGAGATCAGGTTCAGTGACGAAAGGGGGATTGACAATAAAAGGTTCCCCTCGCTCAAGACGTTGTCAAGATAGAAGAAGTCCAAAGGAATAACCAAAACAAGCAAAAGGTCAACAGGAAACGACAAGTAGATAGGAGAAGAGGGGGGAGAAAAACGAAACAGAAGGAAAAGTCGTTCAGCACAATTAGAGAGGACAGCAGCAGGAGCACAAGGCTACAGGAGGACAGAGGACTGTCCCAAGGAGCATTACACTCTGGCAGCCGCCCACCAAGCCCCCCTCACGACAACAACGAGCTGAACAGGGAGGGGGGTATATTATAGAAAACGGTCGTTTACGTCAAACCTTCCAATATTACTGCCCCACATTTCATATTCTGCAACGCTTTGCCTTCTTATGTTCATATCAAGTCTGTATCTAAAGCTCGAGTCCATTGCACAGCACCACACTTCTATAAATAACGAAGTGAGAATCTGTCGGCTGCCCTTTATTAGTTTGTCAACTAGGAGGAGCCAGCGACCTAAGTGACAGGTGTTACCCGTGTGGTTTCGCCTGGCGGTTTGCTCCCGCGGTCCTATGATCTTAGGCTTTAAGATTAAATATCTGCCACTGGCAGCTCTTGTTGTTTAAGGTCTGCCTCTCTTGCGAGGTAGTTACCATTAACGTAACATCAATAGGAATTAATTCTTTTGATAAGTGTCAAAGAAAAAAAATCTCACAATAGCAAGTTGTAACAACGTTCTAATACGTCATAAACACGTTAAGCCAAGATGTAACAATTTTATTACAAGTTGTAACAAGTGGGAAATAGAGACAGTTTCGGTTTGTGTTTACAGGGCAGTGTTCAGGTGCGAATCATCATAATGGTTTCTATTGATTTTTTTACTGATTCATCACGTTAATGTGATTTGTTAGTGAATACCTTAAGTCATTTCAGATTAAATGAAATGTAAAATTATTAACGGAATTTTGCCTTAAAACGTCGCTCTACGCTGTTGATAGTGTGGATATGTTGTATTAGTTTTTAAGGGGGATTCTCGCTGCAATTTACAGCCTCACAATTTAAAGTTGCAATTTTTAAAATCAGTAGAGGAGTAAGCAATAATTTAGATTTTTATTTTTGGTTTTTAAATCATCCATCAGCCAAAGTTTTTCTAAAGCTTTTTGGTATATTACAATGAACAGTCCCATTTCCAATTTTACTTGGCTAAAGCATAATGAAAACTAAATTAAAGATATTCTTTAAATAATTATTAATTCCTAATGAGTAATGCTTAAAAATTATACAACTCAGAAAATCTCATCATAATAACTCTGTGCATTCAACTACAATTTCCTATGAAACTGGTTCATAGGAGAGTAAACCATAAATGAGTACAAGTGTAAACGTACCTATAATGATGGTTAAGGAGGCACACGATGTCTAATCACTTTGGACCTAACGATACAAACGACGCAACAACTGAACGGGTACAAACCCTGACCGACAGTATATCGCGGAGATACATGGCTTGGAAAGGCCAGATTTGTTTAATTTTCTTATTGCATATTATTACTAAAACATCTGTCAATGTTTGTATTTGTCTTTGATATCACTCTACTTAATAAAAGTATTTTATTATGTTAAAATATACCAACTCAGCAAAGACTTTTGATATTTATTTGTTTAAAGTGAGCCGTAGTTTCAAGTCCCAGAAAAAAAGGAACTGGGATGCCACATTAGGCACGTGTGCCAAAGACTGCCCATCCCTGCCCTAAGCTGTCCATAGTCCTCTGTAAGACACAATTATCATTTATCTTAGAGTCATAACAATTTCTTCCTACGCCGTATCTTTAAGGATTTATCTCCTCTATTGTGTACTATCCGCAAAGCCTCCAATTAACTTACCTTTCTACCTGGAGATCTGCTCTTCTCTCTCACGATCCTATCTGAAGGTTTACACTTTTCCCACTTTGTCCATTACGTTGTAACTCCAATCTTACCCACTCCCACCTGTGAGTCCCAACGTCTAAGGTTCCTTACCGAGCCTTGAACCGAGGCCCAGACTTTATCAAGCGCTTCTCCACTGTTCACTGACGAGTGCACACGTTTCTCAACACCCACCAGCAGTGACAGTCACCTCTGCTCTCCTCAACACCCTCACCAGTCACTACACCCACCAGCCGTGACAGTCACCTCTGCTCTCCTCAACACCCTCACTAGCCACTACACCCACCAGCAGTGACAGTCACCTCTGCTCTCCTCAACACCCTCACCAGTCACTAACACCCACCAGCAGTGACAGTCACCTATGCTCTCCTCAACACTCTCACCAGTCACTACACCCACCAGCAGTGACATTAACCTCTGCTCTCCTCAACACCCTCACCAGTCACTACACCCACCAGCAGTGACAGTCACCTCTGCTCTCCTCAACACCCTCACCAGTCACTACACCCACCAGCAGTGACAGTCACCTCTGCTCTCCTCAACACCCTCACCAGTCACTACACCCACCAGGAGCACCAGTCACCTCTGAAGGTACTGTAGCTTTAGAGAACTTCGCAGTTTGCTACACCTCCTTCAGTGTATATAATTGCCGCAGTTTTGGTGTTATACAATTAGGAGAATTTATCCATTGTTCCACATTGTGTTCCTCTGGGAACAACTTTACAGTGTCTTACTTTACACTTAGAAGCTTATAACAAAGTCAATGTTTGCCAATACTTCAGATTCCTGAGAGACCAAACAAATTAACAGGTGGTCGGTCAACTGGGGTTTACCCTGTTGTGTTTGTTGGTGTTCCCTTCACCAGACTGCTCTACAGGGACCTCCGGCTCAGTCCTTCACGAAAACTGTCCGGCCAGCTCACTGCTGGTTGGCCAGACAGCTTGTCACTGCTTGCTGGACGCAGTTCAGTCGACAAGTGCGCCACCACACACCCAGTACACAGGACTGTACCCCAGGAATCGTTCACTCTGGGGCCCCTTTACCCCCTACAACTACGATTTCTGGAACTCGACACTTGACGACCCTCCCCTTTTCCTCCTAATATGCCCAGCTTACACTGACAGTATAGTGACCAGAGACATTGTGTCTCTGGTGACGTTGTCCCCCAAACGGTCCCCCTCGACGTCACAGCCTTGGCTTTGTTTATGAAGTGACTTTGTTGTCCGACTTTCCTTAAGATGTGATTAATTACCACACATCAGTATATGGCAACAATGGAAACTGAAGGAAATTGTTACTTACCTTCAAGATTGGTGGATGTCTGTCCCTCGATGACTTACCTGAAATGTCACGAGAATTATTTATGTTCTTTTTGACAAGATTTTATTCATTAAAATTCTGATGTACCACATTGATAATCATATTTTAATCCACATGTATAAGAAACGCAGGTAAAGGTGATGTTTGATCATCAACGTGTTGTTTACCTTGACAGACGTCTTGACGGACGAGGCGCTGGAGTAGCTCGTCTTGACGGACGAGGCGCTGGAGTAGCTCGTCTTGACGGACGAGGCGCTGGAGTAGCTCGTCTTGACGGACGAGGCGCTGGAGTAGCTCGTCTTGACGGACGAGGCGCTGGAGTAGCTCGTCTTGACGGACGAGGCGCTGGAGTAGCTCGTCTTGACGGACGAGGCGCTGGAGTAGCTCGTCTTGACGGACGAGGCGCTGGAGTAGCTCGTCTTGACGGACGAGGCGCTGGAGTAGCTCGTCTTGACGGACGAGGCGCTGGAGTAGCTCGTCTTGACGGACGAGGCGCTGGAGTAGCTCGTCTTGACGGACGAGGCGCTGGAGTAGCTCGTCTTGACGGACGAGGCGCTGGAGTAGCTCGTCTTGACGGACGAGGCGCTGGAGTAGCTCGTCTTGACGGACGAGGCGCTGGAGTAGCTCGTCTTGACGGACGAGGCGCTGGAGTAGCTCGTCTTGACGGACGAGGCGCTGGAGTAGCTCGTCTTGACGGACGAGGCGCTGGAGTAGCTCGTCTTGACGGACGAGGCGCTGGAGTAGCTCGTCTTGACGGACGAGGCGCTGGAGTAGCTCGTCTTGACGGACGAGGCGCTGGAGTAGCTCGTCTTGACGGACGAGGCGCTGGAGTAGCTCGTCTTGACGGACGAGGCCCTGGAGTAGCTCGTCTTGACGGACGACGCCCTGGAGTAGCTCGTCTTGACGGACGAGGCGCTGGAGTAGCTCGTCTTGACGGACGAGGCGCTGGAGTAGCTCGTCTTGACGGACGAGGCGCTGGAGTAGCTCGTCTTGACGGACGAGGCGCTGGAGTAGCTCGTCTTGACGGACGAGGCGCTGGAGTAGCTCGTCTTGACGGACGAGGCCCTGGAGTAGCTCGTCTTGACGGACGAGGCCCTGGAGTAGCTCGTCTTGACGGACGAGGCCCTGGAGTAGCTCGTCTTGACGGACGAGGCCCTGGAGTAGCTCGTCTTGACGGACGAGGCCCTGGAGTAGCTCGTCTTGACGGACGAGGCCCTGGAATAGCTCGTCTTGACGGACGAGGCCCTGGAGTAGCTCGTCTTGACGGACGAGGCCCTGGAGTAGCTCGTCTTGACGGACGAGGCGCTGGAGTAGCTCGTCTTGACGGACGAGGCGCTGGAGTAGCTCGTCTTGACGGACGAGGCGCTGGAGAAGCTTGTCTTGACGGACGAGGCGCTGGAGTAGCTCGTCTTGACGGACGAGGCGCTGGAGAAGCTCGTCTTGACGGACGAGGCGCTGGAGAAGCTCGTCTTGACGGACGAGGCGCTGGAGTAGCTCGTCTTGACGGACGAGGCGCTGGAGAAGCTCGTCTTGACGGACGAGGCGCTGGAGTAGCTCGTCTTGACGGACGAGGCGCTGGAGTAGCTCGTCTTGACGGACGAGGCGCTGGAGTAGCTCGTCTTGACGGACGAGGCGCTGGAGTAGCTCGTCTTGACGGACGAGGCGCTGGAGTAGCTCGTCTTGACGGACGAGGCGCTGGAGTAGCTCGTCCTGACGGACGAGGCGCTGGAGTAGCTCGTCCTGACGGACGAGGCGCTGGAGTAGCTCGTCCTGACGGACGAGGCGCTGGAGTAGCTCGTCCTGAAGGACGAGGCGCTGGAGTAGCTCGTCCTGAAGGACGAGGCGCTGGAGTAGCTCGTCCTGAAGGACGAGGCGCTGGAGTAGCTCGTCCTGAAGGACGAGGCGCTGGAGTAGCTCGTCCTGAAGGACGAGGCGCTGGAGTAGCTCGTCCTGAAGGACGAGGCGCTGGAGTAGCTCGTCCTGAAGGACGAGGCGCTGGAGTAGCTCGTCCTGAAGGACGAGGCGCTGGAGTAGCTCGTCCTGAAGGACGAGGCGCTGGAGTAGCTCGTCCTGAAGGACGAGGCGCTGGAGTAGCTCGTCCTGACGGACGAGGCGCTGGAGTAGCTCGTCCTGACGGACGAGGCGCTGGAGTAGCTCGTCCTGACGGACGAGGCGCTGGAGTACCTCGTCCTGACGGACGAGGCGCTGGAGTACCTCGTCCTGACGGACGAGGCGCTGGAGTACCTCGTCTTGACGGACGAGGCGCTGGAGTACCTCGTCTTGACGGACGAGGCGCTGGAGTACCTCGTCTTGACGGACGAGGCGCTGGAGTAGCTGGTGTCGTGAGGCGAGGCAGGACAAGTGGTTGACAGCGTTGCCAGCGACACGCTCACACTCACACAAATATATCAAGCCGACGTAATATTTCAGCCCAAGACGACAAACACCGCACGAAAGAATTAAGAGGCACCGACACGCACGTAATTTTGCCACAGCGGTTATGGCTTATCTTCGTCTAACATTTCCTGCAAATCACTAAACTATCCCGAGTAAGTCCTTCGCCGCGTATAGCAGTTACTGCGTGTTCTGCCCTGGTGTTTGCCTCACCGATATACACAATGCACTTTACAGACCTTGCTAAGCACAGAACAAATGTTTGAAGTGTCCGCATCCATTATAAAACAAATTTAATGTCATGTCAACAGACTATATACAACACGCCAAAAGCTTGACAATATTTCAATATCCAGTCACACTAACTCTCTATAACTGAATACTTGTATCCCAGTTTTCCAGCAGTAGTGTTTATATTCCTTATGATGCGTTTCGGGTCACACTCACCAGAGTATATCCGTCTGTCACCTTACTCAATACTAATACTGAACTGACGCGTGCAAGTTAAGGTCTCAAAGTCTTCTTTTCAACACGCTCAAATACCAACCCGTCCTCGACTCAAGTCCATTACATTCAGCGGTCGACCCCACAGACGCATTCATAAATTTTAATATGCTGTTCATTCAAAACGAGAATTTTCGCAAGTATAAATTAATATTATAATATATTAGCATATTGTGCATATATAGGTATAGGATAGATTAGGTTAGGTGTTTAGGTTCTGTTGGCGATTATTTGTACTTGTAGTACGTGGGTGAAGCATTCATAGCGTTGTGATTCGAACAAAATTCGTCAGTGAAGCACTTGTTCCGGATATGTTCGAACGTCAGCAGTTGTGAGTCGTGTGTAAACCGTTTTTTATTCTTAACCAGGGGGTTTGGTGGGTGGATGGAGCCACTTTTGGATCTTTGTTTGGAGGACGGGCTGCGTCCTCGCATACAAAGTTCCTAGCTCGTTAATCCAGCCGCCAAACACCCTGTGTATGAATGAAAAACGGTTTAACATGATTCACAACTGATGACATCCGAACACTTCTGAAACAAGTGCTTCACTGTCGAATTTTATTCAAACCACAACGCTATAAATGCTTCACCCACGTACTACAAATGCCAATAATCGCCAACAGATCCTTAACACCTAACCAAACTTATGGCTATGTAAGCACAATATGCTAATATATTATAATATTAATTTATATTTCAGAAAATTCCCGTTTTCAATGAACAGCATGTTAAAATTTGTGAATGTGTCTGTGGGGTCGACCGCTGGATGTAATGGACTTGATTCGAGGACGGGTTGGAATACGACTTGAAGACGGTCACAGCTCAAAAATTACTTTAGGATGGGTTGACAAATGTCAGAAAATCCGACACCATTTTATAATATCAATGCAGGCAGATAATATTGCTGCCATTGTATAAACAAGTTAACCCATAGAAAATGTAACTTGTAGTGGAATTTTCCGTCTATAGAAAACGGGATATCATTACCACATACTATTATAATTTCACCAGCTATTCTGCTGGTGACTATTCTGCAGAAATACAGTCCACTTAACATCATATCAATTGCTATCGAAGTATACAAATTAACGTAAATATAAATTCTATATAAATTCATATATATTAAATAAATATAAATCTCACAGGTCGGTTCCCACAACAAAGGCTCCTCCCGCGTTCTGCAAATACGTATAATTATCTACAGAACTATAAAACCTGAACTAGCCTATCATAGTCCTAATTATTAAAAAAAAATAATATACAAAGATTTCATATCTATTCGCGTAAACATCGTTTTTTGGGTACACAGTACATACAAATAAACGAATGAGTCCTTGGGGTCGGTGGAAGGTTGGATGAGTTGTCCGTCGATGCTTATGAGGACGAGCTTGTGAGGACGTGTTTATGAGGACGTGTCTTATGAGGACGTGTCTTATGACAACGAGCTTATGAGGACGTGTCTTATGAGGCCGTGTCTTATGAGGACGTGTCTTATGAGGACGTGTCTTATGACGACGAGCTTATGAGGACGAGCTGATGAGGACGTGTCTTATGAGGACGTGTCTTATGACGACGAGCTTATGAGGACGTGTCTTATCACGACGAGCTTATGAGAACGGGCTTATGAGGACGAGCTTATGAGGACGTGCTTTTCAGGAAGGACTGAATTACATGCTTTAAAATTACATGGGAGAGAAATCTTTAGGGAAGGTGCGCATGGAAACACAACACGAGTGGTGCGTTTGGCCGATGTTTTGAAGAGAAACAGTGATGAAACACCACCTCTCTTCTAATGGGTTATTGAGTGTGTTTATTCGCATCTTGAGAGGAAGATCCGAGCCTTTTACTTACGCAGGTCAAGTTACAGCCCGTCCTCATAAACAAAGGCCAAGTACTCATTAACCAACCCGTCCTCGACTCAAGTCCATTACATTCAGCGGTCAACCCCACAGACGCATTCATAAATTTTAACATGCTGTTCATTCAAAACGGGAATTTTCGCAAGTATAAATTAATATTATAATATATTAGCATATTGTGTATATATAGGTATAGGTAGGTTAGGTTAGGTGTTTAGATTCTGTTGGCGATTATTTGTATTCGTAGTACGTGGGTGAAGCATTTTACAGCGTTGTGGTTCGAACAAAATTGGTCAGTGAAGCACTTGTTCCGGATATGTTCGAATGTCAGCAGTTGTGAGTCGTGTGTAAACCGCTTTTCATTCATAAACAGGGGGTTTGGGGGGTGCATGGAATCCCTTTTGGATCTTTGTTTGGAGGACGGGCTGCATTAACCTAGCCGTTAAACTCCCTGTTTACGAACATAAACACTTTACACGCGACTCACAACCCAAACCGTAGTCACACTACAACCCGTTCTCACACTAGGCTGGTTAAGCCAGCGGCCGTCCTCTCAAGACATTTTCATCAAAGTACAAAACAAAACTATTTTATTCAGGTAAAAGTATATACATAGAGGATGAGTTACAAACATAATGTTGAATTAATAGAAGAACTAGTACATACAATACCTAATTCCACTAATACGCACAGCGTTTCGGGCAACTACAATTATTTTAACATACTGTGTATTAAAAATTGGTTTGTTCGCATATATAAATTAATATTATAAACATAAATATTCTATGAATAGTTAGGCGTTGGTTAGATGTTGGCGATTATTTGTATCTTAAGTACATGGGTGAAGCATTTACGTAATTGTGGTTCGAACAGAGGACGTGAGCGAAGCACTTGTTCCGGAAATGTTCGGACGTCATCAATTGTTAGTTGTGCAGCCGTCCTCCAGGCAAAGATCCAAAAGTGATTCCATGCACCCGCCAAACCCCCTGTTTATGAATGAAAACCGGTTTACTCACAACTGCTGACGTTCGAACATATCCGGAACAAGTGCTTCACTGACGAATTTTGTTTGAACCACAATTGCTGTAAATGCTTCACCCACATATTCAAATACAAATAATCGCCAACAGAACACCTAAACACCTGACCTAACCTAACCTATGCCTATATATACACAATATGCTAATATATTATAATATTAATTTATACTTGAGAAAATTCCCGTTTTGAATGAACAGCATGTTAAAATTTATGAATTCGTCTGTGGGGTTGACCGCTGGATGTAATGTACTTAAGTCGAGGATGGGTTGGAGTTGTGTGTAAACCGTCTTCAATCATAACATGGGGTTCAGCGGATGCATTGACTGGACTTTGGGTCTTAATTTAGAGGACCGGTTGTCACAACAGCAGCCCGTCCTCCAAACAAGACCCAAAAGTAATTCCATCCACCCGCCTTACCCCATGTTTATAAATGAAAAACGGTTTACACACGATTCAGACCTGATTTCATTAGAACACTTCCTTAACAAGTGCTTCACTGACGAATTTTGTTCGAACAACAACGCTGTAAATGCTTCACCCATGTACTACAAATAATTGCCAACAGAACCTAAGCGCCTAACCTAACCTAACCTATGCCTATATATATGCACAATATGCTACTATATTCTAATAATTTATATGTGAGAAAATTCCCGTTTTGAATGAACAGCATGTAAAAAATTATGAATGCGTCTGTAGGATCGACCACTGAATGGAATGGACTTAAATGGAGGACAGGTTTGCTCAACAGATGTCGTTCGCACCGCTTCTCTAACAGTGCTTTGCTGATGGTGTCTGTTCGAATCACACCTATAAATGCAGCCCGTCCTCCAAACAAAGATCCAAAAGGGATTCCATGCACCCGCCAAACCCCCCTGTTTATGAATGAAAACCGGTTTACACACGACTCACAACTGCCGATGTTCGAACATATCCGAAACAAGTGTTTCACTGACGAATTTTGTTCGAATCACAATGCTGTAAATGCTTCAACCCGTACTACAAATACAAATAATCGCCAACAGAACCTAAACACCTAACCTAACTATGCCTACATATGCACAATATGCTAATATATTATAATTTAATTTATACTTGAGAAAATTCCCGTTTTGAATGAACAGCATGTTAAAATTTATAAATGCGTCTGTGGGTTTACCGCTGAATGTAATGGACTTGAGTCGAGGACGGGTTGATAAATGCTTCCCGCCAATAATTTCCAGTAGAACCCAAACAACACAACGTAACATAACCCAGAATTAACTATTTAATAATTATATTATATATATATTATATATATATAATATATATATATATATATATTATTAAATATGACCGAAAAAGTAAGATTAATAATTCTAACACGAATTTTCTCAATCTTTCGTACATTACGCTTCACTGTTGGAGGTAAATCAAAAATCACTTCTCCAAAATTCATTTTATTTCTAGTCTGACGCGACACGGGCGCGTTTTCGTAAAACTTATTACATTTTCAAAGACTTCACAAATACACAACTGATTAGAACTTGCGTTTCCCTGATTTTATATCTAGATTTGAGTGAGGTGGGAAGGGTGATGTGGCATACATTTGAGTGAGGTGGGAAGGGTGATGTGGCATTTAACACAAGACAGAACACTAGGGATATTAATAGGGTATTAAAAGTATCAACACAAGACAGAACAGAAACAATGGGTATTGAATAGAAGTGTTTGTAGAAAGCCTATTGGTCCATATTTCTTGATGCTTCTATAT
>NC_091152.1:44579956-44749588 GCF_040958095.1 Procambarus clarkii
CCTCGACGTCACAGCCTTGGCTTTGTTTATGAAGTGATTTTGTTGTCCGACTTTCCTTAAGATGTGATTAATTACCACACATCAGTATATGGCAACAATGGAAACTGAAGGAAATTGTTACTTACCTTCAAGATTGGTGGATGTCTGTCCCTCGATGACTTACCTGAAATGTCACGAGAATTATTTATATTCTTTTTGACAAGTTTTTATTCATTAAAATTCTGATGTACCACATTAATAATCATATTTTAATCCACATGTATAAGAAACGCAGGTAAAGGTGATGTTTGATCATCAACGTGTTGTTTACCTTGACAGACGTCTTGACGGACGAGGCGCTGGAGTAGCTCGTCTTGACGGACGAGGCGCTGGAGTAGCTCGTCTTGACGGACGAGGCGCTGGAGTAGCTCGTCTTGACGGACGAGGCGCTGGAGTAGCTCGTCTTGACGGACGAGGCGCTGGAGTAGCTCGTCTTGACGGACGAGGCGCTGGAGTAGCTCGTCTTGACGGACGAGGCGCTGGAGTAGCTCGTCTTGACGGACGAGGCGCTGGAGTAGCTCGTCTTGACGGACGAGGCGCTGGAGTAGCTCGTCTTGACGGACGAGGCGCTGGAGTAGCTCGTCATGACGGACGAGGCGCTGGAGTAGCTCGTCTTGACGGACGAGGCGCTGGAGTAGCTCGTCTTGACGGACGAGGCGCTGGAGTAGCTCGTCTTGACGGACGAGGCGCTGGAGTAGCTCGTCTTGACGGACGAGGCGCTGGAGTAGCTCGTCTTGACGGACGAGGCGCTGGAGTAGCTCGTCTTGACGGACGAGGCGCTGGAGTAGCTCGTCTTGACGGACGAGGCGCTGGAGTAGCTCGTCTTGACGGACGAGGCGCTGGAGTAGCTCGTCTTGACGGACGAGGCGCTGGAGTAGCTCGTCTTGACGGACGAGGCGCTGGAGTAGCTCGTCTTGACGGACGAGGCGCTGGAGTAGCTCGTCTTGACGGACGAGGCGCTGGAGTAGCTCGTCTTGACGGACGAGGCGCTGGAGTAGCTCGTCTTGACGGACGAGGCGCTGGAGTAGCTCGTCTTGACGGACGAGGCGCTGGAGTAGCTCGTCTTGACGGACGAGGCGCTGGAGTAGCTCGTCTTGACGGACGAGGCGCTGGAGTAGCTCGTCTTGACGGACGAGGCGCTGGAGTAGCTCGTCTTGACGGACGAGGCGCTGGAGTAGCTCGTCTTGACGGACGAGGCGCTGGAGTAGCTCGTCTTGACGGACGAGGCGCTGGAGTAGCTCGTCTTGACGGACGAGGCGCTGGAGTAGCTCGTCTTGACGGACGAGGCGCTGGAGAAGCTCGTCATGACGGACGAGGCGCTGGAGTAGCTCGTCTTGACGGACGAGGCGCTGGAGAAGCTCGTCATGACGGACGAGGCGCTGGAGTAGCTCGTCTTGACGGACGAGGCGCTGGAGAAGCTCGTCATGACGGACGAGGCGCTGGAGTAGCTCGTCTTGACGGACGAGGCGCTGGAGTAGCTCGTCTTGACGGACGAGGCGCTGGAGTAGCTCGTCCTGACGGACGAGGCGCTGGAGTAGCTCGTCCTGAAGGACGAGGCGCTGGAGTAGCTCGTCCTGAAGGACGAGGCGCTGGAGTAGCACGTCCTGAAGGACGAGGCGCTGGAGTAGCTCGTCCTGAAGGACGAGGCGCTGGAGTAGCACGTCCTGAAGGACGAGGCGCTGGAGTAGCTCGTCCTGACGGACGAGGCGCTGGAGTACCTCGTCCTGAAGGACGAGGCGCTGGAGTACCTCGTCCTGACGGACGAGGCGCTGGAGTAGCTCGTCCTGAAGGACGAGGCGCTGGAGTACCTCGTCCTGACGGACGAGGCGCTGGAGTAGCTCGTCCTGAAGGACGAGGCGCTGGAGTACCTCGTCCTGACGGACGAGGCGCTGGAGTAGCTGGTGTAGTGAGGCGAGGCAGGACAAGTGGTTGACAGCGTTGCCAGCGACACGCTCACACTCACACAAATATATCAAGCCGACGTAATATTTCAGCCCAAGACGACAAACACCGCACGAAAGAATTAAGAGGCACCGACACGCACGTAATTTTGCCACAGCGGTTATGGCTTATCTTCGTCTAACATTTCCTGCAAATCACTAAACTATCCCGAGTAAGTCCTTCGCCGCGTATAGCAGTTACTGCGTGTTCTGCCCTGGTGTTTGCCTCACCGATATACACAATGCACTTTACAGACCTTGCTAAGCACAGAACAAATGTTTGAAGTGTCCGCATCCATTATAAAACAAATTTAATGTCATGTCAACAGACTATATACAACACGCCAAAAGCTTGACAATATTTCAATATCCAGTCACACTAACTCTCTATAACTGAATACTTGTATCCCAGTTTTCCAGCAGTAGTGTTTATATTCCTTATGATGCGTTTCGGGTCACACTCACCAGAGTATATCCGTCTGTCACCTTACTCAATACTAATACTGAACTGACGCGTGCAAGTTAAGGTCTCAAAGTCTTCTTTTCAACACGCTCAAATACCAACCCGTCCTCGACTCAAGTCCATTACATTCAGCGGTCGACCCCACAGACGCATTCATAAATTTTAACATGCTGTTCATTCAAAACGAGAATTTTCGCTAGTATAAATTAATATTATAATATATTAGCATATTGTGCATATATAGGTATAGGATAGATTAGGTTAGGTGTTTAGGTTCTGTTGGCGATTATTTGTACTTGTAGTACGTGGGTGAAGCATTCATAGCGTTGTGATTCGAACAAAATTCGTCAGTGAAGCACTTGTTCCGGATATGTTCGAACGTCAGCAGTTGTGAGTCGTGTGTAAACCGTTTTTTATTCTTAAACAGGGGATTTGGTGGGTGGATGGAGTCACTTTTGGATCTTTGTTTGGAGGACGGGCTGCGTCCTCGCATACAAAGTTCCAAGCTCGTTAATCCAGCCGCCAAACACCCTGTGTATGAATGAAAAACGGTTTAACATGATTCACAACTGATGACATCCGAACACTTCTGAAACAAGTGCTTCACTGTCGAATTTTATTCAAACCACAACGCTATAAATGCTTCACCCACGTACTACAAATGCAAATAATCGCCAACAGAACCTAAACATCTAAACTAACCTAACCTTTGCCTGTATATGCACAATATGCTAATATATTATAATATAAATTTATATTTCAGAAAATTTGTTTTGAATGAACAGCATGTTAAAATTTATGAATGTGTCGGTGGGGTCGACCGCTGGATGTAATGGACTTGATTCAAGGACGGGTTGGAATACGACTTGAAGACGGTCACAGCTCAAAAATTACTTTAGGATGGGTTGACAAATGTCAGAAAATCCGACACCATTTTATAATATCAATGCAGGCAGATAATATTGCTGCCATTGTATAAACAAGTTAACCCATAGAAAATGTAACTTGTAGTGGAATTTTCCGTCTATAGAAAACGGGATATCATTACCACATACTATTATAATTTCACCAGCTATTCTGCTGGGAATTATTCTTAAATACATTAGTCTTTGGACTTTACCATCATAAAAACATCTCATATAAATTAACTTAATTATCAATATTAAAATAAAGTAAATGTGACCCTTCTATCACTTACTGACATCTGGACAATGTAGGCCAGTAGCGTCAGTGAGGAGGGAGTGGTCAGCCATTGTTGTTAACAGAGGCGCAGGGGGCAAATTTGGCTCCTATTATCAGTCATTGTTATTATTGTACTTAGACCAGAGGCACGGGAGCAATTCGGCTCCTGTTAATTTTACTTGGACGAAGTGTTATGGGAACCAAAGGTGTACCATCATCAACACGCTGTCAACAAATACAAGTTAAGTGTTCTGCCGAAACCCATTTATCTATCATTTTTGGCCATTAATGTTAGTAGATAGGGTGAGCTGGTTAGAATACGTGATCGCCTAGTTATATCTGGTGGACTAAGGCCTGCTGTACAATAAGATAAGGAACCTCTTCAATGTATGTAGTTTAATACTGTAGTTTGATTGGCTGCATATATATAAATTCATTATAAACCCCCCCTAATGTGCAGTGGATCGATTTGTGAGATTATTGCAGAAATACAGTCCACTTAACATCATATCAATTGCTATCGAAGTATACAAATTAACGTAAATATAAATTCTATATAAATTCATATATATTAAATAAATATAAATCTCACAGGTCGGTTCCCACAACAAAGGCTCCTCCCGCGTTCTGCAAATACGTATAATTATCTACAGAACTATAAAACCTGAACTAGCCTATCATAGTCCTAATTATTAAAAAAAAAAATAATATACAAAGATTTCATATCTATTCGCGTAAACATCGTTTTTTGGGTACACAGTACATACAAATAAACGAATGAGTCCTTGGGGTCGGTGGAAGGTTGGATGAGTTGTCCGTCAATGCTTATGAGGACGTGTTTATGAGGACGTGTCTTATGAGGACGTGTCTTATGACAACGAGCTTATGAGGACGTGTCTTATGAGGCCGTGTCTTATGAGGACGTGTCTTATGAGGACGTGTCTTATGACGACGAGCTTATGAGGACGAGCTGATGAGGACGTGTCTTATGAGGACGTGTCTTATGACGACGAGCTTATGAGGACGTGTCTTATGACGACGAGCTTATGAGGACGAGCTTATGAGGACGAGCTTATGAGGACGTGCTTTTCAGGAAGGACTGAATTACATGCTTTAAAATTACGTGGGAGAGAAATCTTTAGGGAAGGTGCGCATGGAAAACACAACACGAGTGGTGCGTTTGGCCGATGTTTTGAAGCGAAACAGTGATGAAACACCACCTCTCTTCTAATGGGTTATTGAGTGTGTTTATTCGCATCTTGAGAGGAAGATCCGAGCCTTTTACTTACGCAGGTCAAGTTACAGCCCGTCCTCATAAACAAAGGCCAAGTACTCATTAACCAACCCGTCCTCGACTCAAGTGCATTACATTCAGCGGTCAACCCCACAGACGCATTCATAAATTTTAACATGCTGTTCATTCAAAACGGGAATTTTCGCAAGTATAAATTAATATTATAATATATTAGCATATTGTGTATATATAGGCATAGGATAGGTTAGGTTAGGTGTTTAGGTTCTGTTGGCGATTATTTGTATTCGTAGTACGTGGGTGAAGCATTTATAGCGTTGTGGTTCGAACAAAATTGGTCAGTGAAGCACTTGTTCCGGATATGTTCGAATGTCCGCAGTTGTGAGTCGTGTGTAAACCGCTTTTCATTCATAAACAGGGGGTTTGGGGGGTGCATGGAATCCCTTTTGGATCTTTGTTTGGAGGACGGGCTGCATTAACCTAGCCGTTAAACTCCCTGTTTACGAACATAAAACACTTTACACGCGACTCACAACCCAAACCGTAGTCACACTACAACCCGTTCTCACACTAGGCTGGTTAAGCCAGCGGCCGTCCTCTCAAGACATTTTCATCAAAGTACAAAACAAAACTATTTTATTCAGGTAAAAGTATATACATAGAGGATGAGTTACAAACATAATGTTGAATTAATAGAAAGAACTAGTACATACAATACCTAATTCCACTAATACGCACAGCGTTTCGGGCAACTACAATTATTTTTAACATACTGTGTATTAAAAATTGGTTTGTTCGCATATATAAATTAATATTATAAACATAAATATTCTATGAATAGTTAGGCGTTGGTTAGATGTTGGCGATTATTTGTATCTTAAGTACATGGGTGAAGCATTTACGTAATTGTGGTTCGAACAGAGGACGTGAGCGAAGCACTTGTTCCGGAAATGTTCGGACGTCATCAATTGTTAGTTGTGCAGCCGTCCTCCAAGCAAAGATCCAAAAGTGATTCCATGCACCCGCCAAACCCCCTGTTTATGAATGAAAACCGGTTTACTCACAACTGCAGACGTTCGAACATATCCGGAACAAGTGCTTCACTGACGAATTTTGTTTGAACCACAATTGCTGTAAATTCTTCACCCACGTATTCAAATACAAATAATCGCCAACAGAACCTAAACACCTGACCTAACCTAACCTATGCCTATATATACACAATATGCTAATATATTATAATATTAATTTATACTTGAGAAAATTCCCGTTTTGAATGAACAGCATGATAAAATTTATGAATTCGTCTGTGGGGTTGACCGCTGGATGTAATGTACTTAAGTCGAGGATGGGTTGGAGTTGTGTGTAAACCGTCTTCAATCATAAACATGGGGTTCAGCGGATGCATTGACTGGACTTTGGGTCTTAATTTAGAGGACCGGTTGTCACAACAGCAGCCCGTCCTCTAAACAAAGACCCAAAAGTAATTCCATCCACCCGCCTTACCCCATGTTTATAAATGAAAAACGGTTTACACACGACTCAGACCTGATTTCATTAGAACACTTCCTTAACAAGTGCTTCACTGACGAATTTTGTTCGAACAACAACGCTGTAAATGCTTCACCCATGTACTACAAATAATTGCCAACAGAACCTAAGCGCCTAACCTAACCTAACCTATGCCTATATATATGCACAATATGCTACTATATTCTAATAATTTATATGTGAGAAAATTCCCGTTTTGAATGAACAGCATGTAAAAAATTATGAATGCGTCTGTAGGATCGACCGCTGAATGGAATGGACTTAAATGGAGGACAGGTTGCTCAACAGATGTCGTTCGCCCGCTTCTCTAACAGTTCTTTGCTGATGGTGTCTGTTCGAATCACACCTATAAATGCAGCCCGTCCTCCAAACAAAGATCCAAAAGGGATTCCATGCACCCGCCTGTCATGTTCACAGAAAATGGTACCATCCGTTTTCTATGTGCGGCGGCTGAGACGCCGGAGAGAGAAGGTAAACAATAGAGCGTACAGGACGCCCGCCAAGCTTGGTAGCTACTAGTCATGTAATCATATTAAGTATTAAAGTCAGTAACCAAGTCATGACTTTACATCAACCCTACAACCAAGACTTCCTCAGTAACACACAAACACCACATTGGCGACGAGGATGAACTGTGAACGCAGGTATTTGTTCAGTTTCAAACACAAGAGAGAAGCATGCTGCCTGGAGGAGGAAGAGAAGCTGTGAGCGCCATACCCGATGCTGTATGCTAACCGATGCTGTGTGCTAACCAATGCTGTGTGCTAAACGATGCTGTGTGCTAACCGATGCTGTGTGCTACCCAAGCTGTGTGCTACCCAAGCTGTGTGCTACCCAAGCTGTGTGCTACCCAAGCTGTGCTGAAGAAACTGTACTGAGGAATCTGCCGACGTTGTGTACGAAACGACGCTTTGATGTGTACAAAACCTGATGTTTTGGTTACGAAACGACGCTTCGTGCTACAAAATTCATCACACTGAACTGACTGCTGTACCAACTGCTGTACCAACTGCTGCACCAACAGCTGTACCAACTGCTGTACCAACTGCTGTGAGTAGGAACAACACATGTACACAAGGGCTAGGTAAGAAGTCAGTTGCTGCTATATTGTGCACTGTTGTGAACTTTTGCATTAAAATGCTTGTGTGCTTTGCAAAATTAAAGTAATTACAGTGAATTCTTGACTAACATATACAGTGCAGTAAGTGTTTAATATTCTGAGGAACATTTAAGTGATAAGTTACATTTATTCAGTAAAAATGGCAAATATACCTCAGTTTCCTGCATTTGATCCTGACTGTGACCAGACAAACCTGTCACAGAGGTGGGTCAAATGGCTTAAAAAGTTTGAAAATTTGTTGATAGTTTCTGACATCAAAAGTGCTGAAAGAAAGCGTGCCTTTCTACTTCATTATGCAGGTGATAGAGTTTGTGAAAATCTTTGACACACTGAAAGACACTGGTGGTGCCAAAGATTATGACACTGCCAAAGCCAAACTAACAGAGCATTTCAAACCAAGGCAAAATACTGCTATGGAAATTATGCATTTCAGGAGAGCAAAACAACTCTCTAATGAAACTGTGGATCAATACCACACACGTCTGCAGGGTTTAGCAGCCCATTGTGAGTTTGCTGATGTTGACAAAGAAATCAAACAGCAAATAATTGAATCATGCACATCTACACGTCTTCGTCGAAGAGCTCTAGAACTTGTTGATGATGACAGTTCTCTTACCAAGATACTGGATATGGCTCGTCGAATGGAAGATGCTGCACGTGATGCTCGTGTCATGGAGTGCAGTGCTAATAACGGTTCTGCCACTGTTACTAACAGTGATGAGGTACGTAAGGTTCAGGGAGGACATCGTGATCAAAGAAGATATCATGGCAAACCTAACAGTAAATTTAGCCGAGAACCACGTCACAACTGGGGTCAAGGAACAAGGCTCAAGCAGTCACAACGACCCACATCAGAGGGTGTCAACAATAAATGTTACAATTGTGGAGGAGACTACCCACACCAAGATAATGTTTGTCCTGCTCAAGGTAAGAAGTGCTATGAGTGTGGAAAACTAGGTCATTTTGGTGCTATGTGTCGTTCCGCACTAAAGAAACCACAGTCAATGAATAAAAGCACTGTACGAGGATCAGGTCATAGGGATCGAGGTGGTAAACGCGATATTGCACCTCATATCCAGAATGTTAATAATGTACAAGACAACATTTCATTACAACCAGTCTCAGATGACAGTGAATGTGATTATACTTATGGAGTACAAGCAATCACAGAATGGAATGATCTTCCAAACAACCCAGAGACATGTGTATACATTGCTGGTATTTGTCTCAAAGTTCTCATTGACACTGGATCAAACATTGACACCATTGCTGAGTGCCACTATGAGAAATTTAAAAAACAGTTCCCAAAGCTTGAGAACTAAAATGACAAAGCCACTGCCTATGCTTCAAAGGTAGCCTTGCCAGTGATTGGAACTTTCACTGCAGAGAAAAACTTTCACTGTTTGAAAATTTGTTGATAGTTTCTGACATCAAAAGTGCTGAAAGAAAGCGTGCCTTTCTACTTCATTATGCAGGTGATAGAGTTTGTGAAAATCTTTGACACACTGAAAGACACTGGTGGTGCCAAAGATTATGACACTGCCAAAGCCAAACTAACAGAGCATTTCAAACCAAGGCAAAATACTGCTATGGAAATTATGCATTTCAGGAGAGCAAAACAACTCTCTAATGAAACTGTGGATCAATACCACACACGTCTGCAGGGTTTAGCAGCCCATTGTGAGTTTGCTGATGTTGACAAAGAAATCAAACAGCAAATAATTGAATCATGCACATCTACACGTCTTCGTCGAAGAGCTCTAGAACTTGTTGATGATGACAGTTCTCTTACCAAGATACTGGATATGGCTCGTCGAATGGAAGATGCTGCACGTGATGCTCGTGTCATGGAGTGCAGTGCTAATAACGGTTCTGCCACTGTTACTAACAGTGATGAGGTACGTAAGGTTCAGGGAGGACATCGTGATCAAAGAAGATATCATGGCAAACCTAACAGTAAATTTAGCCGAGAACCACGTCACAACTGGGGTCAAGGAACAAGGCTCAAGCAGTCACAACGACCCACATCAGAGGGTGTCAACAATAAATGTTACAATTGTGGAGGAGACTACCCACACCAAGATAATGTTTGTCCTGCTCAAGGTAAGAAGTGCTATGAGTGTGGAAAACTAGGTCATTTTGGTGCTATGTGTCGTTCCGCACTAAAGAAACCACAGTCAATGAATAAAAGCACTGTACGAGGATCAGGTCATAGGGATCGAGGTGGTAAACGCGATATTGCACCTCATATCCAGAATGTTAATAATGTACAAGACAACATTTCATTACAACCAGTCTCAGATGACAGTGAATGTGATTATACTTATGGAGTACAAGCAATCACAGAATGGAATGATCTTCCAAACAACCCAGAGACATGTGTATACATTGCTGGTATTTGTCTCAAAGTTCTCATTGACACTGGATCAAACATTGACACCATTGCTGAGTGCCACTATGAGAAATTTAGAAAACAGTTCCCAAAGCTAGAAAAATACAATGGTAAAGCCACTGCCTATGCTTCGAAGTTAGCCTTGCCAGTGATTGGAACTTTCACTGCAGAGATTAAGTCAAAGAATGCAATGCTCATTACTACATTCCATGTTGTTAGGAATGCAAAGGAGTCTTTACTCAGTTACAAGACTTCAACCAAATTGGGGCTACTTCAGCTTTCTAATGCTGTAGCAGTGGAATCTGCAAACAATGTTGATGGTATTGTTGCTGAATTTTCTGATCGATTTAAATCCATAGGTTGTTATACTGATAGCAAAGTTCATCTGCATATCAACCCAGATGTAATTCCAGTTGCCCAACCACATCGCCGACAACCATTCCATACTCGCAAGAAAGTCGATGCCGAACTGGATAGGCTGATAGAACTAGATATCATTGAACCAGTAACAGGCCCAACACCATGGGTAATCCCAATTGTCACTCCACCAAAGCCGAAGAATCCAGATGAGATACGCATTTGTGTGGACATGCGTGTTCCCAACAAGGCAATAATGCGTGAACGCCATCCTACACCGACTGTAGATGATATGATCTACCGCTTGAATGGTGCAACTGTATTCAGCAAGTTAGATTTTAACAAGGGCTATCATCAGCTTGAACTTGATGAGGAGAGTCGATTCATCACAACGTTTATGACACATCGAGGTCTGTATAGGTATAAGCGCCTGAGTTTTGGTATCAACAGTGCTGCCGAGGTATTCCAGCACATCATCAGCCAGGTATTGCAAGATATACCTAATGCTGACAACATGTCTGATGACATCATTGTTTATGGCCGTACCCAAGCTGAACACGACAAAGCTCTTCGTGCAACATTGCAACGCTTACGAGAAAAGAATCTGACGTTAAGCCGAGCAAAGTGTGAGTTCAATCAACATAAAATTGAATTCTTTGGACATGTACTTAGTGACAAAGGTCTGTCTCCAGATCCTAAGAAAGTTGCAGATATCAAGAATGCTGCACCTCCTTCAACGTCCACTGAAGTACATAGTTTTCTGGGAATGGCAAACTACTGTTCTCGCTTCATTCCAGATTTTGCTACCATTACGAAGCCTCTACGTGAGCTCCTGAAGAAAAATGCATCATGGTACTGGAGCAATATGGAGCAAAATGCATTTGATGCTGTGAAAGATGCACTAGTAGAAAATGCGACTGCTGCATACTTTGATCCATCAATGGACACTGAATTAACGGTGGATGCTAGTCCTGTTGGATTAGGTGCTGTTTTAGCCCAACACAAACCTGGTCAACCAGATTCCAGAGTAGTAATTGCCTACGCCAGCCGTTCTCTCACAGATGTTGAGCAACGATACAGTCAGACAGAGAAGGAAGCTCTTGCTCTTGTATGGGGCTGTGAACACTTCAATGTGTATCTGCTTGGTGCACCCTTCACCACGATAGTCACTGACCACAAACCGTTGGAGACCATCTTCAATAATCCAAAGTCCAAACCACCAGCTCGCATTGAGAGATGGGCTCTTCGTCTGCAACCATACAACTTTACGGTGAAATACAAGCCGGGTGCAGGCAATCCCGCTGATTACATCAGTCGACATCCTGCCAACAGTTTCACCATCACCAAGCATCAGCAAGTTGCCGAGGAATATGTACACTCTGTAACCTGTGATGCAGTCCCTAAGGCTCTTACTCTTGATGAAATCCGTACTGCAACCCTAGGGGACCCAACTCTGCAAGCAACAGTGGATGCATTGACTAAGAAAAAGTTTCCACGCATCCCACCCTCAGGAGTTGACCAAGATGCATTCAAAGCACTTGAACGCATCCAGACAGAATTAAGTGTTACGCAACAACGCGACACTGTGCTGCGAGGTACTCGTATCGTGATTCCAGCTGTTCTCCAGCAACGTGCTCTGAAGCTTGCACATCAAGGACACCAAGGTCTTGTTAGGACGAAACAGCTGCTACGAGAAAAGGTGTGGTTTCCTGGCATTGATCGTCAAGCAAAGGATATGCATGATGCCTGTGTCCCTTGCCAAGCTGCAGTGGATACTTCAAGACCAACACCTCTACAACCTTCACCACTACCTGCTGCACCATGGACGGAAGTATCGATGGACTTCTGTGGACCACTACCAACTGGAGAGTACTTGATGGTAGTCATTGATGATCACTCACGTTATCCAGAAGTAGAAATCATCAATTCCACATCTGCAAAGGCCGTCATCCCGAAACTTGACAAGATCTTTTCAAACTTTGGCATTCCTGAAGTTGTCAAGACGGACAATGGACCGCCATTCAATGGACAAGACTTTGTCAACTTTGCTGAGCATATTGGATTCAAACACCGCCGTGTGATGCCACTACATCCCCAAGCAAATGGAGAAGTTGAGAGATTCATGCAACCTCTCATGAAAGCGGTACGTTGTGCTCATGCCGAAGGACGATCCTGGAAACAAGCTATGTATGCTTTTCTCAGGAACTACCGTGCAACACCGCATGGAACACTGGGCAAGTCACCTGGTGAACTTTTATTTGGACGTCCGATGAGAATCGCACTACCCGTCATGCCAGCCGAGGTAACGGATAAACATCTCGCTCAGAAGGATGCACTAGCCAAGGGCAAAATGAAACTTGCTCATGATCAACGTGCAAAGGAACAGTTCATAAAGGTTGGTGACACTGTTCTCGTTAAAAAGAAAAAAGAGGGAAAGTTAGATATGCCGTATGATACAAAACCATATAAAGTGATTAGTGTAAAAGGAACTATGGTAACAGCTAGTAATAGAGATCATAGTATAACACGTAATATGGCTTATTTCAAAGTGATTCCAACTAGTGTTGAAAATGATGAAGTGCAGAGTCGTGCAAAAGAAAATGAAAGAAATAGTTATAACCCGACAAACAATTCATCAAGGGATATTATTGTATTTAAGGACTCTCGTCCTAAACGTCATGTTAAACGCCCTACACGATTTGATGATTAATTGTGTTCCTATGTAATGCAAAGTATTTACTTATTGTGCTAAACTAAATTTAATATTGTTTGAATAATGCAGATATCTCATTCAATATTTTGTAACTTTGTATTACAGTTTCTTTCATGTTTGTTTAACATTGCATATGTATTTTTAACATTGAAATCCTTTGTGGAAAAGATTAAGTTGTTTAAATTCTTTGTGTGCTTAATTAATGTTAAATGTATGCAGTATCTCTTGATATGGTAATAACTTACTTTGTGTCAATAACTTTGCTTTGTGCTACAAGCATGGTAGACATCCTGTATTCATTCTTTTTAAAGAAAAGGGGGGGGATGTCATGTTTACAGAAAATGGTACCATCCGTTTTCTATGTGCGGCGGCTGAGACGCCGGAGAGAGAAGGTAAACAATAGAGCGTACAGGACGCCCGCCAAGCTTGGTAGCTACTAGTCATGTAATCATATTAAGTATTAAAGTCAGTAACCAAGTCATGATTTTACATCAACCCTACAACCAAGACTTCCTCAGTAACACACAAACACCACACCGCCAAACCCCCCTGTTTATGAATGAAAACCGGTTTACACACGACTCACAACTGCCGATGTTCGAACATATCCGAAACAAGTGTTTCACTGACGAATTTTGTTCGAATCACAACGCTATAAATGCTTCACCCACGTACTACAAATACAAATAATCGCCAACAGAACCTAAACACCTAACCTAACCTATGCCTACATATGCACAATATGCTAATATATTATAATATTAATTTATACTTGAGAAAATTCCCGTTTTGAATGAACAGCATGTTAAAATTTATAAATGCGTCTGTGGGGTTGACCGCTGAATGTAATGGACTTGAGTCGAGGACGGGTTGATAAATGCTTCCCGCCAATAATTTCCAGTAGAACCCAAACAACACAACGTAACATAACCCAGAATTAACTATTTAATAATTCTAATATATATATATATAAATATATATATATATATATATATATATATATATATATATATATATATATATATATATATATATATATATATATAACTGAAAACTCACACCCCAGAAGTGACTCGAACCCATACTCCCAGAAGCAACGCAACTGGTATGTACAAGACGCCTTAATCCACTTGACCATCACGACCGGACATAATGAGGTGATAGCCGAGGCTATTTGAACCACCCCACCGCCGGCACTCGGATAGTAATCTTGGGCATAGCATTTTACCAAATCACCTCATTCTTTGGGGCACACGTGAGGAACACAAATGCGAACAAGCCTGAATGGTCCCCAGGACAATATGCAACTGAAAACTCACACCCCAGAAGTGACTCGAACCCATACTCCCAGAAGCAACGCAACTGGTATGTACAAGACGCCTTAATCCACTTGACCATCACGACCGGACATAATGAGGTGATAGTTGAGGCTATTTGAACCACCCCACCGCCGGCACTCGGATAGTAATCTTGGGCATAGCATGAGGTGATTTGGTAAAATGCTAATGCACGGTTGTGCATGCTGGGTTTGCGTGCCTCTGATGCGTGTGTGCACTGTGGGCTCCCTGAGACGCAGTTGCATGTCTTTTATTTTTGCGGGCGGTTGCGGGGTTTGCTTGATTGGTTTCGGGACGTGTTGGTTGGAGTTTGTGGACCTGGGTGTCGGGGTGACCTTTTGAGATTTTTGTTTTTGTCCTTTCCGCGGAGGTCGCGCCGTGTTCGTAATACGCTTTGTCTTCTTGTTGCTGACTTTGTGTATTGTGTGTGGGTGGGTCGGAGGGAGGGTTATGGGGTTGCTAGGCTTTTGGGGTTTTTGAGGGGTCGTTTGCGGTTCACGTGGTGGTGGGTGCAGCGTGCGTTTCCGAGCGAGTTCCGTGGTTGGTTCACGGGTGGGTATGTGCGTGGGGTTGCTTTTGGGTGAGTGGTCTTTTGTTTTCATCCTAGATCCCCGGCCCTCCGGTGGGCCTCCTCGGGGGAGTTGTGCTGGGTGTGTGTGTGGTTGCTCCTGTGGTTGTGTGTTCGGTTTGGTGTGTGGGGTTGAGTGTGAGTGTGGGTTTGCTATGTTGGCTCCTGCGTGGGCCGTTGCTTGTACCTTGAGTGAGTTGCATGCGGCTGTTTGTTACTCTTTTTGTTGGTTTGATTGCTGTTCTTCCTGGAAGTGTGTTTGTTTAGGGTACATGTATATCTGTGTTTCATTGTTCGCCCCGGATTCTTTCTTGGGGTTGTCATATAGTAGTGCCTGGGCCTTGGCCATGGTTTGTTTTCATGTTACTTATATGATTTGTGTGCGATGTGCTTATGCTTTGTGTTATTTCTGTACTTGTGTGCATTGTGTATTTATATGTGTGTCTGGTTTATTCTTTATATGTTAGTTGTGTCTTTCCATGTCCGTATGCGTCCGTTTGTTGTGTGTCCGTTTCTATGTTTATGTGTATTCGGACTTGTGTCCCTGGAGTTTCTGGGGTCTTATTATGCAATGTTCTCTTTTATGCCTGTTTATGATTATGTTTTTGTTGTTATGTTCTGTTCTTAGGTTCATGTCATGTATATATTGTGCTATACTTTGTATATTTCTTTTATCAAAATAAAAAAAAAAAAAAAAAAAAACTTGTCCTGCCTCGCCTCACTACACCAGCGCTCTCCTCCGTCAAGACGAGCTACTCCAGCGCCTCGGCCGTCAAGACGAGCTACTCCAGTACTTGTCCGTCAAGACGAGAGCTCCAGCGCCTCGGCCGTCAAGACGAGCTACTCCAGTACTTGTCCGTCAAGACGAGCTACTCCAGCGCCTCGTCCGTCAAGGTAAACAACACCCTGTTTGATGGTCAAGCGTCACCTTTACCTGCGTTGCTTATATATGTTTAAAATATGATTATTAATGTGGTACATCAGAATTTTAATGTAAAAAAAATTGCCAAAAAGAATATAAATAATTGTCGTGACATTTCAGGTAAGTCATCGAGGGACAGACATCCACCAATCTTGAAGGTATGTAACAATTTCCTTCAGTTTCCATTGTTGCCATATACTGATGTGTGGTAATTAACAACACCTTAAGGAAAGTCAGACAACAAAGTCACTAAATAAACAAAGACAAGGCTGTGACGTCGACTACAGTCCTGTATACTGGGTGTGTGGAGGCGCACTTGTCGGCTGAACTACGTCCAGCAAGTAGTGACAAGTTGCCTGGCCAACCAGCAGTGAGCTGGCCGGACAGTTTTCGTGAAGGACTGAGCCGGAGGTCCCTGTAGACCAGTCTGGTGAAGGGAACACCAACACACACAACAGGGTAAACCCCTGTTGACCGACCACCTGTTAATTTGTTTAGTCTCTCAGGAATCTGAAGTATTGGCACACATTGACTTTGTTATAAGCTTCTAAGTGTAAAGTAAGACACTGTAAAGTTGCTCCCAGAGGAACACAATGTGGAACAATGGATAAATTCTCCTAATTGTATAACACCAAAACTGCGGCAATTATATACACTGAAGGAGGTGTAGCAAACTGCGAAGTTCTCTAAGGCTACAGTACCTCCAGAAGTGACTGTCACTGCTGATGGGTGTAGTGACTGGTGAGGGTGTTAAGGAGAGCAGAGGTGACTGTCACTGCTGGTGGGTGTAGTGACTGGTGAGGGTGTTGAGGAGAGCAGAGGTGACTGTTGCTGCTGGTGGGTGTAGTGACTGGTGAGGGTGTTGAGGAGAGCAGAGGTGACTGTCACTGCTGGTGGATGTAGTGACTGGTGAGGGTGTTAAGGAGAGCAGAGGTGACTGTCACTGCTGGTGGGTGTAGTGACTGGTGAGGGTGTTGAGGAGAGCAGAGGTGACTGTTGCTGCTGGTGGGTGTAGTGACTGGTGAGGGTGTTGAGGAGAGCAGAGGTGACTGTCACTGCTGGTGGGTGTTGTGACTGGTGAGGGTGTTGAGGAGAGCAGAGGTGACTGTTGCTGCTGGTGGGTGTAGTGACTGGTGAGGGTGTTGAGGAGAGCACAGGTGACTGTCACTGCTGGTGGGTGTAGTGACTGGTGAGGGTGTTGAGGAGAGCAGAGGTGACTCACTGCTGGTGAGTGTAGTGACTGGTGAGTGTGTTGAGGAGAGTAGCGGTGACTGTCGCTGCTGGTGACTGTAGTGACTGGTGCGGGTTTTGGGCAGACGCCGCCTGAGAATAGGTGTTGGTCGACATGAATATGATGGGGAACAATGTAGAACCTGTTGATGAGGACCTGTTGATGAGTCAAGAGAGTCAACTTGTGGGGCTTGCAGCTGTAGTGGAGATGAATGGATTAAGAAAATAACATGACAGAAAATAAATGTTATTGTGTGGTCTGAGAGCAGAGTGGAATCACTTTAAGTGCCTGAAATGGAAACTCGTAAATTGGTGAATAAGATATAATGCCCCTGTACCTAGAGCCCTTGAATTCCAGCCTGAGAGTAAGCCTGGAGCCGGAACCGGAACTCTCTCCTGACAGGAGACGGATCCAAAAAAGACCTGAAGCCGAATTCGGTCTTTTGCCAAAAAAGCCAAAAAGTGCGGATTTGGCTTCATTGCCTCTGCTGTTACGAATGTTCTTGTTTTAGATTCAGCTACTTGGAACAAAATGTTGCAAGTAGCCCGGGCTGTGGTGAACCCGTAGTGGACTTTGCTGTTACGTAACTTGACAGCACATTAGCTGCACAGTACACTGTTGTGTAATAACATATCAATGGCTCCACCGGACACTGTAGTGACTTAACATGATATCAGAGTGGCTGCACACGCGTCCTCGCGAGCGTTCACGCCACAACAAATGTACTAAATTGCCCGAACCTAACCTAACTGAGGACCACGAATAGAAAACGGAATATCACGACAATTTTTGCTAGCCGCTATGATTTTAGTAAATCATTTTTTGGCAGTAGGGAGACTTATACGTCCAATCCCGATGTGCTATTCGAGAGAACAGGTTGATACAGGACAAGTTAGTGACTTAACATGATATTGTGGTGGCAGCGCAGGACAATGTTATAACTAAACGAGATTTTAAACTGGCTGCCCAGGAAAGTGACAACCATGCATGGTGGTGTGGTGGCTGCACAGGCAAGGGCAATGACTGCTCAGGATAGACCAGGAGCTGCACAGGAAAAAGTTAACTCCAGCTGGCCAGTTCCTGACACCCCAAAACCATAGTTTACTGCTGGAGGGAATTGTTGCAGGAATTGTTCCCGTGATCCCAATAATCACCTAACTGTACATGTGACTGTTTGTGTGTTGGACTGGCAGGACATGTGACTGTTTGTGTGTTGGACTGGCAGGATATGTGACTGTTTGTGTGTTGGACTGGCAGGATATGTGACTGTTTGTGTGTTGGACTGGCAGGACATGTGACTGTTTGTTGGACTGGCAGGACATGTGACTGTCTGTTGGACTGGCAGGACATGTGACTGTTTGTTGGACTGGCAGGACATGTGACTGTGTGTTGAGAGGCGGGACTCTTTGGTCCCGCCTCTCAACTGTCAATCAACTGGTGTACAGATTCCTGAGCCTACTGGGCTCTATCATATCTTAATTATGAACTGTATATGGAGTCAGCCTCCACCACATCACTTCCTAGTGCATTCCATTTATTAACTACTCTGACACTGAAAAAATTATTTCTAACGTCTCTGTGGCTCATCTGGGTACTAAGTTTCCACCTGTATCCCCTTGTTCGTGTTCCACCCGCGCTAAAGAGTTTGTCTTTGTCCACCCTGTCAATTCCCCTGAGAATTTTGTAGGTGGGTATCATGTCTTCCCTTACTCCTCTGTTTTTCAGTGTTGTGAGGTTCAGCCCCCTTAGCCTTTCCTCGTAACTCATTTCTCTCAGTTCCGGGACCAGTCTGGTGGCATACCTCTGAATCTTCTCTAACTTCGTCTTGTATTTAACTAGGTATGGACTCCAGGCTGGAGCTGCATACTCCAGGATTGGTCTGATATAAGTGGTATACAGGGTCCTGAACGATTCCTTACAAAAGTTTCTAAAGGCAGTTCTTATGTTGGCCAGTCTAGCATATGCCGCTGATGATATCCATTTGATGCGGGCCTCTTTGGACAGGTTCGGTGTGATATCGACCCCCAGCTCTTTCTCTCTATTTGACTCTTGTAGGATTTCACCTCCCAGATGGTACCTTGTGTTCAGCCTTCTGCTCCCTTCGCCTAATTTCATTACTTTACACTTTCCTGCGTTGAACTTTAGCAGCCATTTTCTAGACCATTCCTCCAGTTTGTCCAGGTCGTCCTGTAGTCTGTCTGTCCTCATCTGTTTTTATTCTTCTCATAATTTTTGCATCATCAGCAAACATTGAGAGGAACGAGTCTATACCCTCTGGAAGGTCGTTTACATATACTAGAAACAGGATGGGTCCGAGTACAGAGCCCTATGGAACCCCGCTGGTGACATCTCGCCACTCTGATGCCTCCCCCCTCACCGTTACTCGCTGTTTCCTATTGCTTAGATACTCCCTTATCCACTGGAGCACCTTACCTTTTACTCCTGCCTGTTGCTCCAACTTTTGTAACAGCCTTTTGTGAGGTACTGTGTCAAAGGCTTTCTGACAGTCCAAGAAAATGCAGTCTGCCCACCCTTCTCTTTCCTGCCTAATTTGTGTTGCTTGGTCATAGAATTCTATTAGGCCTGTGAGGCACATTTACTATCTCTGAACCCATGCTGGTGGTGTGTTACAAAGCTGTTTCCCTCCAGATGCTCTACGAGCCTTTTCCTCACAATCTTGTCCATCATCTTGCATGGTATACAAGTTAGGGAAACTGGCCTGTAGTTCAGTGCCTCTTGCTTGTCACCCTTTTTGTAAATTGAGACTACATTAGCTGTCTTCCAGCTTTCCGGAAGGTCTCCCGTTTCCAGTGACCTGTTATACACCATAGAGAGTGGCACACTTAGTGCTTCTGCACCTTCTTTCAGAGTCCATGATGAGATTCTGTCAGGCCCAACAGCCTTTGACACATTCAGCTCCAGCAGATTCCTTTTGACCTCATCACTGGTGAGGTAAATTTCCTCCAAGGTTGTTTGGTTTGCCTCCTCCTTTAGTGCAGGGACCTCTCCTTGTTCTATTGTTCTATGGTGTATTAACCTGACTGTACACGTGACTGTTGGTGTATTAACTGACTATACACGTGACTGTTGGTGTATTAACCTGGCTGTACACGTGACTGTTGGTGTATTAACTGACTATACACGTGACTGTTGGTGTATTAACCTGACTGTACACGTGACTGTTGGTGTATTAACTGACTATACACGTGACTGTTGGTGTATTAACCTGACTGTACACATGACTGTTGGTGTATTAACCTGACTGTACACGGGACTGTTGGTGTATTAACTGACTATACACGTGACTGTTGGTGTATTAACCTGACTGTACACGTGACTGTTGGTGTATTAACCTGACTGTACACGGGACTGTTGGTGTATTAACTGACTATACACGTGACTGTTGGTGTATTAACCTGACTGTACACGTGACTGTTGGTGTATTAACCTGACTGTACACAAGACTGTTGGTGTATTAACTGACTATACACGTGACTGTTGGTGTATTAACCTGACTGTACACGTGACTGTTGGTGTATTAACTGACTATACACGTGACTGTTGGTGTATTAACCTGACTGTACACGTGACTGTTGGTGTATTAACCTGACTGTACACGTGACTGTTGGTGTATTAACCTGACTGTACACGTGACTGTTGGTGTATTAACCTGACTGTACACGTGACTGTTGGTGTATTAACCTGACTGTACATGTGACTGTTGGTGTATAAACCCTGACTGTACACGTGATTGTTGGTGTATTAACCCTGACTGTACACGTGACTGTTGGTGTATTAACCAGACTGTACACGTGACTGTTGGTGTATTAACCAGACTGTACACGTGACTGTTGGTGTATTAACCTGACTGTACACGTGACTGTTGGTGTATTAACCTGACTGTACAAGTGACTGTTGGTGTATTAACCTGACTGTACACGTGACTGTTGGTGTATTAACCCTGACTGTACACGTGACTGTTGGTGTGTTAACCAGACTGTATACGTGACTGTTGGTGTATTAACATAACTGTACACGTGACTGTTGGTGTGTTAACCAGACTGTATACGTGACTGTTGGTGTATTAACATAACTGTACACGTGACTGTTGGTGTGTTAACCAGACTGTATACGTGACTGTTGGTGTATTAACATAACTGTACACGTGACTGTTGGTGTGTTAACCAGACTGTATACGTGACTGTTGGTGTATTAACATAACTGTACATGTGACTGTTGGTGTGAGTTGTGAGAAATGTAGGGAAGATAACGCGCCGAGCTTTTTCAGGTCCAGTCCTTGTGTTATTGTGCAGAGCAAGGAGAGTGGTGTGTTATTGCGCAGAGCAAGGAGAGTGGTGTGTTATTGCACAGAGCAAGGAGAGTGGTGTGTTATTGCGCAGAGCAAGGAGAGTGGTGTGTTATTGCGCAGAGCAAGGAGAGTGGTGTGTTATTGCGCAGAGCAAGGAGAGTGGTGTGTTATTGCACAGAGCAAGGAGAGTGGTGTGTTATTGCGCAGAGCAAGGAGAGTGGTGTGTTATTGCGCTGAGCAAGGAGAGTGGTGTGTTATTGCACAGAGCAAGGAGAGTGGTGTGTTATTGCGCAGAGCAAGGAGAGTGGTGTGTTATTGCGCTGAGCAAGGAGAGTGGTGTGTTATTGCGTAGAGCAAGGAGAGTGGTGTGTTATTGCGCAGAGCAAGGAGAGTGGTGTGTTATTGCGCAGAGCAAGGAGAGTGGTGTGTTATTGCGCAGAGCAAGGAGAGTGGTGTGTTATTGTGCTGAGCAAGGAGAGTGGTGTGTTATTGCGCAGAGCAAGGAGAGTGGTGTGTTATTGCACAGAGCAAGGAGAGTGGTGTGTTATTGCACAGAGCAAGGAGAGTGGTGTGTTATTGCGCAGAGCAAGGAGAGTGGTGTGTTATTGTGCTGAGCAAGGAGAGTGGTGTGTTATTGCGCAGAGCAAGGAGAGTGGTGTGTTATTGCGCTGAGCAAGGAGAGTGGTGTGTTATTGCGCAGAGCAAGGAGAGTGGTGTGTTATTGCGCTGAGCAAGGAGAGTGGTGTGTTATTGCGCAGAGCAAGGAGAGTGGTGTGTTATTGCGCTGAGCAAGGAGAGTGGTGTGTTATTGCGCAGAGCAAGGAGAGTGGTGTGTTATTGCACAGAGCAAGGAGAGTGGTGTGTTATTGCGCAGAGCAAGGAGAGTGGTGTGTTATTGTGCTGAGCAAGGAGAGTGGTGTGTTATTGCGCAGAGCAAGGAGAGTGGTGTGTTATTGCACTGAGCAAGGAGAGTGGTGTGTTATTGCGCAGAGCAAGGAGAGTGGTGTGTTATTGCGCAGAGCAAGGAGAGTGGTGTGTTATTGCACAGAGCAAGGAGAGTGGTGTGTTATTGCGCAGAGCAAGGAGAGTGGTGTGTTATTGCGCAGAGCAAGGAGAGTGGTGTGTTATTGCGCAGAGCAAGGAGAGTGGTGTGTTATTGCACAGAGCAAGGAGAGTGGTGTGTTATTGCGCAGAGCAAGGAGAGTGGTGTGTTATTGCGCAGAGCAAGGAGAGTGGTGTGTTATTGCACAGAGCAAGGAGAGTGGTGTGTTATTGCGCAGAGCAAGGAGAGTGGTGTGTTATTGCGCAGAGCAAGGAGAGTGGTGTGTTATTGCGCAGAGCAAGGAGAGTGGTGTGTTATTGCACAGAGCAAGGAGAGTGGTGTGTTATTGCGCAGAGCAAGGAGAGTGGTGTGTTATTGCGCAGAGCAAGGAGAGTGGTGTGTTATTGCACAGAGCAAGGAGAGTGGTGTGTTATTGCGCTGTTCCCGAATCTCGACATATGTTCTCAATCTTTATATAAGTATTTATATTATTTATATACTATCTTGAGGTTTTCTTGAGATGATTTCGGGGCTTTTGTTAGTGTCCCCGCGGCCCGGTCCTCGACCAGGCCTCCACCCCCAGGAAGCAGCCCGTGACAGCTGACTAACACCCAGGTACCTATTTTACTGCTAGGTAACAGGGGCGTAGGGTGAAAGAAACTCTGCCCAGTGTTGCTCGCCGGTGCCTGGGATCGAACCCAGGACCACAGGATCACAAGTCCAGCGTGCTGTCCGCTCGGCCGACCGGCTCCCTAGAACAACCTTGGAACATATAAATACTAGAGCAACCTTGGAACATATAAATACTAGAGCAACCTTGGAACATATAAATACTAGAGCAACCTTGGAACATATAAATACTAGAGCAACCTTGGGACATATAAATACTAGAGCAACCTTGGAACATATAAATACTAGAGCAACCTTGGAACATATAAATACTAGAGCAACCTTGGAACATATAAATACTAGAGCAACCTTGGAACATATAAACAGATGAACAAACTTTCATTATAGTCTTTTCAAAATGCGCTAAATATATTTTTATATAATTTATATTAAAAATAACGGCTCACGGAGGCGGCCTTGATAACGCAAAAAGATATTTCAAGGCTTTACCTTCCTTCAATTTGGAGAAAGTGGAAGTCTAACAGAACTGTCTCGCCGCTCTCATCAATACTGGAGCACCGCGCCTCTGTTTATTAGCCCGGGGGGAGAACCGGGAGGAAGCCAGGAGAACCGGGTGGGAGGGAGGGAGAACCCGGTGGGAGGGAGGAGAACCCGGGTGGGAGGGTGAACCCGGAGTGATGCGAGAGGCGGCAGAGAGGGAGGGGGAGAGGAACAGTGTAAGGAAACAGAGCCAGATGGGCAACCATGACAGGTGTCAGCATCTCAATCCTCTCCCTTTGAGGATTCATTCTGTGTGTTACCTTGAATGTTTTTGGAGAACCACCATGAAGTCTATGACTATGGGGTAGGTACCACCAGCAGCCAGCTCCAGCCGCTAGGTCCCCGGTTCAGTTCCCGCCAGCGTGAAGCGTCTGACGAATAAATTGCTTCCTCAATATGCCTTGCAAATTTTTTCTCCCCGTCAACGGGAAATTTATGACATTGAAACCTTGCCCGTGTTTCATCAGACTTACAAATAAAGTTGTGAATAGATTCAGTCACCAATATATTATCTTCTTCACAGCGTTTGATCATTGATTGTACACTGAAAAATTCAATGTGTCTTCTGATTAATGTGTGAGTGTAATGTTCTCTTGCATGCTCGTCCCAGTTAAGGTTACAAGGATTATGGTTCACGTTACACACGACTCCGGCTATTATTAAGGACTTGAGTCATACACTGGAAGTTACCAACGTCAATAAAAATAGAAGACATTTACCGGTTTGTCCAAATTCAATAGTAACTCTTTTTTTTACTTTCTAATTGTATTTTATGTCAATATATTTACCTGAGGGTCACTAAAACTAGTGGCCTCTACGAGGACAGGAAGCCGTCGGTTTGTCGAAGGTCTCGCCAGTTGCCGTGATGATCTCTTCCAGTTATACTTTAAAATTGAACAGTTTTGGCATTTACGGCTTCGGCGGGTAGGCAGTTCCATGGGTTAATACCCCTGTGGGTGAAAAAGTATCTCCTGTCCTCAGTCTTGTTGAGCTTGAAACTGTTTGTCCCTGTTTGTGTTGCATCTGACTGTGACTATGTAAACACCATCTGTTGAGCGCACCCGACCTCATTTTCTCTTCCCAGGTGGAAGGCTGTGATCTTATTTGACCCTTGTGTAGTTTCTATCTTTCTAATCACATTTTTAGTGTGCAGAAGTGATGTTGGTGGTGTCTTGGTCAACAGGGATCAGTTCACCCAGGGCTGTCCTGAACACAAGACGTGTTCCGGAGGGAAAAAGTGGCCGAGACGGTGTAGACTGAATTGTTTGTAATACTTACCGAAGTATTGGTGATTGGACCGACGTATCCCAGGATGGCCAAGATGAGTCACGAGATGGAAGTACTATATGTCTTTTAAGGCTTGTTTTAATTAAAGCCTTTGTGGAAGTCTGCCAGTGTGTTGCTGGAGACTTCTGCAAGTGTGTTGCTGGAGACCCCTGCCAGTGTGTTGCTGGAGACCTCTGCCAGTGTGTTGCTGGAGACCTCTGCCAGTGTGTTGCTGGAGACTTCTGCCAGTGTGTTGCTAAAGACTTCTGCCAGTGTGTTGCTGGAGACTTCTGCCAGTGTGTTGCTGAAGACTTCTGCCAGTGTGTTGCTAAAGACTTCTGCCAGTGTGTTGCTGGAGACTTCTGCCAGTGTGTTGCTGAAGACTTCTACCAGTGTGTTGCTAAAGACTTCTGCCAGTGTGTTGCTGGAGACTTCTGCCAGTGTGTTGCTGGAGACTTCTGCCAGTGTGTTGCTGAAGACTTCTGCCAGTGTGTTGCTGGAGACTTCTGCCAGTGTGTTGCTGGAGACTTCTGCCAGTGTGTTGCTGGAGACTTCTGCCAGTGTGTTGCTGGAGACTTCTGCCAGTGTGTTGCTGAAGACTTCTGCCAGTGTGTTGCTGGAGACTTCTGCCAGTGTGTTGCTGGAGACCTCTACCAGTGTGTTGCTGGAGACCCCTGCCAGTGTTGCTGGAGACCCCTGCCAGTGTTGCTGGAGACCCCTGCCAGTGTTGCTGGAGACCTCTGCCAGCATGTTGCTGGAGACCCCTGCCAGTGTTGCTGGAGACCTCTACCAGTGTGTTGCTGGAGACCCCTGCCAGTGTTGCTGGAGACCCCTGCCAGTGTGTTGCTGGAGACCCCTGCCAGTGTTGCTGGAGAGTAGAAGTGGTGTTTTGGCACGGTGACAATACTGTATAGGACTGGTCCATGATTTACTGAGAAAGGTGAACTCGCCGGCGTGAGGACCATAGAAGACAGACTTACCTATGACTCGGGGAGGGATCGTGAAAAAATAGAGGCACTAAGTCCCCATACACAGTTTGATAAGTAAAGAACCCGGTTTCTGGCTAACTGAGGCCGTAACACTGACCTCGTGAAGAAATTTTCCGGATCATATGATGGTGCTCATCGTTACTATAAATACGACCTAAACGTAAGGATGGGCTACTCCTCTGTAACTACCTAGACAACAGGACAGTAAGGATTAAATTTCTACAGAGACACTCTGACTACTTTGACCTCCATACAGGTGTACCCCAAGGGTCAGTCCTTGGTCAGATGCTCTACATTCTCTACATCAGTGACATCCCAAGACACAATTGCCTGCACCTCACTAACCATCTGCTACGATGACGACGTCTCCCGCCTCGTCACCAGCACCTCAGTAGCACGTAAGGCACAAGATGAACTTGACATAGTGACAGACTGGCAGAATGACTGGCGCATCAAAACAAACTTTCCCAAATCTAAAATCACTTACTTTTCCTGCGAACGAAACACACGCACACTCCAAGTGAAACTATATTCCCTCTCTCCAATTGCCACAAACATCTCATTATCACCTTCCACCACAGTTCTGGGCCTCACACTTAACCAACACTTACATTACCACACACACAGACGCATTGCTCACAACATGCAAGAGCTCACCAGGCCATAGGAAAGATATTATGAGGGGAACGCGCCAAGCCATTACACTTATATAGCACTTGGTGATAGGGAAATTTACCAGATTAAGGTTTGCCAAAACCTGACACTAAAACGCACCTCTAGAAAGAACTCCTGAGACCCCTCACAACATACACCCCACTTGCAACATCCTTCGCTGCACTTACTAATGAACTAAAACTCTATAGGAGTCAAAACCGAACACTTAAGTGGATCAGTAATACTCGCTGGCAAGATTTCAACACTAGTGGAAATCTATTGTGAATGTGAATGTTGTACTTCATGAAAGCTCAAACATTCTAGCCATAAATGTCTATTGGAAAAATCTGGTTGAGAAACAAATAGACTTCTCTCCTCTCACGAACATCACACTGATCTCACTACCACACTCAGACGTGCACATACACAAGATCTCTTCACCGCTCTACGAGATCCTCCACCTGATCCTGTATACAGATTCTCTCTACAACCAGAAAAAGTTTCTCTTTCTCTACAACCAGAAAAAGTTTCTCTTTCTCTACAACCAGAAAAAGTTTCTCTTTCTCTACAACCAGAAAAAGTTTCTCTTTCTCTACAAACACCACCTTAAAATCCGCCAACTCAGCCCTGGTAGATTTGAGCCAATCACTGTGATGATGCGGCTGTTGTTGTTGTCACCGAAACACCCATTGTGAGTACTTGGCTCTCTAGCCCGCGGCCAAACAACATGCAGCTGGGTCAAGTCCTGGCCACTTTGTCTCCTGACGACTCTCACGTATTCTTCTTCTGTACCCACTTCCCTGCTCGCCCTTCGGGGCATTCTTGGCCTGTATCTTGTCTAGTTTATGGACTGAGCAGTGCAGACGTGTGTCTGGGGAGCTCCTGCTGGCTCTTGTTGTTGTCTTACACTCAACTACTCGGAACTAAATTTTGCATGTAGCACGGACCATAGTAAGCCCGTAAACAGGACTTGCTGGCCGTCTCCAGCTGTCTTATTGATGCTACCTGCGGCCACCTCGCACCACCTGTGTGTCACACCACTCCACCTGTGTGTCACACCGCCTCACCTGTGTGTCACACCACCCCCACCTGTGTGTCCCACCACCCCACCTGTGTGTGTCACACCACCCCACCTGTGTGTGTCACACCACCCCCACCTGTGTGTGTCACACCACCCCCACCTGTGTGTGTCACACCACCCCACCTGTGTGTCACACCACCCCACCTGTGTGTGTCACACCACCCCACCTGTGTGTGTCACACCACCCCACCTGTGTGTCACACCACCCCACCTGTGTGTCACACCACCCCACCTGTGCGTCACACCACCCCCACCTGTGTGTCACACCACCCCACCTGTGTGTCACACCACCCCACCTGTGTGTCACACCACCCCCACCTGTGTGTCACACCACCCCCACCTGTGTGTCACACCACCCCACCTGTGTGTGTCACACCACCCCACCTGTGTGTCACACCACCCCACCTGTGTGTCACACCACCCCCACCTGTGTGTCACACCACCCCCACCTGTGTGTCACACCACCCCCACCTGTGTGTCACACCACCCCCACCTGTGTGTCACACCACCCCACCTGTGTGTCACACCACCCCCACCTGTGTGTCACACCACCCCACCTGTGTGTGTCACACCACCCCACCTGTGTGTCACACCACCCCACCTGTGTGTCACACCACCCCCACCTGTGTGTCACACCACCCCACCTGTGTGTGTCACACCACCCCACCTGTGTGTCACACCACCCCACCTGTGTGTGTCACACCACCCCACCTGTGTGTCACACCACCCCCACCTGTGTGTCACACCACCCCCACCTGTGTGTCACACCACCCCACCTGTGTGTCACACCACCCCCACCTGTGTGTCACACCACCCCACCTGTGTGTGTCACACCACCCCACCTGTGTGTGTCACACCACCCCACCTGTGTGTCACACCACCCCACCTGTGTGTGTCACACCACCCCACCTGTGTGTCACACCACCCCCACCTGTGTGTCACACCACACCCCCCACCTGTGTGTCCCCCCCCCCCCCCTGTGTCACCCCCCCACCTGTGTGTCCCCCCCCCCTGTGTCACCCCCCCACCTGTGTGTCCCCCCCCCTGTGTCACACCACACACCCCCCCACCTGTGTGTTGTGGGAACCGACCTGTGAGATTTATATTTATTTAATTTATATGAATTTATATTTACGTTAATTTATATACTTCGATAGCAATTTGTATAATAATGAGTGGACTGTATTTCTGCAATAATCTCACAAATCGATCCTCTACACACTAGGGGGGTTTATATTAATTTAATTTATATATATGCAGCCAATCAAACTACAGTATTATACTACATACATTGAAGAGGTTCCTTATCTTATTTGTACAGCAGGCCTTAGTCCACCAGGTATAACCAGGATGTAGACACCACATTTTCCCTCTTTGAGGTAGCTTCCATCACCCTGGTAACTGATGCACAAAGCCTTGCTTCCTCGTCTTGACCTGTCAAAAGGGCGCTAACTGTGAAGCCAGAAACCTAGTATATGACAAGCTATATCAGAGAAAACACTGTACATGGAACCTTTAAGACCTGGCTTAATTACCTTTAGTATGAGGCTATCTCGTGCTCTAACCGGGTCACCCTATATACTGACATTAATGGCTATAAATGAAAGATAAATGGGTTTCGGAAGAACACTTAACTTGATTTGTTGACAGCGTGTTGATGATGGTACACCTTTGGTTTCCATAACACTTCATCCAAGTAAAATTAACAGGAGCCGTATTTGCTCCCGTGAGCCTCTGTGGTCTTAGTATCAACAATGGCTGCCCCTTCTTCCTCACTCTGACGCCTGGCTTACATTGTCCAGATGACAGAAAGTGATAGAAGGGTCACATTTACTCTACTTTAATAATGATAATTAAGTTAATTTATATGAGATGTTCTATGATGGTATATCCCGTTTTCTATAGACGGTAATTCCACTACAAGTTACGTTTTCTATGGGTAACTTGTTTATACAACACAGCTGCAATTATCTGTCTGTATGATATTATTATATGGTGTCGGATTTTCCGACATGTGTCACACCACACCCCCACCTGTGTCACACCCCCCCACCGGTGTGTCACACCCCCCACCCACCTGTGTGTCACCCCCCCCCACCTGTGTGTCACCCCCCCCACCTGTGTGTCACACCCCCCCACCTGTGTGTCACCCCCCCCAACCTGTGTTTTAACCCCCCCCCCCTACCAGTGCGTCACACCATGTCGGAGCCATTATGTCTGTACGTGACATAATAGGCTCCTCCACACCTCCATCAGGGCGGAAGAAGTCCGCTGGACTGAAATTCAATTGTAATGTTAATTATGAAATTGTCTATACAGCGATCTCTGAAGTATTACAGATCAAGCTGGAGGAAGTGGTTGGCTTTCAAATGCTTCACGGCAACTGGATGGTGAAGACTGTAAACAGTGTGACATTTTCTGAGTTTCTGAGGAAGTATGATGATCTTATCACTTTGGCTAATGGGAAAGGGTCAGGACAAGTGATTAATTTGTGAATGAGGTTTACACATTTTTCTGTGAGGGATGTGCCCTTCGCAATGTTGAATGGGACTATTGCTAACATTCTTGCACAGTGTGGAAAAGTGGACATTGTCCGTCTGAACAAGGATATCTTTGGTACAGCCAAATAATTTTTTATTGGAACAAGAACATTGAAAATGGAACTTAACCAAAATATTCCTTCATCAGTGTAAGTGGTGGACAACAACAGTGACTTTATTTACAGTGGACAGTCGAAAACTTGCTCTAAGTGTGAGCGTGTGGGTCACCTTGCTGCCGCCTGCCAAGTGGAGGCAGAAGACCGTATTAACATTTATCATGAAAACTTTCTCCCAAATGCCAGGGAAGAATGTACCAGACCCGGCCCACACTGAGGCAGGTGCTACAGTACCAGGCGGAGTGTACCTGACCCGGCCCACACTGAGGCAGGTGCTGCAGTACCAGGCGGAGTGTACCTGACCCGGCCCACACTGAGGCAGGTGCAGCAGTACCAGGCGGAGTGTACCTGACCCGGCCCACACTGAGGCAGGTGCTATAGTACCAGGCGGAGTGTACCTGACCCGGCCCACACTGAGGCAGGTGCTGCAGTACCAGGCGGAATGTACCTGACCCGGCCCACACTGAGGGAGGTGCTGCAGTACCAGGCGGAGTGTACCTGACCCGGCCCACACTGAGGCAGGTGCTACATTAACAGGCGGAGAGGATAACACAACCCACAACTCTGCTGGTGAGACGACTCCGGCAGTGTTTCCTGGTGTGAGAACAGGGCACTGACGGAGACTTGGTTCAGGACGGTATAGTGAAGCGGTCCAGGACGCTCTGTCAGAGGTAGTCCGTCCTGGTGACGGTGAGGTAGTCCGTCCTGGTGACGGTGAGGTATAGTCCGTCCTGGTGACGGTGAGGCAGTCTGTCCTGGTGACGGTGAGGCAGTCCGTCCTGGTGATGGTGAGGTATAGTCCGTCCTGGTGACGGTGAGGTATAGTCTGTGGGAACCGACCTGTGAGATTTATATTTATTTAATTTATATGAATTTATATTTACGTTAATTTATATACTTCGATAGCAATTTGTATAATGATAAGTGGACTGTATTTCTGCAATAATCTCATAATCTCACAAATCGATCCTCTACACATTAGGGGGGGTTATTAAATTAATATATATGCAGCCAATCAAACTACAGAATTAACTACATACATTGAAGAGGTTCCTTATCTTATAGTACAGCAGGTTAGTCCACCAGGTATAACTAGGGTGTAGACACCAAATTATCCTCTTTGAGGTAGCTTCCATCACCCAGTAACTGGTGCACAAAATCTTGCTTCCTCGTCTTGACCTGTCAAAAGTGCGCTAGCTGTGAAGCCAGATTCTATATATGACAAGCTATATCAGAGAAAACTGTACATGGAACATTGAAGACCTGGCTTAATTACCTTTAGTTTGAGGCGATTTCGTGATCTAACCGGGTCACCCTATATCCTGACATTAATGGCCATAAATGAATGATACATGGGTTTCGGAAAGAACACTTAACTTGAATTTGTAGACAGCGTGTTGATAATGGTACACTTTTAGTTTCCATAACACTACGTCCAAGTAAAATTAACAGGAGCCGAATTTGCTCCCGTGTGAGCCTCTGGTCTCGTATAAACAATGGCCGACGTTACTGGCCGACATTGTCCAGATATGATAGGAGCCGAATTTGCTCCACACGTCTCGGAGGTGACACAACAATGGCTCCCCTCCTTTCTCACTGACGCCTGGCTTACATTGTCCAGATTTCAGAAAGTGATAGAAGGGTCACATTTACTCTACTTTAATATTGATAATTAAGTTAATTTATATAAGATGTTTTTATGATGGTAAAGTCCAAAGACTAATGTATTTAAGAATAATTCCCACCATAATAGGTGGTGAATTATAATAGTGTGTGGTGATGATATCCCGTTTTCTTTAGACGGTAATTCCACTACAAGTTACGTTTTCTATGGTTAACTTGTTTATACAACACAGCTATTATCTGTCTGTATGATATTAAATGGTGTCGGATTTTCCGACATAATTCCCCAGGGGCTGCTCACGGGTCGAAGTCCTATTTAGAACAGACGAACACCGATACTCCTCCTTCGAATTATTAGATTAATTTGATGTTAGTAGTTAGTAATCACACATTTGTGTGTCTGTTCGTACAGGACGGATGTCCCGTACTAGAGTTGCAGGGGTTAGAAGTCTAATGCGATTTCATTTCCCCGTCAACTCTTGAAAGGCTAATATTCAAGCCTTATTACATATTATTTAACCCAGAAGACTGAATGTGATCAAGTACTACAGTCAAGTATGATTCAGGGACTGCAGTGAGATCAGTGACATAGATATAACTTGAAGTTTGTTCAGGTAACTGGTCACTGATATATAAACACTGAGGCCCATGGAATACATCTTGATTAAATAATAAATGTATCAAATCAGTCATCAAATTTATTGGGGTTTAATTTAGTTAATTGATTCAGAAGATTGAATAGCTCATCATTAAAGTAAAGTATGGTTCTGAGACTGCAGTGGGTTCAGTGACATTGGTCGCAGTGACTTGTAGCTGTTTTAGGCTACTGTTCACTGATTTGCCACTGAGGCCTCATGAACTCATCTTCAGCTTTAAATGATGATACTAACATCAACCTCTGTTGGTATAGTCAGCTGTAATCTCCTTAGTATAATGCTACTGGAGAAATATAATCAGCTGACTAATTTAGATTTCTATTGGTATTGTTTATCTGCAGGCATAGGTCTCCTCAGGCTTGATACTGGGCCTGAGAGTAATTTACCTCCTGCAGAGTTTAACATGGTTATACCCTGATATTTAGTAGGGCTACCGATGAATCGATGACAATAGTCTGTCCCTACAAGGAGACCGAAGTCGGTGAGGTGATCAGACTTAATATTATCTGCCAATTTTATTCCTCTATTTCTCAGGAATTTGGCTGTTGCTCTCAGACCTTGAACTTGTAGGTCTACTGGTATTTTGTCCACCACAATGGCTTGTACTCGACAGATGTACCTGCCTAAACGTACTGATGGTTGTACCACCTGGTAGACTTGAGGTCCTGCATCTGTTATAAACCCTGAGATATTGAATGACATCTGGGCTACAGGACTTAATTGTAATTCATCTGCCAACTTTTTAGTGATATATGTTCTCTGGGATCCTTGGTCAAACAACCCACGGGTATGGACCTTGGCCCTCTTATTCAGGATGGTAATTTGGGCAGTAGGCAAAGTCGTATTACCTTTAGACTTTGCCGATTGGACACTCTTTGTTTGTTGCACCTTGCAGTACTGTACTGTGGTGGGAATGCTATCTTCCACCTTGGGTCTTGAATACGTTAATTTCGTATATTTGCACAGTGCTGCATGGTGCTGACCTTTGTTACACCTATTACAGGTGTGTAATTGGGTCTCACAGTCGTTGATGTTATGTTTCCTGAGTCACCTCGTGCAATGTTGCAAATCTTTGAGTCGCTCAACACGGGCGTCACTATCAGGATAATTAGAGCAGTGGTACATTGAATGTTTCTCATTGCAGAACAAACATGTTCCATAGCTTCCAGTACCCTTTGGTGTCACGTTCTTGGGTGACACAGTAACTATAGGCTTGGAGGGTCCCACTGCATATACGCCCACACTGCCACTGTTCCACTTTGGTGTTGAATTATATTGTCTAGATTGATTTGGAGTACCTTTGGTACTCTGTAGTTTACTATTATTGGTTTCTGAGGGTTTACTTGGTGGTTTTAATTTGTCATGTGTTCGTAATTGATGAACTACTGACTTTAAACCTTCAGATATTTCATTCATGGATAAGATGCTTTTATTGTAATGAGCACTCATTTGTCTCAATATGTCCCTAGGTATTTTCTCCTGGACAATTATTTTCAAGACCCACTCAGCCCCGTTTGTATCTGCTGTCAGGCTGAGGGCATTGATCAATGATTCTACCTCCAGCTTGAAGACTTGGAGTGAATCAGCTGAAGCCTCCAGTGGGGGTAAATGCAACAGCTCATGAACTAAATGTGATGTTCTTACTTCTGGATCAGCATAATTATCCTTGAGGAGTTTTACTGCCAGATCATAGCCATCATTAGTTAATCTCAGATGGGATACTACTGTTTTAGCCTCACCTGATAATTGACCTTGCAAATAAGAGAATTTACTACTCTTTGGTAAAGATTGTTTTGAGTCTACAAGGTCAACGAATTTGTTCCAAAATTCGTCCCAATCTTCCTCATCTTTTCCTGAGAAAGTGGGTAAATTAATTGGAGGGAGTCGAGCTTCTGCTTGACTCGTATTAGATGCAACTGTTGTTGTTGTTGCTGTTGCCTTGTTCTGGGCAATTAATTTGACATAAGGCTGTAACGTGGCCTGAGTGTGATCTTCATAATTCGCAAGATCAACCATAATGTCGTCTATTTCTGTTTCTGATAAATTGGTGTTGGCAAGTTCAGCCACATATGTTGCTATTTGACATTTGATTTGCTCAAATTTACCTGCAGCTGCTTGATAATAGCTTTCCAGGTCAGCATAATCAACTTGAGATTGTTGTGACAAATCTTCACATTTCTTGATCTGTCTTGTTAAGTGGCCTTTAAGACCTGCAAGGGTTCTTTTCATTCTCCCTGCATTATCCATACTGGCTCGTTGGTGAAGCCTTGTGGGACTTGTACTTGGGCTGCTCATAATACTGAACAAGCACTGATGGTAACCTAGGGTAAATTCTGCACTCGCTAGGCTGTAATCCTACCTCTACTAGAGGTTAGCACTTAAAATTAATACACATTATATATATATACAATCATACACACTAATGATTTGAGTGATAAACCAGTGTCACTGGAAGTACCTTTAGGTTAGCTCTTCTATATCACCCTAGGATGGAATTGACACTAATTAATCACTCAAAGGTGTAATGATCATAAGTAAATTATTATATATACAACTCAACTCGAGTTGATAAAAATTACACCCAAAATAGGGTCTGGACCATTCATTAATGGTGTTAGGTTAATCAATATAGTACAACTGACTATGGTAATAATGGGACTAGGATGAACGATAATAGTTCAACTAGTCCCTGGTAATATCCTACCCTGTTGTGGGTTGGCAATTAGTAAATATTATACTGTGATCACTAGTGCAATATATATTAAATGATTCTCTATTTTGGAGAAATAATATACACAATTATTGATAATAGCCTCTTAATTAGCCTCTATGAAACTTCTAATATTATCAAGAAGTATTAAATATTATTAGTGACCTCGCGAAATAAACTCCACAAAATTCGTAGATAATCTCTCGCGAAATGTAACACCACGAAATCCGTGAACAATCTCGCGACACAGTCACTAATTTGGCTGGCTTCTATATTAGCGCTGTCATTTCACAGAATAACACGCCACCAAATCTGTGGGTGTGCATGAAACCGCTGACTAAGGCTTAACTGAACTGAGCGGGGCTCGTGAACTCGCACGAGTCAACGCCGCCGTCTTGACTGGCTTTGTTTAAATCACACTGCACTAGTTTATTTAATGAATCCACTGGTTAACTGGTTCATCCGGTACTAAGATGACCAAATGTGGGTTCATAGGATCAAATAATCCGTCATCCGGTTCGAAGATGACCAAATAATGTGGGAACCGACCTGTGAGATTTATATTTATTTAATTTATATGAATTTATATTTACGTTAATTTATATACTTCGATAGCAATTTGTATAATGATAAGTGGACTGTATTTCTGCAATAATCTCATAATCTCACAAATCGATCCTCTACACATTAGGGGGGGTTATTAAATTAATATATATGCAGCCAATCAAACTACAGAATTAACTACATACATTGAAGAGGTTCCTTATCTTATAGTACAGCAGGTTAGTCCACCAGGTATAACTAGGGTGTAGACACCAAATTATCCTCTTTGAGGTAGCTTCCATCACCCAGTAACTGGTGCACAAAATCTTGCTTCCTCGTCTTGACCTGTCAAAAGTGCGCTAGCTGTGAAGCCAGATTCTATATATGACAAGCTATATCAGAGAAAACTGTACATGGAACATTGAAGACCTGGCTTAATTACCTTTAGTTTGAGGCGATTTCGTGATCTAACCGGGTCACCCTATATCCTGACATTAATGGCCATAAATGAATGATACATGGGTTTCGGAAAGAACACTTAACTTGAATTTGTAGACAGCGTGTTGATAATGGTACACTTTTAGTTTCCATAACACTACGTCCAAGTAAAATTAACAGGAGCCGAATTTGCTCCCGTGTGAGCCTCTGGTCTCGTATAAACAATGGCTGTTTAACACTCCATACTATTGACGTTACTGGCCGACATTGTCCAGATATGATAGGAGCCGAATTTGCTCCACACGTCTCGGAGGTGACACAACAATGGCTCCCCTCCTTCCTCACTGACGCCTGGCTTACATTGTCCAGATTTCAGAAAGTGATAGAAGGGTCACATTTACTCTACTTTAATATTGATAATTAAGTTAATTTATATAAGATGTTTTTATGATGGTAAAGTCCAAAGACTAATGTATTTAAGAATAATTCCCACCATAATAGGTGGTGAATTATAATAGTGTGTGGTGATGATATCCCGTTTTCTTTAGACGGTAATTCCACTACAAGTTACGTTTTCTATGGTTAACTTGTTTATACAACACAGCTATTATCTGTCTGTATGATATTAAATGGTGTCGGATTTTCCGACATAGTCCGTCCTGGTGACGGTGAGGTATAGTCCGTCCTGGTGACGGTGAGGTATAGTCCGTCCTGGTGACGGTGAGGTATAGTCCGTCCTGGTGACGGTGAGGTATAGTCCGTCCTGGTGACGGTGAGGTATAGTCCGTCCTGGTGACGGTGAGGTATAGTCCGTCCTGGTGACGGTGAGGTATAGTCCGTCCTGGTGACGGTGAGGTATAGACCGTCCTGGTGACGGTGAGGTATAGTCCGTCCTGGTCCTTCCTCACTGAGGATGGCTGGCAGCACGATGTATACCTTTTACCAGGGCCAGGAACAGGCAAGCTTTAAGTGGAGAATACCTGGGCACACGGCTGCTTCGTGCTGAGTTGCCCCATTAGATCGGGCAAATATGTTTTAAATGACTTTTCGCCGATGAAGGAACTCACGCCTCACGAAAATAATGGGGAGGCTGGTGAACCTGTGAAGGAATCAGAGGTGGGTCCTGTGGAAGAGGACTGAAATATAAGAGCTGTCAGACCTGCCCAGTTGCCACTCACTGGTGTCGTGAAGAATGAAGTTTTTGCCCCGTCTGGTGTAGTGTCGGAGAAGGTATTTGCTGAATGTCATGAAGGTGGGATTGATGTTACCAAGATAATGACTTTTACAGCATCGAAAAAGTGAGAAATTGTGAGGAGAGATGCTGGTAAATACACTAAAGAGGAGAAAGTATGTGGTCGGTGGTGAAGGAGATCCACCCACGTCCCTCCCAGTTTCTCCGGATGTGTTGGAGGCTGAGGAGGTATATCTGTTGCTGTGGTAAATGTTGAGGCACAAGAGAATGACTAGGATCGGAGGGGGGGGGGGGCGGCTGAGCAGAGTAAGCATTTGGGTGGGGATTGGTCTGTGATTGACTATGGTGATTGTGCCCAAAATTCGGGGGCGTTTTGTGGTGATGTCTTTAGAGGCTGTTATGGCTCAATCGAAAGATGATCTAAGGACTGGTTCGGTGGTTGTGCCTGGCGGGATAAAGGTTGGTGATGGTGGTATTGCTGAAGCTGGCGGTTTAGGTGTCTGCAGATTGGTTGTCTGAGTTACAGAGGCCGAGTTTCGATGTGCCATGGTGAATGTTAATGACCTGTGACGTTCAGAAGCAAGTTCTCTTGAGTGTGTTACTCCGGCGACTTTTGCTGGTTTCTTGGAGCACAATGTTAGTGATTTAGAACGTTTACGGTTGTTGTAACAATACTTACAGGTGTCTTGCCATTTGACGGGAGACGTGTTAGTCTTCCTGAAGAGGTCGTCGGTGATTAAGATCTTGGCTATTGAGAAGGATTAGGATGGTTGTGTGATGCTTATATAGCATTAGTTTTTGATTAGTTGGTTTTTATATTGAATGTTTATGCTCCATATAAAAACCAACTGTTCAAAAATTAATGCCATATAAGCATCACACAACCATCCTCATCCTTCTCAACAGCCAAGATCTTAATCACCGACGACATCTTCAAGAGCACTAACACTCCTCCCATCAAATGGTGAGACGCCTGAAATACCACCTGAAAGAATTGTTCCAACAACTGTAAATGTTCCAAATCACTAACATTGTGCTCCTGAACCAAGAGACCATGAAAAGGTGCTGGAGTAAGATTGTGGCTCCTGGTGAGGAGTTTGAGTAAAGGCTACGTGACAACGTGTGAGGAAGCTGTCTGAGGACAAAGTACGACGTTTCTCTGCTATTGTGAACGATAGATAGTAGGGGCGACCTGAAGCCTGTAAGGTGGTCGTACCTATGAGGACCCCTACTGTGACAGAACCCTTTAAGTGGATAAATTGAGCACGTGTGCCAGTGTGGAACATGATAGGCGATTTCTTACACTCTAGTTGACAGTGGAGAGTAATATCATGAAGGGGAATTAGATCATCCCAACTGAGGAGAGAGAGGGTAAGTCACGCTGGCTCAGCGGGGTGTGTACTCATGACAGTGGGCCAGATTTGAACCGTTTCCCTAAGTAAGGTGATATTGAACCCCTTTTCCATAAGCAAGACTATTTCAGGGTGATTTTTCCAAGGTGCACTTCATTACCCATACATTGACTGATTGCAGTAAGAGTTATTAACATTATTATTATCGGAGGGAGGTGTTCATTCTGATAATTTGACAGTAAGTGTAAACCCCTCCCCTGGTGTACCTTATCTGAGGCATGACACAAGAGCGATGATACTTGGTGGGGATTTTAATTGTGTGATGTCAGAGAGGCGGCTTGTGTCTCAAAGGTTGTGTTGCAATTGCTACAGCTGTGTGGTTTCCACAAGGCCGGGGATGGTGGCGTTCATGCATCGTTCACGGACGGATGCAACACTATTGAATCAATTTTATATTCATTGTTCGACGTGCGAAGTTAGACGCGGACCATGCCAGTCAACTTTTCGGATAATTGTTTGGTGTTGACAGTTTTGTACAGGAGTGTGTTGATTGATCATGGCCGTGATTGGTGGAAACTGAACTGTGGGTTGTTGAATGTATGCGAGGTCCGTGAGAGGTTTAGGAAGTTATAGGAGGTGCTGTGGGGGTTGGATGTTTGAGGTTGCTAGTTGAATTGGTGAGAGTGGAATAAAATTGAATATCAGAAATACTTTCGAATTAAAGTCGGTTAGAGAAATTGCATCATAATGCGATGTTGATGTTGTGTTTTGAAGAAATTACTGCGTGGAAGGAACGGCTGGTGGCGTTGAGGGGGGAATTGGTGGGGTGGGTGTTTGTGAGGCGAGAGGAGAGGGTATTTGATGAATCGTTGTCAGGATATGTCCTCGAGAGGATGATAGGTTAGGTTCGTGGTGAGGTTTGTATGGAGGGCATTCATTTGGGAGATTTGACCATGGTATGTAGTACTGCTGGTATGCTATATTGTGTGTGGGAGTGATTGCGTGATTTGTACTTCCGGGGTGGAGTGTGATAGCGGGTTGCGTTAGTGTTTTTTGTCATTTTGTTCGAAAGTAGTGCTGCCTAGGATGAGGGAGGGAGGAGAATTATCAAGTTAAAGCGCCAAGCCATTACAACTATATATCACTTGGGAGGAGGTCAGGATAAGGATTTGGGATGGGATGGGGGGGGTGGAATCTACCGGTGATTTATATGAGTATGAATTCAGGAAATTGAATTTATTACTTCTGAGCAGACTGTATTTTATAATTTACTGTCACCAGTAAAATTATCTTCACACATTTTTGGGAGTTTCATATTTTAATTTTACTGTGATTAAACGGTTGATACAATTATTAATGCGTTATAGATCACACAACTATATAAAGAATATTTAAGATGGACTCAGCGGGTTTGTAGTGTGAGAGCTGGACCTCCAGCATGGGACTCTGTCTGTCTCATGGGGTCCGTCCTGGACCTGTATTAATGGCACCTGTTGATCCTTGTTATGTCCAGCTCAACTGTGTCTCATGTGGTCACAATTTACCTGCCAAAATAATATGCTGTAAAACTGATGACTCCATATAAGTGCAGGTGTGACATATGAAATTGGGTGATTAATAGGGCTCAACTTACCCTTGTGGTGTTGACATGGGGGTTTAGTCGGATACTTAGCACTTCCTGTTGTTTTGCTTAGTCTCGGCAGCAAATAGCAATTATTTCAGTCACACTACATTCTTGGACACGTAAGTTTCTGTCGTTGGACGGAATCCAGTCTCACCACAACACTCAATATGGCTGCCTTCCTCTCTCTCTCTCCCGAGGTTGCTTACATTTGAGATTCGGGAGGAAGAATGGGTTCGAGGTCAAATCTATTAATAAATATTTAATTTAGTAGATTAATTTTGTTGTGTAACCAGCCCTAAGACTGATGTATTTTATATTAAATTAGCCAAAATGTTGGCTGAACTATTGTGTATCTGACCTCGGGTATGTAACCCCGTTTTCTGTAACTTTACTATGATGACTAGACCACACACTAGAAGGTGAAGGGACAACGACGTTTCGGTCCGTCCTGGACCATTCTCAAGTCGATTGTCTACTTTACTATGAGTAACTAATGTAAATTAACACCTTATGGTTGTTACATTAGAGTTTGTATATTTGATGTGAAAATTTCCCACATGGGACGAGGGGGAAGGAATGGTGCCAAACCACTTGCATGGTCGGGAATTGTATGCCGACCTGTGTGAAGCGAGACCGTCCCTCTACCGTCCAGCTCAAGTGGTTAACCTGCCTGGGATGACTGAAAGGTTGACACGATCAGTGTCTTGTGAGGAGGTCTGGGGGGTCGTGAAGAGGCTTGTTAAGGGTAAAATGACGGAGTTATGGCTTCCTTATGGAGCTTGATGGTGCAGACGATGAGTCACAATAATGTGGCAGAACAAATGGTGACCAAACCACAACTCAGAAGATGGAGACGCGACGACGTTTCTGTTGGTCCTGAACCATTATCAAGTTGTGTGATACTCAATATGATAATATCGACTTGATAATGGTATCACACGTCTTGATAATGCTCCAGGACGGACTGTAACGTCATCGCTTCTCCTTCTTCTGACTTGTTGTTTAGTCATCCTTTATGTTGTATTATGGGAAATAATTGGTTTCGATGCTCAGAAAATTATTAGATACTGCTTGGATAGGAGGTGTTTGACAGGGTCGACATGAGGGTTCCCATGTTAATTTAAGGGTTAACCCTAAAGCTGCTAAGGGGTCCTTAAGGCTTGAACACCCTCATGCTCAAGAAAAAAAATCTAATTTATTTAGAATGATGTATTTTGGGAATAATTGGTTTCAATTCTCAGGAAATGATTAGATACTGCTTGGATTGGAAGTGTTTGGATGGATCCTAATATATTGCTATTGTGAGGTTATTACCAAAAAATGATGATTTGAATGATTTCGGGAACTGGAGTTTGTTAACACTTCTGAATATTGATTATAAAATAGTAGTTTGACTGTTAAGTGACAGACTTAGTGAGGTAATGGGGGTATGTATTTCAGATGGGCAGAGTTGTGGGGTGACTGGTAGGTTGAGTGTCTACCACAACAAGCTGATGAGACACATGTTGTATTGGTTCCATAGTGGTGAGATTTCAGTGGCATTGGTCGGGTTGGACTGGTCGTACGTAGGCATTTGGCAGGGTCGACATGGGTTTCCCATGTTAACTTAAGGGTTAAGTTAACATGGGAACTTTAACATGAGGTTAAGTTAAGTTAACTTAAGCTGCTAAGGGGTCCTTAAGGCTTTAACACCCCCATGCTCAAGAAAAAAAAAAATTTTTTGTCAAATAAAAATGTTCATTTGTGTTCCCAGAGCACAGGGGAGGGGGGGGGGATCGTAAGTGACATGTTTTGGCCACAATAAGTCGAGGAAGTCTGGCAAAATGTAGGCGTTGACAGAGCAAGCGTCGGAGGCGGTCAGCTCCACCCCAGCTGTCAGGCGGGAGTTGCCACAAAGATATTATTACCTAATTATTTCAATGACTGATTGATATTTTTCTTATATTTTTTTTTTTGCAGTAATATTATTCAATAGTGTATTGTGTGATATATTTATATAATAATAGGAGTGAATCATCGCTATACTCAAGAGTATGGTGTGCATATTAGTGATTCAATTATTATGTTCATAAAACGATAACCAAATAGTTTTGCAGTTATTACACTATATACACAGGTTATATATAAGTTTCTGCATGTTTTGTTCACCATAATGAACCACTAAGTTGGTATGGCGACTTAGTATGTAATTGTAGTCACATATTTATTTTGAAATTTTTAGGCGATGTTGTGTCACAAGCTGAACAGCAGTGCTGTTAGTTCATGCTGAGTGCGTTAGCCTGGGTTGCTCACACAGTACTGTGGCTCTCACACGGAGAATGGTGCACACGATTTTTTTAAACATGGCGTCTGTTTACAAGTGCCCTGAGGAAGCTGATGTGAACCCCCGTGTAGCCGCGGGCCATTTGAATCGTGGCCAGCACCCTATGTCGTATATATATGCCATGTGCATGGTGGGACTCGTTACTCCTGATATATATATCAGGAATAACATAGTGGTGAAATTCCAGTGGCACTGGTCGGGATGGACTGGTCGACAGCATTTGACAGGGTCGCTGTGGAGTTTATTTTTGAGGCATTGTGTCGTTTAGTTATGAATGATTGTTGTGTAGAATGGGTACGGATGCTGTATTTGAATTGTCAGGATAAGGTGTGCATTAATGGGGCTCTTTTTCTTATTTATATATATACAGGCGTTCTTACATTCTCGTACAGCCACTAGTACGCGTAGCGTTTCAGGCAAGTCCTTAATCCTAAGTTCCCTGGAATATGACTCCCGCGAAGAATCGTTTTTACAACCAAGTACCCATTTTACTGTTGAGTTACAGAGGCTACAGTTAAGGATTTGTGCCTAGTAAATCCTCCCCGGCCAGGATACGAACCCAGGACAAAGCGCTCGCGGAACGCCAGGCAAGCATCTTACCACTACGCCACGGAGACTGGTATAGCTTTCACATTAGAGAGATTAGTGAGGCAAGGATGTCCCTTGTTAATATCAATGTTAGTCTTAGACAAGGAGCCCCTAAATAGGGCTCTGGATTCTACATTGTTGGCTGTGTCTCCAAGGTTTCTGAATGGGTTGGTGGTTGCCATGTTTGGATATGCGGATGATGCGCCTGTGGGGGTGGGCTCGGATGGATGTCTTGTGTGGGTGGTGGATGTTTTGTGTCGATTAAAGAAGGTGACTGGAGACGGTCTTAAATAAGGAATCGACTTGTTTGATGGGTGCGTGCTCGTCTAGGGGGGAAATGGCCCGGTTGGATGGTTGAGTGTGGTGCCGATGTTAAATTTAGCTTGTCAAGCTTTACCTTCACATAGTTGGGCTTAAAATGTTAACCGTTTATCCCAATTGGTGGAGATAAACCATAAATATTTACTTTCTATTTCATATAAATTATACCACATATGGTGGCTTATATCAAGCTACAGTGAGGTTAATACTACAAATGTTATAATTTTCTTAGCTGTATGGTTGCTATGGCCTGATTAGGCTGTGAATGATTCCTCCAACATGTGTTAGGGTGTGGCTACATGTGGTCCAGGTGCCATGTAATGGTGCCTAGCACTGTCAGACAGCCAGATCATGCATGAGAGCGTCACAGGTCATGTAGTTGGTAAACAGCTAATATCTCCAGATCTCAAATTTACCTGTAAAAGTTAGGGCTGTAAGAATTGCTCATTAACATATAAAGTACAGGTGTGACATAAATTAATGTGTGTAGTAAAGAGGTAAACATACACTGTTGGGGTTGAAGCCCCGTGTACTAACGATAATTTCCTAGAATAATAATGACCACTATTACATGCAATAGAAATACCGAAAGTTGTTCTACCCTTTGTTAATGAGATCTTCGGTTGGTCAGATCGTAGTGGATCCTTTGTCAAAGCTCGGGGGAAGAACTGGTCTGTGTTGTGACAACTTGAGAGGGAGTTCCTCCCTGTCTCGTGCCTTTGTTTTCAAGCTCTTGGTGTGTGTGACCGGCCTCGCCCGGGCGTCCCGCTCGAACAATATTCTGTTGGTCTCAACTCTGTCTTAAGTACTAAGTTTATTTAACAATAAATAGCAAGGAAGCCTGTGGTGTATGGTATAATTATCTAAGAACCTGTCATAGTGAATACTATTTTATAAGGTTTAAACACTAGACTGTGTTTTAAAGAATAATTGTGGAAGCTTAAATATACGTGATGTAAATATGGGTCTGTTGTGAAGTCGTCACGAAAAACTCCCATTTTCATTAAATTTGGTAATGGCTAACTATGAAATGTTAACATGTGTGTCGGATTTCCAACATGTATTGAGTGGTTTCCTAGTTTTTCAAAATCAGTGAAAAGATACATGGGAAGCTGTGCAACGGTCAGTGTTTGTGCAAGTCGGGATGATGTAATCTAGAAAGTTGACGATCTAGCAGAGGGCTTGTGATCAACGTACAGGTTCTGTCAAAGGTGTTGTACTTTACACACTATTTTCCGTAGGGAAGGATGTGGCGAAGGGCACAGTGAGGATGGTCTCGCTGTGTCAGAGACGTTCTCTGGGTTGGTGGCTGTATACTGGAAGGCTGGCTTGAGATGATTTCGGGGCTTTAGTGTCCCCGCGGCCCGGTCCTCGACCAGGTCTCCACCCCCAGGAAGCAACCTGTGACAGCTGACTAACACCCAGGTACCTATTTACTGCTAGGTAACAGGGGCATAGGGTGAAAAAAACTCTGCCCATTGTTTCTCGCCGGCGCCCGGGATCGAACCCGGGACCACAGGATCACAGTCCAGCGTGCTGTCCGCTCGGCCGACCGGCTGCCTCAGTATTTTTAGTCACTTTCGAAGGGAGTTTTGTGGGAAGTATTTGATGTCGCTTCCATTGTGGCATGCGAGTCAGTTACGAGTTGGATGTTCCGTTGGTGGTTGATGAGGCATGTGTCCACCCTCCATACTACACGATTGGTATGGAGGTAATTAATATGGATTGTCGACGGTCCGGTTATAGATCCTGGAACAGTGCTGCAGTTTACTGGTGATTAGTTGGTGGTTCCCTTCAAGATGTTGATCAGTTGAACCCATATATAGATTGGCGTCAAGCTTGGGGTAATGTAAACGCCAGGTTGTATAATGCTAGTGGTTCGTGAGGTGATCCGCTACATGCATGAATCATTCACTGTTACCTTCCGATTACATATGATGAATCTTTTAGAGTCAGATGACTGTTTGCATTGTGGCGTCAATTGGGGGAGGGGGATCAATTGCATGTGATTTATGTCTGCGAGAGGTCGAAAGGTTGTGGTGTTTGGTTGTGTGACGTCATTATGGAGTATAATATATATATAATATATATATATATATATATATATATATATATATATATATATATATATATATATACATATATATATATATATATATATATATATATATATATATATATATATATATATATATATATATATATATATATATATATATATATATATATATAATATGGCACCACTGTGCTACACGACACAGTCCTAGTAGTGATCTCTTCTGTTTCCCGCAGCATCACAAAGTCAAAGATTTGAGTGGAGATGAATAATATACGAAATATTAATGACACAAACATTATAGAATGCAGACTTTGACAAATCTGCTGGGCGAAAAGGTCTCTAGAAATACTCACAAGTTCACCTGGAAGATAAGGTCATGGGAGGTCACACAGCAGCGTCGTGGCAAAGGTCACAACACAGAAACAGGTCACAAAACCTGCAGAGAATGTGGAAATATATTATTACAACGTGGAAATATATTACTTGATCGTTCTGTTAAGGAAAGATGTAGTAATATAAGAAAATGCTGTCAGTAATATGTGGATATATGATCTATGGTATGTGATCCGTCACATGTAGGGAGCGTTATATCCGTTATACTCATGAACACAGACCTTATTAAATATCATAGAAATGTGAAATGAATTTTATAAAAAAAAATCGAATGTGCTAACATGCATTAAAAAGCACAGATTTTGCATATATATATTTCGATTATTTTAAACAATCGTAAAAGTTTTAATTGCGAGAGTAATTCCGAAATTCATCCTAGTAATAACAAAATATATATGAGTGTGTGTGTAAATCACAAAACAATTGACACGTGATGAATTATGTGACAATGTCAGACCACGAAAGGAGGATGAATACAGGATTTTCTCTAAGAACTTTCGTATTTTTTAATATTAAATATTAAATCAGTTTCTTTATCAATATAAATCGAGATTATGCGTTTACTCCCCAAATGTCGAGTTTTGCGTCAGATCGGGAAAATATGAATACGTGGTTGAAGGCTGTGTCCGCATGTGTCCATATGTGTTTTACACATTCCTCTCGTCTTCCACCCCCTTGACCACGCTCGTGACCTCGCTCAGTAATCTTTCTCATGTAAATACACAACAATAATTATGAGGGTGGTACCAGCGACGACATTAATGAGGTAACTACCTGTGATGACCGTGGCTGTGTTGACCTTAATCATTACCCCCTCACAAGACAGGTCAATAATGTATCACTAACGACTGTATTGGTCCAGCCGTCCGTGTAGATGGCTCGTGTTGTAACTCACAGCGTTGTGTAAACACACGAGTTCTCAACAACATTGTGGCGTGTATTATTGTGATTAGGGAAAATAAATAAAATATATGAAGGTAAAGTGCTCTCACACACACACACACACACACACACACACACACACACACACACACACACACACACACACACACACACACACACACACACACACACACACACACACACACAGGGAAATGGCTACTGGAGTTTAACACCAGTAAATGTAAAGTTATGGAAATGGGATCAGGTGACAGGAGACCAAAGGGACAGTACACAATGAAGGGGAACAGCCTACCTGTAACGATTCGAGAAAGAGACCTGGGAGTGGATGTGACACCTAATCTAACTCCTGAGGCACATATAAATAGGATAACGACAGCAGCGTACTCTACACTGGCGAAAATTAGAACTTCATTCAGAAACCTAAATGAGGAAGCTTTTAGGGCGCTTTACACTGCCTACGTGAGACCCATCTTAGAGTATGCCGCGCCATCATGGAGCCCCCACCTGAAGAAACACATAAAGAAACTGGAGAAGGTTCAGAGGTTTGCGACGAGGCTTGTCCCAGAGCTACGAGGGATGGGATATGAAGAGCGGCTGAAGGAACTGAACCTTACGACACTAGAGAAAAGGGAGAGAGGAGATATGATAGGGACATATAAAATACTCAGGGGAATTGACAAAGTGGAAATAGATGAAATGTTCACACGTAATAATAACAGAACGAGGGGACATGGGTGGAAACTGGAAACTCAGATGAGTCACAGAGATGTTAGGAAGTTTTCTTTTAGCGTGAGAGTAGTAGAAAAATGGAATGCACTTGGGGAACAGGTTGTGGAAGCAAATACTATTCATACTTTTAAAACTAGGTATGATAGGGAAATGGGACAGGAGTCATTGCTGTAAACAACCGATAGCTAGAAAGGCGGGATCCAAGAGTCAATGCTCGATCCTGCAAGCACATATAGGTGAGTACATATAGGTGAGTACACACACAGTCACCCCCCAGACATCCCCCAGATCCCCCCAGACCCCCAGAGAAAGGGAGAACTCTGGTACAAGAGTTTCCATGAAGAATCTCAAGGTTGAGAGGCGGGACCAAAGAGCCAGAGCTCAACCCCCGCAAGCACAATTAGGTGAGTACACACACACACACAACTGGGAAACAAAGGGCTGGCGTACCGAAAGGGAAACTATGAGGAAATTAATAAATTCCTATGGAATATACATTGGGACACAGAACTCGGAACCAAGTCCGTACAAGACATGATGGACTATGTCACCCAAAAATGTCAGGAGGCTGTAAGCAGGTTTGTCCCAGCCCGACAGGAAAAAACAGAGAAGCAAAGGAAGAATCCGTGGTTTAATAAGGAATGTATGAAAGCAAAGGAGCTGTACAAAAGGGCATGGAGGAACTTCCGTAATAACAGAACACCAGAAAGTAGAGAGAGATACCAGAGAACCAAGAACGAGTATGTCAGTGTGAGAAGAGCAGCTGAGAAAAGGTATGAAAATGATATAGCTAATAAAGCCAAGACCGAACCAAAGATACTACACAGTCACATCAGGAGGAAGACAACAGTGAAGGAACAGGTGATGAAACTTAGGGTGGGCGAGGACAGGTACACAGAGAATGACAAAGAAGTGTGTGAAGAACTCAACAAAAGGTTCCAGGAGGTCTTTACAATAGAACAGGGAGATGTCGCGGCGCTAGAAGAGGTGGCAGCAAACCAGGTAACCTTGGATAGGTTCGAAATTACAAGAGATGAGGTCAAGAAGCACCTATTGGAGCTGGATGTGAGAAAAGCTGTTGGGCCGGATGGAATCTCGCCATGGGTATTGAAAGAGTGTGCAGGAGCACTTTGCCTACCACTCTCCATAGTGTATAGTAGGTCACTGGAAACGGGGGACCTACCAGAAATATGGAAGACTGCTAATGTAGTACCAATATACAAAAAGGGTGACAGACAAGAGGCACTGAACTTCTGGCCAGTGTCCTTAACTTGTATACCATGCAAGGTGATGGAGAAGATTGTGAGAAAAAAACTAGTAACACATCTGGAGAGAAGAGACTTCGTGACAACCCATCAACATGGGTTCAGGGAGGGTAAATCTTGCCCTACAGGATTGATAGAATTCTACGATCAGGTGACAAAGATTAAACAAGAAAGAGAAGGGTGGGCGGACTGCATTTTTTTGGACTGTCGGAAAGCCTTTGACACAGTACCCCATAAAAGGTTGATGTATAAGCTGGAGAAACAGGCAGGAGTAACTGGTAGGGCGCTCCAGTGGATAAGGGAGTACCTAAACAATAGGAAGCAGAGAGTTACAGTGAGGGGTGAGACCTCAGACTGGTGTGAAGTCACCAGTGGAGTCCCACAGGGCTCTGTACTTGGACCTATCCTGTTTCTGATATACGTAAATGATCTCCCAGAGGGTATAGACTCATTCCTCTCAATGTTTGCTGACGACGCCAAAATTATGAGAAGGGTTAAGACAGAGGAGGACAGCTTGAGGCTTCAAGAAGACCTGGACAAGCTGCAGGAATGGTCGAATAAATGGCTGTTAGAGTTTAATCCAAGCAAATGTAATGTAATGAAGATAGGGGTAGGAAGCAGGAGACCAGATACAAGGTATCACTTGGGAGATGAAATACTTCAAGAGTCCGAGAGAGAGAAAGACCTGGGGGTTGATATCACGCCAGACCTGTACCCTGAAGCTCATATCAAGAGGATAACAGCAGCAGCATATGCCAGGTTGGCTAACATAAGAACGGCCTTTAGAAACTTGTGTAAGGAATCTTTCAGAACATTATATACCACATATGTCAGACCAATCCTGGAGTATGCGGCACCAGCATGGAGTCCATATCTAGTCAAGCATAAGACTAAAATGGAAAAGGTTCAAAGGTTTGCCACCAGACTAGTACCCGAGCTGAGAGGTATGAGCTACGAGGAGAGACTACGGGAATTAAACCTCACTTCGTTGGAAGACAGAAGAGTTAGGGGGGACATGATCACCACATTCAAGATCCTCAAGGGAATCGACAGGGTTGATAAAGACAGGCTGTTTAACACAAGGGGCACACGCACTAGGGGACACAGGTGGAAATTGAGTGCCCAAATGAGCCACAGAGATATTAGAAAGAACTTTTTTAGTGTCAGAGTGGTTGACAAATGGAATGCATTAGGAAGTGATGTGGTGGAGGCTGACTCCATACACAGTTTCAAGTGTAGATATGATAGAGCCCGATAGGCTAAGGAACCTGTACACCTGTTGATTGACAGTTGAGAGGCGAGACCAAAGAGCCAGAGCTCAACCCCCACAAGCACAGCTAGGTGAGTACACACACACACACACACACACACACACACACACACACACACACACACACACACACACACACACACACACACACACACAGGGTCTGGTAGCTGAGTGGACAGCGCGCAGAACTCGTAATTCTGTGGTCCAGGTTCGATTCCCGGATCAGGCAGAAACACATGGGCAAAGTTTCTTTCACCCTGATGTTCCTGTTAGCTAGCAGTAAAGAGGTACCTTTGAGTTAGACAGCTTTTACGGGCTGCTTCCACTATACAAACACACACACACAGGTCCCGCGTCTCAACTGTCAATCAACTGGTGTACAGATTCCTGAGCCTACTGGGCTCTATCATATCTACATTTGAAACTGTGTGTGGAGTCAGCCTCCACCACATCACTGCCTAATGCATTCCACTTGTTAACAATGTTAACCAAGATTTCTGCACAACTCGGTTAAATAGACCAATTCAAATATGCTGTCAGAAATGAATAGTTAATTACGAATGGCATAGAAATATGCAGGAGTTATATAGGTGGTTTCAAGAGGTCTTTGGAATGGAGCCGTGACATAAGCAGTATACAAGGTTTCACAAAACGACCGAACTGTGCTCAAATATATAGACGAAACCCCAAATAAAAGCCAAAATACTTGAGAAAACGACATTTCTGTGACAAAATATTATTTAATAACTATAGTTTCTTTAAGTAATTGCAAATATTCTTTGCAATCAATACTAGGATAAAACTGTGAAACATTGTTTACATCTCTCTCTGACACTAGGATAAGACTGTGAATTATTATTTATGTCTTACACTAGGATAAGACTGTGAATCATTATTTATGTCTGACACTAGGATAAGACTGTGAATCATTGTTTATGTCTCTCCCTGACATTAGGATAAGACTGAATTATTGTTTACGTCTATCTATGACACTAGGATAAAACTGTGAATCATTGTTTACGTCTCTTACACTAGTATAAAACTGAATCATTTTTACGTTTCTCTCTGATGCTAGTATACACCTCTGAATCATTGTTTACGTCACTCTCTGTGACACTATTATAAACCTGATCCATTGTTTACGTCTATCTATGACATTAGTATAAAACTGTGAATCATTGTTCAGGAAATTAGCCAACGATATCCAGCCCAATCAGCAGGTAACAGTAATTCTCTCCGGAATGAACCTAGTAATTAACGGATCACAGAGTGAGGTGGGTCTGACCCCTTGAACCACTGACCATGGAAGCATGTAATGCTTCTCCACCACCTTGGCGGGCCATTAAGGATTAATGGTTAACCTAAGATCAGTATTCCCTCTCTCCTCTAATCTTGGCTCGTTCGTAGCCAAGATTCCATACAAGAGAATATAGTTAGATCGAACAGGTTCGAATCATTTACTGTGGATTTATTTGAATTACTCGAGCTATTGTTGATATACGACAAATGGGATTGACAGCTGTCAAGAGCTGAGATCTACCAGAACCATCCCTATATATATATATATATATATATATATATATATATATATATATATACAATGAAGGTGAAAACATGGGGGGATACATAAGGGATAAACATAGGGGCTGCAGAAGGCTTATTGGCCCATACGAGGCATCTCCTATCTAAACACAAAGATTAATCCAGTGTAATTGGCCTGTTATGTTGGACATTGTCTTCTGTGTTGGCATCGATATGTTCTTGTCTTGTCCTTACTCTCATGGTGGGTAGAGTAAATAGTTCCGTGATTTGGGTGTTCATGGTGAACACCCAAATCACGGAACTATTTACTCTACCCACCATGAGAGTAAGGACAAGACAAGAACATATCGATGCCAACACAGAAGACAATGTCCAACATAACAGGCCAATTACACTGGATTAATCTTTGTGTTTAGATAGGAGATGCCTCGTATGGGCCAATAAGCCTTCTGCAGCCCCTATGTTTATCCCTTATGTATCCCCCCATATATATATATATATATATATATATATATATATATATATATATATATATATATATATATTGTGACGATAATCTCCTTCAAGAGATTGAGCCTGCTCTTCCCTCCTAAGTTCGTCGCTATACATCCCTATACAACTAATATGGAAGAAATATCCAACAAGTACAACTCCAAGGTTTGCCAGAGAGCAAACGTATTCAGCACCAGGAACACCTGCTCCGCCTCCGCCACTCGAACCACCAAACTACCTGTCCGTCGCCTGCTCATCGCTGATTGGCTGGTGGTCAGTCGCAACTGCTCCTCCACCGCCACACTACCTGATGTCTGGGGCCACCACGACCTGCAGACCTCAGAATATCCAGTGCTTTCAACAAGTTAACACGTCTCGTTCGTAGACTAAGCTCTGGCTTACGTGTACTAAGAGAGGTGGTAGCTTAAAGCCAATATTCCTGCACCCATATTTTGCATTGTATATTGTTCACTTGTTATTACTCACTTGTCTTAACGTAACTTTTCATTATGTCATTTGATTATTCTTATTATTTTGATTGATTGATTTTATGATACGAATTTTATGTCCATTTTATTCATGTTTTGCTTTTCTAACGTAATTAAAATCTCATTGTTAAATTTACTTGTGTTTTGTGTCTTCCCATTACCTTACCACAGACGAAGTTCCAGATTTTCTCTTTTTTGTTTCTATATGTGACGAGGCCATACCCCTAGCTTTTGAAACAGCCGAACACCAACGCGTTACCGTCACAATATATGTATATATATATATATATATATATATATATATATATATATATATATATATATATGTGTATATATATATATATATATATATATATATATATATATATATATATATATATATATATATATATATATATATATATATATATATATAATATTGACACTACAGAGCTAACCGGTGGTGCCTGGGTCTTTGTCTCATCTATCCATCAATTTATCTAGCCATCCATCCATTTATCCAGGTATCTGTCCATGTATCTATCCATCCATCCATTTATCCAGGTATCTGTCCATGTATCTATCCATCCATCCATTTATCCAGGTATCTGTCCATGTATCTATCCATCTATGTATCGTCTATTCATCTATCCACTCATCTTTCCATCCATATATCCATCTATATGAAATGTAAACATATACACTAAATCCCAATAATTACCAACATCAGCCAACTACTTAACCCACCCTGACCTGCTCCTAGGTACAAGGCCCAAAAAAAGATACTAATGTGTAATATTTTATGATGTGGTAACTCACTGAATGGTTAATATTAACGTATTAACCAGTATTAGTAGGTATTAGTTTACGTATTAGTGATTTTCAGGCACTGAAAAGTCTTGTCAGAAAATAAGCTTGTCATTAAAAGGTCTTACTGCGTCTACAGACTTTGTAAGCTTTCCGAGGCACTACGATTTTCCAAAAATGGTTTGATTCGTGTTTTATAACGCTCACTTCCGTGTTGCAACGCTCAAGCATGTTTATGAAATGCTCTAATCTATTGTTCAATGCTCAGACATGTTTCGTAACGCTCAAACATGTTTTGCAGTGCTGAAATGTATTTGTGAATGCTCAGATATGGTTTATAATGCGCTATCCTGTTTTGCAACGTTCAAACATGCTTGCAACACTATAGCATATTTTTCAACTTTCAAAAAAAAAAAAATCGCAATACTCAAACATATTGAAATATATTTCAGGTACGATATTATTACAGCAAGTTCACTAGACACAGCTAATTCGCAAAACTATCTGATAAGCGTCAAATATGGAGTGGTTATGGCCGACCAGATGCGCACAAGCCTTGACGCACCATCTATAATCTTCCGAGGTCAGTGCATGTTAGCCTCAGTATTAAGGATCCTGAGAATTGTTAAAACACTAGAGAGAATGGAATTCCACAGCCGCCTTAGTGGTGAATATTGAGTGTTCTACATTATGGAACTCCACTTGTGGATGCAAGAGTGCACGCCATCACATTGTACGGACCTAATACCTTGACATGTGGACTGAGGTCTGTCGTGTAATTGGGTCTTTCTGTAAAGCCGGTATTGTTAGCAGGCCATTGTTACCTTAAGGGGCGTTGTGTGTTCAGTCCCTTGTTAATTAGAACGAGTTCAACGTCCTAATCATAGACGCTAGCGTCAAAAGTTACCCATCGTAGAGAGTTGTAAGGTGATAGTTTTCAGGCTATAGTGAGTTAAATGGGAGATAATATGGTGGTTATTGTTGTTGTAGATTCAACTACTCGGGACAAAAATTCCAAGTAGCACGGACTATGGTGAGCCCGTAGTGGACTTTTGGGAGATAATGGGTTAATCATCTCAGCTTTCTCAATGGCTGCTGTGTAAAGGAAGACTCATTCATGATGTCACGGCTCTAACCAACACGTGAGTGGGCCAAACATCTGCGCCTGTGTCCCTTCGGTACACTTGTAGAGCCTGACTCTTGCTCCCAGGGAGCAAGAGTGATGGTGTGGTCTCCAGGAAGCCCGCCAAGGTATTGTGTGCTCGTAGTTTGTCTCCAGTAGACGTGGCTGCTGCCACTAGCACGGCCAACTAGCAGTGCTCTCCTCGTGACTTTCTCCAGCGTTAAACCCACCGCCATCTGTGTTCACGGCAACCATCGTTTCAGAATCGTGTCCGCAACACTAAATGAATTAGCTGTTAGTCTCAGTTACTGAAACTAGTAGAGAGAGACATGGCCACATTAGGAGCAACAGACTATCAGAGTGATCGTGTTGCAAGTCATCCGTGTACTAAATTTATGGTAAATGTTTCTAGTGAACTGGTTACCGTCAAAGGAGAGTTGTCACATGATCCTCGGCTTGTATTGCTTTAAGACAGTGTTTAGAGCGAAACTTAGACTCGCCGCCACGACTTTGCACGAACTGTGTGAACCACCGCTTAGGCCGCCATACTCCACATGTGTTGTTAGCCAGCCACCATTGTCAAGGTCGCCATGTGCTCCTAGGCCGTCACACTCGCTCTAGTTGTTAACACATGACCTTATTCTGCCACCTGAGCCTCGTGCACTACTCCAGCACCGTCTATGGTGCTGGCCACCTGCTGCCCTCCGTGTGTCATCCTTACATACGATACCACGTGCAGTTGATTCTAATGGATCCAGCACCACGTCTGTGAAATTTTGCATGTCCAGCCACATGCTGTATGATTTGAGATATAGAGGACTCCCAGTCCTCTGCGTCCGTGCCACAGCTATTGTCCGGATGAGTGTCCAGCTGTCCTCCTAATAGCACGTCGCATTTTGACGTATATTCCACCTGAGGCCACAAATCGTCGTACTAGAAAATGAAAGCGGCTCGCGAAATTGACATACTGTCCCGTTTTCTGTTTTGGGTCCTCTGGTAGGCTAGGTACGACAGTTTCATGAGGTTGGGGGAACCTTAGGAAGACAAATTGCGTATGTGCCCAGTGGTTCAGGTCGTCCTCGGAGGAGCTGCGTGTACGAGAAATTGCTACGAGTACATTAAGGCCGACCATACTGTAAGTACAGTCTCTACAGTTCTTGTTAAGTCTTTGTCTATGCATTGAGCTTGGTGATCATGCAAGCGATCCTCAACTTCTCAACCCCCACCACAGGTGTGTGAGGGTTGAGGTTGAGCAAGGCTGCCTGGTGGCCATATGTGTCGTACCACATGTCGCACCTCTCCTGTGTGTAGGTGACGTGTTTACTACATTTCGTATTGTGTTGACTGTCTTATTGACGAGTTGTTTGTATTTTATTATGTGCGTGATTTTTGTGTTGATTTCATTGAGCTTTGCCAGACCTGTTTGGGGCTTCAGTGTAAACCCCTTCCAACCGGCAGTGACAGAGGCAGAGTTGACGATTGGTTGATGAGAGACGTCTCGCGCCCCTGTGGGAGCGTATTCAATTAGTTGAATGTTGCATATCCCTCTGAGGCAACATGAGGCTTATACACACTCCAGTCTCCAGTAAACCCAAGCACCCAGTGTATTATTTTATTGTCATTGTATTTATTATAAAATAATAAATATGTACAATAAAAGTATGAAAGCGTACACAGACCAGTACATGAACAGCACAAGATACAATTAAAGCCAAAAGCACCAAAATAAAACTGAAACACAATACATAAAATATACATACACCAAGGATACACAAGCTCACCCATCACGGGACAGCGCGAAAGCTGCAGAACAAGGAAAACAGAAATACATTACAGTAAACTGTCAGGCACGGCAAAAACAACAAGTACCACACACACACACACACACACACACACACACACACACACACACACACACACACACACACACACACACACACACACACACACACACACACATACACACACACACACACACACACACATACACACACACACACAAAAAAACATACCAGTGGAAATGAAACACACACTAACGCCTCCAAAACAAACTGAGGCCGTTACCACCACCAACACAATAAACACGTAATTGAAGAACACAGACGACCCAAACAAGGGCAACGTTGGGTGAAGCATATAACCCCAAACAAACATTCAACCACACCCATAACAAAAACAATGACATGAAGGCAATTAAGGCGAAGCCTTCAACACCCAAACAAACATACACCCACATCCAAACTGAACAAGAGAGAGGGGAACACAGGCTACAGACTAAATCCATCACATCACACACCCAGACAATCGTCACACGCCAGGAAGGGAGACACCTCCGACCCTCGCCACAAGACACAGGCCGCCCGCATCAAAAGGGGACGCAGCCCCAAACACACGAGTCAAGGATCGTGTACCACATAATAATCATCTGGCGGCATACTGTCACTCGAATACGGTAAATTAGGCTGGTACGTAGGGCGAAGAGCAGGGATGGGGGGGGGGGCATGAACAAGCAGAAGCCCCAGGACCTTTTTAATTAACACCAAATCTGCACAACCACCGACACCAACGACCCCCACCTCTGTACACTAACACTGGGGAGGCACACTGGCAAGGGATTCACCGCACCCCGCCCCTGCTCCACGTACACCACCGCCTTGTCCACCCCACCTGCACCCACCACAGGCATTAATGTGGCAGGACCACCAAGGGACCCCGATCTGGCAGACCCCTTCCTACGTTTCTGCTGAGGGACCAGCTTGTCCGAGCTCTACTGGTCCCGTAAGCGTCTAGGGGGATGCACATCCTCCATCGAAGAGGCAACTGGAACCGCCTGCCGAGCCGCGCGGCAACCACTCACGTCCAGAGACTCCACAGGCGGAGCCAGAGCCCCAGAACTGCTGTCCACAACAGGCATTGATTCTCCCAAGGGAGCCGGAACCACCAGGATAGCAGGCGGTAAATTGTGTACCTCCACCAGCACCGACTGTCTTACACTAACCTGTAGTCGGAGACGCATCCACACACACACCATCCTGCCGGCAGCCCCTTGGTGCACAGGGCGCCCAACCGGTTCCGCGCAAGCCACTGCAGTCTGCCAGCCAGCCTGCACAGCCGGCTGGCTGGCAGACGGCACACCACCATCTAACACGTCCGTAGGATCCTCCTGGGATCGGAGTGGCGGTAAATCACTCTCGGGAAAACACCCTCCCTGAAGATATTTACATGAGCAACGGGCAAGCCTGTTGACCAGGCTGCTCAAAGAGCCCATCCGACATTTCAAACTGGGCGCCACACACTGCCACATACTTCAACTTCACACTCAGGTACTTACACAGTACCGGCACCATTGGGCATAGGGAACAAGCAGCCCTCACACCGATCAAGTAATGTCCTGAACACCTCAGGGCGAACAAATTTCACCACCATATGGCGGTCTTCCTGCAACCCCACCAGGTCCGTCAGCTCCACACCAGTACTTTTACCAGTGCAGTGCTAAGATGTGTGTGGTCAACAAACGAGCCCCATATTAAATTTTTTTAATTTACATGCCAACGGCATGCAAAAAAATACCAAAATAATAGGCACTGAAGTACCGCAAAACACAAACATCATAACTACCACATTACAAACTCAGCACAAGTACAGAAAAACACGATTTTAGTAAACGGGAACACAAAAGTGGCAAATAAGAACATAAACATAAATAAAAAACTCAATCACCGAACACATGGGCACAAACACGGAAAAAACACATCTACTAAATGCAGCAAACAAGGCAATGTCTATACACATTTATGTCGAAAATCAGCCTTAGGATATCGCAGACAGTACACCTCCCAGATCCCCCAGTCCCATTTGTCAAGGTGGCCGCCTGGCGGCATACATGTTTTATAAATTCCGGACTATCATAGTCAAAACACACCTCACGCTGTTAACCAAACAGAAGGAAGATTCACGGGGGCAGGCGGCACACTCGCCCCGACACGGGCTCTGACCCCACGGTGGCCACCATCATGGCGTCCTTCGACATGTCGACCGTCCCCCCGGTGGGGGATGGCAGCACAGGGGGGGGGGCAACATCACAGGGGACAAGTGTATAGGGTGCGGCAGCACTGGGGCTGTCACCACAGTTTTTTTTTTTTTCTACCACAGACGTGGCCACACATTTACATTGCTAACCCGCATATATACATTTTCTTCTGTCCTCCATGGACAGGGTTAGAGAAGTGTTAAACATATAGTTCAAGGGTTTATTGAACACTCAACCACAGAAGGTGATTCGGTGCTTTTAAAATGCTAAGCTAACCTACATACGTAAATACATAGATACACAGATTTACGTATGCCCTACATAAAGTGTTAGATGTGTCTTTTACATAGTGTCATTATTGTACATTCACAAAGGTGAAATGTAATTCTGATCAGCTTCCATATATACTTTATACCCATACATATACGTACACATACACACACACATATACATACATATATACACACACACACATGCATTCACATACATCTGTCTCATTTACTCTGACAGGGTGAGATAGTTGATAAAGAAACTAGTGTGCAATTAAGCACTTAATCACTGAAGGTGATGAAGGTGCTTTTACAATCTCAGGTTATATAGTTACATCATATATATACATTGTATGATTGATATATTACATGGTCAATCTTGGATACAAGTCCAATATATCATCAAGTGTTCCAGTACTCATATAGTAATTACAGAGTTCAGCATACCTTAGCCCAGGAGGGCGAAAGTCAGTCAGTATGGGACATTCTACAATATAATGTTCAAGAGAGTGCATGTTTTCTCTTTCACAAAGTTGACACATTGTGTACTCGACATTTGGGTTTTGAGAAAGCTGCCAGATACGTCTATATCCCAGGCGTATTCTGGCCACTATAACATCACATTGCCGGGTTCTTGTTCTATTAGTCCCATATGTGAATGTCTCCTCACGATATCTATCATAATATTTAATGCTACAACTTTCAGGTCTTTGAGAATTTGTTAGGTCGGTGAGATTTTCATTAGATATTTGTTTAAGTATTCTCTTTGTCACTGCTAATGAAACACCCATATCAATTTCTACCACTGGTTTTCTGCAGGCTGACTTAGCAATCATATCAACAGTGTCATGCCTTGAGATGCCAACATGTGATGGTATCCATAGGAATTTAATCTCAAATCTGTTTTCTTTGGCAGCTAAAACATTCATTCGAATATCACTATTTTCTGGGTGTCACTACTATGTGCGTTCAATGCCAGGAGTGCACTCTGCGAGTCACAGTATATAAGTCCACTGCCTTTGTCTTTTAAAAATTCAGTGGCAAGGTATATGCCTGCAAGTTGGGTTTGAGTTGTACTTGCCCAGTCATTGACGCGCTTCATTGCTGTATGTACGAGAGAAGATTGTTCAAATATGTTACATGCACATCCGGTACATCGTCCACCTTCTTCTACAGAGCCGTCGGTATAGCACTGATAAACATCGTTACCCATACTCTGAGTACTTTCAGTGATGCTTTTCAGTGTTAACTGTTTTAATAATGTAGTGTGCACACTATCTTTCTTGGGCGCATTTACAAAATCAACTGATAGATCCCAGTTATCCCATGGAGTAATTGGCTGATTAATCATTAGTTGAGTTGGGTACATATTTAATATTTTGATGGAGTTGGCTACCTTGTAGAACCAATATACATAATCAGATTTCGTTCTTCTTCTATAGACCTCAGGTGAGTGCAGCATTTTAGAAAGTTTAGCTTGAAACTTCATGTATTGTCTAGATCTACTCAATGCCTTCACGCCGAAAGCTGTGCTAATAGACAAAATTCTCTCACTTATGGTAGGTAATTTTAACTCTGCTCTCATGTTAACTATTCTCGTGGACTTTGGAGCCTCAAGGATGAGACGCATAGCTTCATTTTGCAAGGTTTCAAGAGATTTCAGCTCTTTGTCAGTATACAGTGTGAGATGTAGAGCATTGTAGTCAATCACAGAGCGTATAAATGATACATAAAACATTCTAGCAAGTCTCACGTTAAGTCCATGATTGACACCAACAAGGACCCGCAAGGGCTTTAATCTCTCCCAAAGTTTCCTCTTGAGAGAAGAAAGGTACCCAGGGTCGTTAATGGGGACACCAAGGTATCTGTAAGACTCGCAGTTCTCAAGTGCTCACCCATCTATATGATAATTGGGTGGTGGAATACCACATGGAATGAGGGCACGAGTTTTCTGTACAGAGATAAGGAGGCCACATTCCTCAGCTCTAGTAGCAAAAGCGTCGAGCAGAACTTGCATTCTAGCCTCGGTGGCAGCCTGTAAACATATATCATCAGCATAACAAATGACAGTGTCTTCATTATTAGTTGGAAGATCTTTAATTAGTTTATGCATCAGAACGTTGAACAACAAGGGGCTGAGGACCCCTCCTTGTGGAGTTCCCAGTTCAAAGTGTTTGCTCTCTGTGCTTTTAACACCATTAAACAAAACATATGCTGTTCGATTAGACAAATAGCCCTTTATCCATTTCAGTAATTTTCCTTATATTCCCAGCTCGGCAAGCTGTTCCAGTATGATTTCTCTGTTTGCTGTATCAAAAGCTGCTGCTAAGTCGATGAAGACTGTTTGAGGGGAAGCTTCAATATGTGCGAAGTACTCAGCAAAACAGTGTTGTGTACTGAGCCCAGGCATAAATCCAAACAGTTGGGGTGACAGGTGCCCCTGTATACGATACATGAGTCGGTTAAGAACAATACGTTCAAGCACTTTACAAACACACGATGTTAGAGATATGGGTCTATAATTATCTGAGTGTGGTTTGGGGATGGGAACAATGACACTCTTTGTCCAAGCATCAGGTAATACTCCTTCACGTAAACTCATTCTGTACAACACTAATAGTGGATTATCTCCAAGTTGCTTTACTCGTTCATGTTCTTTAACAAATACGGGGTCAAGGACCCACTTGGGTGGTGGTAGGTGTTGCCCACTTCTGCTAGGCTTATGACCTGTTCCCCAACACACCCACGTGTCATAGTAGGTAGTAATCGTATCAGCGAGATCTCTGGAGAAGGCTTGTACATTCGTTATTGTGTAATCTTGATACCATTTTGATATACAATTAATAAAGTGGTCATGCAAGCCATATGGAATATTCATTTTCCGTCTCTGATGTCTATTAGGTACATCACACTGTACCTCATAGGAAGCAGAAACTGCATAGTGATCACTAACCAAGTGATTTACCAACGAACATTCCAACCTATCTTGCACAAGGTTTCTACCCATTACATAATCAAGTCTGCCTCCCAATAAATGAGTTTGGGTATCCGTAGTATACACGGTTAATCTGTTGTCATAAACATATTTGATAAATTTGCATCCATTATCGTTGTTAGTAATGTCTCCCAGCGTAATATGTCTAGCATTAAAATCTCCCATGTATATTGTCCCATGATTGTCTAGATCCGGGGACAATGTTTCATTGAGTTTCTGGCTTCTGGCATATACGTTGAGGAATGAAAAGTGGCCTGCTGTAGTTTGTACATGAAAGTGATGGTACTGTGTGTGTACATTGTGTGACGTGCTCACAAGAATGTGCGGTAAATCACTTCTGACGTATGTTAATAGGCCTGTGGCGTTACTGTTATTATAGGATGCATACCCTCTGATCTTTGGTGGGGTTTTGTTTATCATATTGGACGTGTAGGGCTCCTGTAAAGCAATTATATCTATGTTGTTACTGGTAAGATATGCAATTAGATCATTCAGTCTTTTGTTGATGCTACGAATGTTTAACTGAGAAACCTAATGGTCCTTGTGTCAACAGCAGCCATCGTCTTGGTGTTGTTCCTCCCTGGGACTGGTGGTCCCATTGTTGTCCTTGTCCCACTTACACAATGTGTCAATAAGTGACTCTACGACGTAAAGAGCCGCACCAACCTGGCGTTTGGTGTCGTCAGGAACATCTGGTGACATCATCAGTTTCTCGATCACTGAGCAACTCGGGATGGTCCGCGAGTAAATGCTCTCTGTAAGTCGTAGGGCATAATATTTTGATAGTGTGTAACAAGTGTGACGGCGGCCTCCCTCGCGTGCCCCCCCCCCCTCCACCACCCCCGCCCGCCATCTTCTCCCACCCCGCTACCTGCGCCCGACCCAGCCAGCCGCCCATCAACACACAGCCTACCCACACACGGTGCCCAGGCCATGCCCAACCCCCTAGGAGGGTAATGCTTGCCGTGTTATTCTGCACCCGGGAAGGAGTGGGTGCACTCAGTGGGCAGCCAGGCGTCATCATATCTAGGCATGGCACATGTCGCACCTGACACACAGCCTCTTTCCAGCAGAGAAGATGAACACCCAAGAGGAAACTGTCAAGTGTGTGACAGACGGTATCGTCTCAATGGAAATGGAACTGTCCGCTATCATTCTGCCAATTCAGGTGGTTGTCTAGGGTCTAGGCGCCCGCCCCGGGGCAGTGACGATGGACAACCTGCTGCAGGAGCGAGGAACAATATCTCCCTCAACTTCATTTCAGCAGATAATCTGCTTGAAGCAGTCAAAGCGACGTCCACCAGGACCTTGCCCCACATTCCCAAGGCTGCCCGTCATCAAGCAGCAGCCAAACTCACCAGTCTGCTGACAAAGGTCAACAATGCTCCCAGAACCTCTGGATCGTGGCACAATCTCCTTTTATTTGGGAATGCATGCCTAGCATTACCGCCCAGGAGAGACAAGTCATTAGCAACCTCTGTAATCAGGGCACTTAATGAATTCCCCAGAGCATACAACCTGGTCCGCCTCCCCCCTCGTGCCAAGAACACCAGCCGCAGGACGACCAACAATAACTCATCTGAGAACCACAAAATGAGAGCACAGATCACCAGGAAAATAAAAGAGGGCAATACCACAGGTGCCATCAGAATCATGACCAGCGATGACACTATTGCCCCCAGGAACGCCACGACAGCAGAGGCTCTTCAAGACAAACACCCACCCAGAGCCCCCGATGTCAGCAATGGGCACGCACTTAGATCCAGAATCCCTTCGTGTAGCAGTGGCCTTTCGCCTTGGTGCCCCAATTCACACTGAATACAAGTGTATTTGCAACAGGGTGGAAGCCGACCAATACGGACTGCATGGGTTGCATTGCGGAACCACAAAGGGCTGGCATGCAAGTCACAACGAGGTCAATGACATCATCAAGAGAAGCCTCGTCTCAGCTAGGTGCCCAGCGGAGAGAGAACCTCGCATCCTAGGGGTCCAAAACCCGGATTTCCCCGCACTTCGCCCTGATGGCATCACCATATACTCATGGAAGGAGGGTAGACAGTTGGTGTGGGACTACACATGTGTATCCACCCTGGCTGACACCTATGAACACTTCGGAGCTGATCAAGCAGGTGGGGCGGCCAACCACAGGGAAACAGCAAAATCACTCAAGTACAGGCGACTGGAAGGTCAATACCTCTTTGTTCCCATAGCGTCTGAGATGCATGGCCCCTGGGGCAAGAGTGCCTTGGGATTTCTCAAGGAATTGGGTTCCAAGCTCATTGACGTCACCAGAGACCCAAGGGCTTCCAGTTTTTTGTTTCAGTGCCTCAGTGTGGCGATCCATAGGGGAAATGCTTGCTGCGTCCTCGGTTCCTGTCCAGAAGCGGAGGAGCTTCAAGAGATCCATAACCTTTAGGCATTTTTCTTGTATGTTTTGTAACATTTAAATACACAATAAAGCAAAAAAAAAAAAAAGAAAAAGAAAAATTATATATATGTTATTCATATATATATATATATATATATATATATATATATATATATATATATATATATATATATATATATATATATATATATATGTATATATATATATATATATATATATATATATATATATATATATATATATATATATATATATATATATATATATATATATATGAATGAAAACTCACACCCCAGAAGTGACTCGAACCCATACTCCCAGAAGCAACGCAACTGGTAACTACAGGGCGCCTTAATCCGCTTGACCATCACGGCCGTCAAAAGGAAGTGATAGCCGAGGCTATTTGAGCCACTTCCCCGACGGCAACTCGGATGGTAATCTTGGGCATAGCATTTCACCAAATCACCTCATTCTTTGGGGCACACGTGAGGAACACAAATGCGAACAAGCCTGAATGGTCCCCAGGACTATATGCGAATGAAAACTCACACCCCAGAAGTGACTCGAACCCATACTCCCAGAAGCAACGCAACTGGTAACTACAGGGCGCCTTAATCCGCTTGACCATCACGGCCGTCAAAAGGAAGTGATAGCCGAGGCTATTTGAGCCACTTCCCCGACGGCAACTCGGATGGTAATCTTGGGCATAGCATTTCACCAAATCACCTCATTCTTTGGGGCACACGTGAGGAACACAAATGCGAACAAGCCTGAATGGTCCCCAGGACTATATGCGAATGAAAACTCACACCCCAGAAGTGACTCGAACCCATACTCCCAGAAGCAATGGGTACTGGGAGAAGCAGAACTCCCAGTACTTCCTTTTGACGGCCGTGATGGTCAAGCGGATTAAGGCGCCCTGTAGTTACCAGTTGCGTTGCTTCTGGGAGTATGGGTTCGAGTCACTTCTGGGGTGTGAGTTTTCATTCGCATATAGTCCTGGGGACCATTCAGGCTTGTTCGCATATATATATATATATATATATATATATATATACATATATATATATATATATTATTTAATATGACCGAATAAGTAAGATAAATAATTCTAACACGAATTTTCTCGATCTTTCTTGTTTCTTTTCACTGTTGATGGTAATTGAAAATCCATTCTCCAAAATTCATTTTTTATTCTTTTTTTTATTTTTATTTATTTTTATTTTTATTTATTTTTATTCACTAGTCTGACGTGACACTTGAACGCGTTTCGTAATAACTTATTACATTTTCAAAGAGTTGTATGTGTGTGTACACACACACGACTATTACCTACAAACACTAAACAGAGTTCTTACTTATGCTATGATTTAAACAGCTTGTTTAAACCTAACCTAACCAACCAACCAACCAACCAACCTAAGTAACCTACCTAACCAACCTAACCTAACCAACCTAACCTAACCAACCTAACCTAACCAACCCAACCTAACCAACCCACCTAACCAACCTAACCAACCAACCAACCAACCTAGGCAACCTAATCTTACCAACCACCCAACCAACCAACCCAACCAACGAACCCAAACAACCAACCAAACCAACCTAACCAACCAACCAAAGCTATCTAATTTACCCAACCAAAACAACCAACCTAACCAACGAACCTAAGCTATCTAACTTAACCAACCAACCTAACCAACCAACCAACCTAACAAACCTAACCAACCAACCTAACCAACCTAACCTAACCAACCCACCTAACTAACCAACCTAACCAATCAACCTAATCAACCAACCAACCTAGGCAACCTAATCTAACCAACCACCCAACCAACCAACCAAACCAACCAACCCAACCAACCGACCTAACCAACCAACCTAAGCTATCTAACCAAACCAACCAACCTAACCAACCAACCTAAGCTATCTAACTTAACCAACCAACCTAACCAACCAACCTAAGCTATCTAACTTAACCAACCAACCTAACTAACCAACCAATCTAATCAACCACCCTTAATCAACCAACCTAACCAACCTAACCTAACCAACCTAACCTAACCAACCCACCTAATCAACCACCCCTAATCAACCAACCTAACCAACCTAACCTAACCAACCTAACCTAACCAACCAATCCAACCAACCAATCCAACCAACCTAACCAACCAACCAACCTAATCAACCACCCCTAATCAACCAACCTAACCTACCTAACCTAACGAACCTAACCTAACCAACCAACCAACCCAACCAACCTAACCAACCAACCCAACCAACCTTACCTAACCAACCAACCAACCGAACCAACCAACCTAATCAACCAACTTAACCAACTAACCTAACCAACCTAACCTAACCAACCAACCTAACCAACCAACTTAATCAACCAACCTAATCAACCAACCTAACCAACCCACCAACCTAACTAACCTAATCAACCAACCTTACCTAACCTAACCAACCTAACCTAACCAACCAACCTAACCAACCAACCTAACCAACCAACCTAACCAACCAACTTAACCAACCAACCAACCTAACCTACCTAATCAACCAACCTAACCAACCAACCTAACCAACCAACCTAACCAACCTATCCTAACCAACCTAACCTAACCAACCTAACCTAACCAACCAAAGTAACCAACCAACTTAATCAATCAACCTAATCAACCAACCTAACCAACCAACCAACCTAACCAACCAAGCTAACCAACCAACCTTACCAACCTAACCTAACCAACCTAACCTAATCATACAATGTAACCAACCTAACCACCCAACCTAACCTAACCAACCAACCTAACCTAACCTAACCAACCAACCTAACCAACCAACCTAACGAACCAACCTAACCAAGTAACCTAACCAACCAACCTAACCTAACCAACCAACCCAACCAACCTTACCTAACCAACCAACTTAATCAACCAACCCAACCAACCAACCTAACCAACCAATCTAATCAACCAACTTAACAAACCAACCAACCTAACCAACATAATCAACCAACCTAATCAACCTACCTAACCAACCTAACCAACCAACCTAACCAGCCAACCTAATCAACCAACCTAACCAACCAACCTAACCAACCTAACCAACCTAACCTAACCCACCAAACCTAACCAACCAACTTAATCAACCAACCTAATCAACCAACCTAATCAACCAACCTAACCTAACCAACCAACTTAATCAACCAACCTAATCAACCAATGTAACCAACCTAACCTAACCAACCTAACCTAACCAACTAACCTAACCAACCTAACCAACCAACCTAACACACCAACCTAACCTTACCTAACCAACCAACCTAACCAACCAAATAACCTAACCTTACCTAACCAACCAACCTAACCAACCTAACCAACCAAGTAACCTTACCAACCAACCTAACCAACCAAGTAACCTAACCAACCAACCAACCAACCTAACCAACCAACCTAACCAACCCAAACAACCTAACCCAACCAACCTAACATAACCAACCTAACCTAACCAACCTAACCTAACCAACCAACTTAATCAACCAACCTAATCAACCAATGTAACCAACCTAACCTAACCAACCTAACCTAACCTAACCTAACCAACCTAACCTAACCAACCTAAGCAACCAACCTCAGCAACCTAACCTAACCAACCTAACCTAACCAACCTAACCTAACCAACCTAACCTAACCAACCAACCTAACCAACAAACCTAACCAACCTAACTAACCAACCAACCTAACCTACCTAATCAACCTAACCTAACCAACCTAACCTAACCAACCCACCTAATCAACCACCCCTAATCAACCAACCTAACCAACCTAACCTAACCAACCTAACCTAACCAACCAATCCAACCAACCAATCCAACCAACCTAACCAACCAACCAACCTAATCAACCACCCCTAATCAACCAACCTAACCTACCTAACCTAACCAACCTAACCTAACCAACCAACCAACCCAACCAACCTAACCAACCAACCCAACCAACCTTACCTAACCAACCAACCTAACCAACCAACCTAATCAACCAACTTAACCAACTAACCTAACCAACCTAACCTAACCAACCAACCTAACCAACCAACTTAATCAACCAACCTAATCAACCAACCTAACCAACCAACCAGCCTAACTAACCTAATCAACCAACCTAACCAACCTAACCTAACCAACCTAACCTAACCAACCAACCTAACCAAACAACCTAACCAAACAACCTAACCAACCAACCTAACCAACCAACCTAACCAACCAACTTAACCAACCAACCAACCTAACCAACCTAATCAACCAACCTAACCAACCAACCTAACCAACCAACCTAACCAACCTAACCTAACCAACCTAACCTAACCAACCTAACCTAACCAACCAAAGTAACCAACCAACTTAATCAATCAACCTAATCAACCAACCTAACAAACCAACCAACCTAACCAACCAAGCTAACCAACTGACCTAACCAACCTAACCTAACCAACCTAACCTAACCAACCTAACCTTACCAACCTAACCTAATCATCCAATGTAACCAACCTAACCTAACCAACCAACCTAATCTAACCAACTAACCTAGCCAACCTAACCAACCAAGTAACCTAACCAACCAACCTAACCTAACCTAACCAACCAACCTAACCAACCAACCTAACGAACCAACCTAACCAAGTAACCTAACCAACCAACCAACCTAACCTAACCAACCAACCCAACCAACCTTACCTAACCAACCAACTTAATCAACCAACCCAACCAACCAACCTAACCAACCAATCTAATCAACCAACTTCACAAACCAACCAACCTAACCAACATAATCAACCAACCTAATCAACCTACCTAACCAACCTAACCAACCAACCTAACCAACCAACCTAATCAACCAACCTAACCAACCAACCTAACCAACCTAACTAACCTAACCTAACCAACCAAACCTAACCAACGAACTTAATCAACCAACCTAATCAACCAACCTAATCAACCAACCTAACCTAACCAACCAACTTAATCAACCAACCTAATCAACCAATGTAACCAACCTAACCTAACCAACCTAACCTAACCAACTAACCTAACCAACCTAACCAACCAACCTAACCAACCAACCTAACCTTACCTAACCAACCTAACCAACCAAGTAACCTAACCTTACGTAACCAACCAACCTAACCAACCTAACCAACCAAGTAACCTTACCAACCAACCTAACCAACCAAGTAACCTAACCAACCTAACCTAACCAACCTAACCTAACCAACTAACCTAACCAACCTAACCAACCAACCTAACCAACCAACCTAACCTTACCTAACCAACCTAACCAACCAAGTAACCTAACCTTACCTAACCAACCAACCTAACCAACCTAACCAACCAAGTAACCTTACCAACCAACCTAACCAACCAACCAACCAACCAACCTAACCAACCAACCAACCAAACCAACCCAACCAACCTAACCCAACCAACCTAACCTAACCAACCTAACCTAACCAACCTAACCTAACCAACCAACTTAATCAACCAACCTAATCAACCAATGTAAGCAACCTAACCTAACCAACCTAACCTAACCTAACCTAACCAACCTAACCTAACCAACCTAAGCAACCAACCTCAGCAACCTAACCTAACCAACCTAACCTAACCAACCTAACCTAACCAACCTAACCTAACCAACCAACCTAACCAACCAACCTAACCAACCTAACTAACCAACCAACCTAACCTACCTAATCAACCAACCTAAGCTATCTAGCCTAACCAACCAATCTAACCAACCTAACCTAACCAACCTAACCTAACCAACCTAACCTAACCAACCTAATCAACCAACCTAACCAACCTAAGCAACCAACCTCAGCAACCTAACCTAACCTAACCTAACCTAACCAACCTAACAAACCAACCAACCTAACTAACCAACCTAACCAACCAACCTAACTAACCAACCTAACCAACCAACCTAACTAACCAACCTAACTAACCAACCTAACCAACCAACCTAAGCTATCTAACCTAACTAACCAACCTAACTAACCTAACTTACCAACCTAAGCTTTATAACCTAACCAACCAACCTAAGCTATCTAACATAACCAACCAACCTAAGCTATCTAACCTAACCAAGCAACCTAACCAACCAACCTAACCAAGCAACCTAACCAAGCAACCTAATCAACCAACGTAACCAAGGAACCTAACCAATTAACCAACCTAATCAACCAACCTAAGCTATCTAACCAACGAACCTAACTAACCAACCTAACCAACCAACCAAACCAACGTAAGCTATCTAACCTAACCAACCAACCAACCTAACCAACCAACCTAACCAACCAACCGAGCTAACTAACCTAACCAACCAACCTAACCAACCAACCTAACCAACGTAACCAACCTAAGCAACCAACCTAAGCAACCTAACCTAACCAACCTAACCGAACCAACCAACCTAACCAACCTAACCGAACCAACCAACCTAACCAACCTAACCAACCAACCTAACTAACCAACCAACCTAACCAAGCAACCTAACCAACCAACCTAACCAAAGAACCTAACCAAAGAACCTAATCAACCAACCTAACCAACCAACATAACCTAACCTAACCTAACCTAACCAACCAACCCAACCTAACCAACATAACCAACCATCCTAACCAACATAACCAACCAATGTAACCAACCTAACCTAACCAACCAACCTAACCAACCAACCTAACCAACCAACGAACCTAACCAACCAACCAACCTAACCAACCAACCAACCTAACCAACAAACCTAAGCTATCCAACCAACCAACCTAACTAACCAACCTAACTAACCAACCAACCTAACCAACCTAAGCTATCTAACCTAACCAACCAACCTAAGCTATCTAACCTAACCAAGCAACCTAACCAACCAACCTAACCAACCAACCTAACCAAGCAACCTAACCAAAGAACCTAACCAACCAAAGCTATCCAACCAACCAACCTAACTAACCTAACCAACCAACCTAAGCTATCTAACCTAACCAACCAACCTAACCAAGGAACCTAACCAACCAACCTAACCAGGGAACCTAACCAAGGAACCTAACCAACCAACCAACCTAAGCTATCTAACCTAACCATGTATCCTAAGCTATCTAACCTAAGGTTGAGCAACCTAACCTAACCAACCAACCTAACCAACCTAAGCTATCCAACCAACCAACCAACCTAAGCTATCTAACCTAACCAACCAATCTAACCAACCTAACCTAACCAACCTAACCTACCTAATCAACCAACCTAAGCTATCTAGCCTAACCAACCAATCTAACCAACCTAACCTAACCAACCTAACCTAACCAACCTAACCTAACCAACCTAATCAACTAACCTAACCAACCAACCTAACAAACCAACCAACCTAACTAACCAACCTAACCAACCAACCTAACTAACCAACCTAACTAACCAACCTAACCAACCAACCTAAGCTATCTAACCTAACTAACCAACCTAACTAACCTAACTTACCAACCTAAGCTATCTAACCTAACCAACCAACCTAAGCTATCTAACATAACCAACCAACCTAAGCTATCTAACCTAACCAAGCAACCTAACCAACCAACCTAACCAAGCAACCTAACCAAGCAACCTAATCAACCAACGTAACCAAGGAACCTAACCAACCAACCAACCTAATCAACCAACCTAAGCTATCTAACCAACCAACCTAACTAACCAACCTAACCAACCAACCAAACCAACGTAAGCTATCTAACCTAACCAACCAACCTAACCAACCAACCGAGCTAACTAACCTAACCAACCAACCTAACCAACCAACCTATCCAACGTAACCAACCTAAGCAACCAACCTAAGCAACCTAACCTAACCAACCTAACCGAACCAACCAACCTAACCAACCTAACCGAACCAACCAACCTAACCAACCTAACCAACCAACCTAACTAACCAACCATCCTAACCAAGCAACCTAACCAACCAACCTAACCAAAGAACCTAATCAACCAACCTAACCAACCAACATAACCTAACCTAACCTAACCTAATCAACCAACCCAACCTAACCAACGTAACCAACCAATGTAACCAACCTAACCTAACCAACCAACCTAACCAACCAACCTAACCAACCTACCAACCTAACCAACCAACCTAACCAACAAACCTAAGCTATCCAACCAACCAACCTAACTAACCAACCTAACTAACCAACCAACCTAACCAACCTAAGCTATCTTACCTAACCAACAAACCTAAGCTATATAACCTAACCAAGCAACCTAACCAACCAACATAACCAAGCAACCTAACCAAGCAACCTAACCAAGGAACCTAACCAACCAAAGCTATCCAACCAACCAACCAAACTAACCTAACCAACCTAAGCTAACCTTACCAAGGAACCTAACCAACCAACCTAACCAGGGAACCTAAGCAAGGAACCTAACCAACCAACCAACCTAAGCAATGTAACCTAACCAACCAACCTAAGCTATCTAACCTAACCATCTATCCTAAGCTATCTAACCTAAGGTTGAGCAACCTAACCTAACCAACCAACCTAAGCTATCCAACCAACCAACCAACCTAAGCTATCTAACCTAACCAACCAACCTAACCAACCAACCTAACTAACCTAACCAAGGAACCTAACCAAGGAACCTAACCAACCAACCTAACCAAGGAACCTAACCAACCAACCAACCTAACCAACGTAACCAACCAACCTAAGTAATGTAACCTAACCTAAGGTTGAGCAACCTAACCTAAGCAACCTAACCTGAGCAACCTAACCTAAGCAACCTAACCTAAGCAACCTAACCTGTGCAACCTAACCTAACCTAACCAACGTAACCAACCAACCTAAGTAATGTAACCTAACCTAAGGTTGAGCAACCTAACCTGAGCAACCTAACCTGAGCAACCTAACCTGAGCAACCTAACCTGAGCAACCTAACCTAAGCAACCTAACCTGAGCAACCTAACCTGAGCAACCTAACCTGTGCAACCTAACCTGAGCAACCTAACCTGAGCAACCTAACCTGAGCAACCTAACCTGAGCAACCTAACCTGACCAACCTAACCTGAGCAACCTAACTTGAGCAACCTAACCTGAGCAACCTAACATGAGCAACCTAACCTGAGCAACCTAACCTGAGCAACCTAACTTGAGCAACCTAACCTGAGCAACCTAACTTGAGCAACCTAACCTGAGCAACCTAACTTGAGCAACCTAACCTGAGCAACCTAACCTGACCTAACCTAACCTAACCTAACCTAACCTGAGCAACCTAGCATGAGCAACCTAACCTAACCTGAGCAACCTAACCTGAGCAACCTAACCTGAGCAACCTAACCTAACCAACCAACCTAACCAACCAACCTAACCAACCAACCTAACCAACCAACCAACCTAACCAACCAACCAACCTAACCAACCAACCTAAGCTATCCAACCAACCAACCTAACTAACCAACCTAACTAACCAACCTAACTAACCAACCAACCTAACCAACCTAAGCTATCTAACCTAACCAACCAACCTAACTAACCAACTTAAGGTATCTAACCTAACCAAGCACCTAACCAACCAACCTAACCAACCAACCTAACCAAGCAACCTAACCAACCAACCTAACCAATGTAAGCTAACTAACCTAACCAACCAACCTAACCAACCAACCTAAGCTATCTAACCTAACCAACCAACCTAAGCTATCTAACCTAACCAACCAACCTAAGCTATTTAACCTAACCAAGCAACCTAACCAACCCACCTAACCAAGCAACCTATCCAACCAACCAAACCAAGGAACCTAACCAACCAACCTAACCAATGTAAGCTATCTAACCTAACCAACCAACCTAACCAACCAACCTAAGCTATCTAACTTAACCAACCAACCTAAGCTATCTAACCTAACCAACCAACCTAAGCTATTTAACCTAACCAACCAACCTAACCAACCAACCAAACCAAGCAACCTAACCAACCAACCAAACCAAGGAACCTAACCAACCAACCTAACCAACGTAAGCTATCTAACCGAACCAACCAACCAACCTAACCAACCTAACCAACCAACCTAACCAACCTAACCTAAGCTATCTAACCTAACCAACCATCCTAAGCTATCTAACCTAACCAACCAACCTAAGCAACCTAAGCAACCAACCAAAGCAACCTTACCTACCAACCTAAGCTATCTAACCTAACCAACCATCCTAAGCTATCTAACCTAACCAACCATCCTAAGCTATCTAACCTAACCAACCAACCTAAGCAACCTAACCAACCAACCTAACCAAAGAACCTAACCAACCTAAGCTATCTAACCTAACCAACCTAACCTAACCAACCAACCTAACCTAACCAACAAACCTAACCAACCAACCTAACTAACCAATCAACCTAACCAACCAACCTAACCAAAGAACCTAACCAAAGAACCTAACCAACCTAAGCTGACCTAAGCAACCTAACCTGAGCAACCTAACCTGAGCAACCTAACCTGAGCAACCTAACCTGAGCAACCTAACCTGAGCAACCTAACCTGAGCAACCTAACCTGAGCAACCTAACCTGAGCAACCTAACCTGAGCAACCTAACCTGAGCATCCTAACCTGAGCAACCTAACCTGAGCAACCTAACCTGAGCAACCTAACCTGAGCAACCTAACCTGAGCAACCTGACCTGAGCAACCTGACCTGAGCAACCTGACCTGAGCAACCTGACCTGAGCAACCTGACCTGAGCAACCTGACCTGAGCAACCTGACCTGAGCAACCTGACCTGAGCAACCTGACCTGAGCAACCTGACCTGAGCAACCTGACCTGAGCAACCTGACCTGAGCAACCTAACCTGAGCAACCTAACCTGAGCAACCTGACCTGAGCAACCTGACCTGAGCAACCTGACCTGAGCAACCTGACCTGAGCAACCTAACCTGAGCAACCTAACCTAAGGAACCTAACCTAAGGAACCTAACCTGAGCAACCTAACCTGAGCAACCTAACCTGAGCAACCTAACCTGAGCAACCTAACCTGAGCAACCTAACCTGAGCAACCTAACCTGAGCAACCTAACCTGAGCAACCTACCCTAAGCAACCTAACCTGAGCAACCCAACCTGACCAACCCGACCTGAGCAACCTGACCTGAGCAACCCGACCTGAGCAACCCGACCTGAGCAACCCGACCTGAGCAACCCGACCTGAGCAACCCGACCTGAGCAACCCGACCTGAGCAACCCGACCTGAGCAACCTGACCTGAGCAACCTGACCTGAGCAACCTGACCTGAGCAACCTGACCTGAGCAACCTGACCTGAGCAACCTGACCTGAGCAACCTAACCTGAGCAACCTAACCTGAGCAACCTGACCTGAGCAACCTGACCTGAGCAACCTGACCTGAGCAGCCTGACCTGAGCAGCCTGACCTGAGCAACCTGACCTGAGCAACCTGACCTGAGCAACCTGACCTGAGCAACCTGACCTGAGCAACCTGACCTGAGCAACCTGACCTGAGCAACCTGACCTGAGCAACCTGACCTGAGCAACCTGACCTGAGCAACCTAACATGAGCAACCTGACCTGAGCAACCTGACCTGAGCAACCTGACCTGAGCAACCTGACCTGAGCAACCTGACCTGAGCAACCTGACCTGAGCAACCTAACCTAACCAACCTTATATTTATTATTATATTATTATATTAACCTTATATTATATTATTATTATTATTATATTATTATTATTATTATATTATTATTATTATTATTATTATTATTATTATTATTATTATATTATTATTATTATATATTATATTATATTATTATATTATATTATTATTATTATTATTATATATTATATTATTATTATACAACCTTATTATATTATCAACTTTCGTGTCAGAGTCCATGAGTGTCCGTGTGCGTGTCCGTGTGAGTGCAGATCCATGGGGTTTTGGGTCCAGGAAGCTATTTGTGTCGACCCAAATTGCCTCCCTTCTCCCCACCTGAAATCCAGGTGGATTGAAAGACCTGGCCGAGGTCAATGGATCCAGGTATCCGTCCGTGGCCCCCCGGACTTCAACCCTTCCCCACATTCCAAGGAGTCGGTCAATCAATCTTCGGCTATCCAGAGAATCTATCGAAACTGATGCTCCTACAGGAGGGGACACACAGAGAAATCTGTGCCCTGTACTTGCAACCGTTCCGACAGGCTCGAACGCAGATCTATCCGGATTAGGAACTTGTTCTATCCGACTAGGCCACGCTGGAGTTGCCTTCTGAATCAAATTTGGCACTTGTATTTATATCTCATAGCAAGGTTGGTTAGTGTCTATTTATCAACAGTTGCAATGATTGAGATGTTAAGTTGTTAATTTGTGTTGACAGTTAGAAATACCTGACAGCTTTGTTTGAAAAGGTTGCAGTCCCGTGAGGCAGTTTTATGAATAAATATTGGAGAATTTAGGCTAACTGACATGTGTGTGTGTGTGTGTGTGTACTCACCTAGTTGTGTTTGCGGGGGTTGAGCTCTGGCTCTTTGGTCCCGCCTCTCAACCGTCAATCAACAGGTGTACAGATTCCTGAGCCTATTGGGCTCTATCATATCTACACTTGAAACTGTGTATGGAGTCAGCCTCCACCACATCACCTCCTAATGCATTCCATTTGTCAACCACTCTGACACTAAAAAAGTTCTTTCTAATATCTCTGTGGCTCATTTGGGCACTCAGTTTCCACCTGTGTCCCCTTGTGCGTGTTCCCCTTGTGTTAAATAGACTCTCTTTATCTACCCTATCAATTCCCTTCAGAATCTTAAATGTGGTGATCATGTCCCCCCTAACTCTTCTGTCTTCCACTGAAGTGAGGTTTAATTCCCGTAGTCTCTCCTCGTAGCTCATACCTCTCAGCTCGGGTACTAGTCTGGTGGCAAACCTTTGAACCTTTTCCAGTTTAGTCTTATCCTTGTCTAGATATGGACTCCATGCTGGGGCTGCATACTTCAGGATTGGCCTGACATATGTGGTATACAAAGTTCTGAATGATTCTTTAAACAAGTTTCTGAATTCCGTTCGTATGTTGGCCAGCCTGGCATATGCCGCTGATGTTATCCGCTTGATATGTGCTGCAGGTGACAGGTCTGGCGTGATATCAACCCCCAAGTCTTTTTCCTTCTCCGACTCCTGAAGAATTTCCTCTCCCAGATGATACCTTGTATCTGGCCTCCTGCTCCCTACACCTATCTTCATTACATTACATGTGGTTGGGTTAAACTCTAACAACCATTTGTTCGACCATTCCTTCAGCTTGTCTAGGTCTTCTTGAAGCCTCAAACAGTCCTCTTCTGTTTTAATCCTTCTCATAATTTTAGCATCGTCCGCAAACATTGAGAGAAATGAATCGATACCCTCCGGGAGATCATTTACATATATCAGAAACAAGATAGGACCGAGTACAGAGCCCTGTGGGACTCCACTGGAGACTTCACGCCAATCAGAGGTCTCATCCCCTCACCGTAACTCTCTGCTTCTTATTGCTTAGATACTCCCTTATCCACTGGAGCACCTTACCAGCTACACCTGCCTGTCTCTCCAGCTTATGTACCAGCCTCTTATGCGCACACACACACACACACTGTGTGTGTGTGTGTTTAAAAGTATGTATTAATTAATAATTAGTGTGGTATTTCCAAATGAGTTTGTGAGTGGTAAACAAGCAATGCAATATCTAATATGTGCTATTTTAGGCCTCGTTCTGTAAAATACATGTTTTACTAGGGAAGGAAAATCCGGTTTGTTTTAATCCTCGTTTTATTTCAAGAATAAATAGCACATAGGCGAAGGAACGAAGGTTTTTGCTGGTTAAATATAGCATTGTGGCCGCCATTTTCTGTGTGTTGGTCCGTGGGGGGGGGGGGGGTGATGGAGGGGGCGGAATTGGGGGTTGGGGTTCGGCGGCCTCCATTGTGGGGTGGGGGTCCGGAGGAGCTACCGTGGGAAGTGTGGTGGGGGGGGGGGGAGGGGAAGGATGGGGGGATGGGTTGGCAGTTAGGTATTTAAACATAATTTTTCCAGATAGGTTATATAGGGCGAGGTGTTGAGGAAGGAATAAGAAAAGTGTTTGGGACTGAGTTGAGTGTATTAGTTGTTGTGATTGATGTTAGCATGAAGGTAGGTGGTTGAAATGTGTAAAGATTTGTTAATGAGATCATTTGGTTAATAATGTAGGAATTAAGGGTAAGTGATCACTGGAGATAGATATTCAACAGTATATTAAGTGGACAAGTTTTAGCAGGTAGGTAGGCCGGCCGGCCGGCAGAGAGACAATGGACTGACAAATAGGTAGACGTTTTCTTCATGGATGGTAAACTATTATTAAAATGGCATGTACACATTTCCATGTGCGACATTCTTGTACTCACACACACACACACACACACACACACACACACACACACACACACACACACACACACACACACACACACACACACACACACACACCCACACACCCACACACACACACACACACACACACACACACACACACACACACACACACACACACACACACACACACACACACACACACACACACACACACACACACTGACCCACAGAGACTGCCCAAATATGTATACCTTCAGCAGCAGTTGGTGTTCCCAGGCAGGTCACCCATCCAAGTACTAACCAAAGTCAATGGTGTTTAAACTGACAGATGTATGGGAGGAGACGCAGTGTTCTCAAGGTGATAGGTAGGTAGTATGGCCGTTGCTATTGTATACAAGTAGTAAGTAATCACATGTGAGTGAGTGAGTGAGTCAAGATACTGGTAACTGCGGCGGGCAGGCAGGCGGAGGATACTCACACATAGCAGCCAATTCTCCATTAATGATAGTACTTATTGCCACTATTTAGTCAAATTAACCAACAACAAATGGACTACTACTACTACTACTACTACTACTACTACTGTTGCTCCAAAATAGAAATGTTGGGATGCCACCGCTGCCATTGATCTCGCACAAGTTGCTGCTGACAAATGCAGCAACATACCTAACCTAACCTAACCTAATCTAAGCTAACCTAACCTAACGTAACTAACTCCTGGATACCTATTTACTGTTAGGTGAATAGATGTATTCGGTGATAGGAAACGCTACCTACAATTACAGCCCTTCTTCTATTTCTCTTTCTACAAACCTAGCCTATTTCCTAGCCTAAACTAACCTAACCTAATCTAACTAACTCCTGGATACCTATTTACTGCTACGTGAACAGAGAAGACACGCTACCAACAATTACTGCCCTATTTCTATTTCAACAAAAATAGCCTATTTCTTAGCCTAAACTAATCTAACCTAATTAACCCTAACCAAACCTAATCTAACCTTCTCTATATACATACTTCACTACTCACTAACATCATCACTACCACACTACTCACTAACATCATCACTACCTCCCTACTCACCATCATCATCACTACCTCTCTACTCACCATCATCATCATCACCTCACTACTCACCATCATCATCACTACCTCACCATCATCATCACTACCTCTCTACTCACCATCATCATCATTACCTCACTACTCACCATCACTACCACACTACTCACCATCATCACTACCTCACTACTCATTATCATCATCACTACTTCTCTACTCACCACCATCATCATTTCCTCACTACTCACTAACATCATCACTTCCTCACTACTCACCATCATCATCACTACTCACTATCATCACCACCCACCATCATCACTACCACACTACTCATAAACACCATCACTACCACACTACTCACCATCATCACTACTACACTACTCACTATCATCATCACTACCACACTACTCACCATCATCATAACTACCACACTACTCTTAACCATCATCACTACCTCACCATCATCATCACTACCTCATTATCATCACTACCTGACCATCATCACTACCTCACCATCATCATCACTACCTCATTATCATCACTACCTCACCATCATCACTACCTCACCATCATCATCACTACCTCAATACTCACCATCATTACTACCACACTACTCACCATCATCATTACCTCACTACTCACCATTATCATCACTACATCACTACTCACCATCATCATCACTACCACAATACTCACCATCGTCATCACTACCACAATACTCACCAACATCACTACCACACTACTTAGCAACACCATCACTACCTCACTACTCACCATCATCATCACTACCACACTACTCCCTATCATCACTTCTATCACTTCTCACCATCACCATCACTACCTCACTACTCACCATCATCATCACTACCTCACTTCTCACTATCATCATCACTACCACACTACTCACCATCAGCATCACTACCACACTATTCACTATCGTCATCACTACCACACTACTCACTATCATCATCACTACCTCATTACTCACCATCATCATCACTACTCACTATCATCATCACTACCACACTACTCACCATCGTCATCACTACCACACTATTCACTATCATCATCACTACCTCACTACTCACCATCATCACTACCACACTACTCACTATCATCACTTCTCACCATCATCATCACTACCTCACTACTCACTATCATCACTACCACACTACTCACTATCATCATCACTACCACACTACTCACCATCATCATCACTACCACACTATTCACTATCATCATCACTACCACACTACTCACCATCATCATCACTACCACACTACTCACTATCATCACTTCTATCACTACTCACCATCAACATCACTACCACACTACTTAGCAACACCATCACTACCTCACTACTCACCATCATCATCACTACTCACTATCATCATCACTACCACACTACTCACCATCATCATCACTACCACACTATTCACTATCATCATCACTACCACACTACTCACTATCATCATCACTAACACACTACTCACCATCATCATCACTACCACACTATTCACTATCATTATCACTACCACACTACTCACCATCATCATCACTACCTCAGTACTCACCATCATCATCACTACCTCACTATCATAATCACTACCACACTACTCACCATCATCATCACTACCACACTATTCACTATCATCATCACTACCTCACTACTCACCATCATCATCACTACCACACTACTCACTATCATCACTTCTCACCATCATCATCATTACTCACTATCATCATCACTACCACACTACTAACCATCATCATCACTACCACACTATTCACTATCATCATTACCACACTACTCACCATCATCATCACTACCTCACTACTCACCATCATCACTACATCACTATCATCACCACTACTCACCATCAGCATCACTACCACACTATTCACTATCATCATCACTACCTCACTACTCACCATCATCACTACCACACTACTCACTATCATCACTTCTCACCGTCATCATCACTACCTCACTACTCACTATCATCATCACTACCACACTACTCACCATCATCATCACTACCCCATTATTCACTATCATCATCACTACCTCACTACTCACCATCATCATCACTACCACACTACTCACTATCATCACTTCTATCACTTCTCACCATCATCATCACTACCTCACTACTCACTATCGTCATCACTACCACACTACTCACCATCATCATCACTACCACACTATTCACAATCATCATCACTACCACACTACTCACCATCATCATCACTACCTCACTACTCACCATCATCATCACTACCACACTACTCACAATCATCATCACTACCACACTTCACTATCATCATCACTACCTCACTACTCACCATCATCACTAAAACACTACTCACTATCATCACTTCTATCACTTCTCACCATCATCATCACTACCTCACTACTCACTATCATCATCACTACCACACTACTCATCATCATCATCACTACCACACTATTCACTATCATCACTACCTCACTACTCACCATCATCATCACTACCTCACTACTCACCATCATCACTAAAACACTACTCACTATCATCACTTCTATCACTTCTCACCATCATCATCACTTCTATCACTTCTCACCATCACCATCACTACCTCACTACTCACCATCATCATCACTACCTCACTTCTCACTATCATCATCACTACCACACTACTCACCATCAGCATCACTACCACACTATTCACTATCGTCATCACTACCACACTACTCACTATCATCATCACTACCTCATTACTCACCATCATCATCACTACTCACTATCATCATCACTACCACACTACTCACCATCGTCATCACTACCACACTATTCACTATCATCATCACTACCTCACTACTCACCATCATCACTACCACACTACTCACTATCATCACTTCTCACCATCATCATCACTACCTCACTACTCACTATCATCACTACCACACTACTCACTATCATCATCACTACCACACTACTCACCATCATCATCACTACCACACTATTCACTATCATCATCACTACCACACTACTCACCATCATCATCACTACCACACTACTCACTATCATCACTTCTATCACTACTCACCATCAACATCACTACCACACTACTTAGCAACACCATCACTACCTCACTACTCACCATCATCATCACTACCACACTACTCACTATCATCATCACTACCACACTACTCACCATCATCATCACTACCACACTATTCACTATCATCATCACTACCACACTACTCACTATCATCATCACTAACACACTACTCACCATCATCATCACTACCACACTATTCACTATCATTATCACTACCACACTACTCACCATCATCATCACTACCTCAGTACTCACCATCATCATCACTACCTCACTATCATAATCACTACCACACTACTCACCATCATCATCACTACCACACAATTCACTATCATCATCACTACCTCACTACTCACCATCATCATCACTACCACACTACTCACTATCATCACTTCTCACCATCATCATCATTACTCACTATCATCATCACTACCACACTACTAACCATCATCATCACTACCACACTATTCACTATCATCATTACCACACTACTCACCATCATCATCACTACCTCACTACTCACCATCATCACTACATCACTATCATCACCACTACTCACCATCAGCATCACTACCACACTATTCACTATCATCATCACTACCTCACTACTCACCATCATCACTACCACACTACTCACTATCATCACTTCTCACCGTCATCATCACTACCTCACTACTCACTATCATCATCACTACCACACTACTCACCATCATCATCACTACCCCATTATTCACTATCATCATCACTACCTCACTACTCACCATCATCATCACTACCACACTACTCACTATCATCACTTCTATCACTTCTCACCATCATCATCACTACCTCACTACTCACTATCGTCATCACTACCACACTACTCACCATCATCATCACTACCACACTATTCACAATCATCATCACTACCACACTACTCACCATCATCATCACTACCTCACTACTCACCATCATCATCACTACCACACTACTCACAATCATCATCACTACCACACTTCACTATCATCATCACTACCTCACTACTCACCATCATCACTAAAACACTACTCACTATCATCACTTCTATCACTTCTCACCATCATCATCACTACCTCACTACTCACTATCATCATCACTACCACACTACTCATCATCATCATCACTACCACACTATTCACTATCATCACTACCTCACTACTCACCATCATCATCACTACCTCACTACTCACCATCATCACTACATCACTATCATCATCACTACCTCACTACTCATCATCATCATCACTACCACACTATTCACTATCATCATCACTACCACACTACTCACCATCATCATCACTACCTCACTACTCACCATCATCACTACATCACTATCATTATCACTACCTCACTACTCACCATCAGCATCACTACCACACTATTCACTATCATCATCACTACCTCACTACTCACCATCATCACTACCACACTACTCACTATCATCACTTCTCACCGTCATCATCACTACCTCACTACTCACTATCATCATCACTACCACACTACTCACCATCATCATCACTACCCCATTATTCACTATCATCATCATTACCTCACTACTCACCATCATCATCACTACCACACTACTCACTATCATCACTTCTATCACTTCTCACCATCATCATCACTACCTCACTACTCACTATCGTCATCACTACCACACTACTCACCATTATCATCACTACCACACTATTCACAATCATCATCACTACCACACTACTCACCATCATCATCACTACCTCACTACTCACCATCATCATCACTACCACACTACTCACAATCATCATCACTACCACACTTCACTATCATCATCACTACCTCACTACTCACCATCATCACTACCACACTACTCACTATCATCACTTCTATCACTTCTCACCATCATCATCACTACCTCACTACTCACTATCTTCATCACTACCACACTACTCATCATCATCATCACTACCACACTATTCACTATCATCACTACCTCACTACTCACCATCATCATCACTACCTCACTACTCACTATCATCATCACTACCACACTATTCACTATCATCATCACTACCACACAACTCACCATCATCATCACTACCTCACTACTCACCATCATCATCACTACTCACTATCACTACCACACTACTCACCGAGTAGTGTGGTAGTGTGTGGTAGTGATGATGATAGTGAGTAGTGTGGTAGTGATGATGGTGAGTAGTGTGGTAGTGATGATGTTTATGAGTAGTGTAGTAGTGATGATGGTGAGTAGTGTGGTAGTGATGATGTTTATGAGTAGTGTGGTAGTGATGATGGTGGGTAGTGATGATAGTGATGATGATGATGGTGAGTAGTGAGGAAGTGATGATGTTAGTGAGTAGTGAGGAAATGATGATGGGGGTGAGTAGAGAAGTAGTGATGATGATGGTGAGTAGTGAGGTAGTGATGATGGTGAGTAGTGTGGTAGTGATGGTGAGTAGTGAAGTAATGATGATGATGGTGAGTAGAGAGGTAGTGATGATGATGGTGAGGTAGTGATGATGATGGTGAATAGTGAGGTAATGATGATGATGGTGAGTAGAGAGGTAGTGAAGATGATGGTGAGGTAGTGATGATGATGGTGAGTAGGGAGGTAGTGATGATGTTAGTGAGTAGTGTGGTAGTGATGATGTTAGTGAGTAGTGAAGTATGTATATAGAGAAGGTTAGATTAGGTTTGGTTAGGGTTAATTAGGTTAGATTAGTTTAGGCTAAGAAATAGGCTATTTTTGTTGAAATAGAAATAGGGCAGTAATTGTTGGTAGCGTGTCTTCTCTGTTCACGTAGCAGTAAATAGGTATCCAGGAGTTAGTTAGATTAGGTTAGGTTAGTTTAGGCTAGGAAATAGGCTAGGTTTGTAGAAATAGAAATAGAAGAAGGGCTGTAATTGTAGGTAGCGTTTCCTATCACCGAATACATCTATTCACCTAACAGTAAATAGGTATCCAGGAGTTAGTTACGTTAGGTTAGCATAGATTAGGTTATGTTTGTTTTGACGAGGAAATAGGCTAGGTTTGCAGGTTAAGTTAGGTTAGTTTAGGCTAGATTTGTAGAAATAGAAATAGAAAAGGGGCTGTAATTGTTGGTAGCCTATCTAACCTAACCAAGGAACCTAACCAACCAACCTAACCAACCAACCTAACCAAGCAACCTAACCAACCAACCTAACCAACCAACCTAATCAACCAACCTAACCAAGCAACCTAACCAAGGAACCTAACCAAGGATCCTAACCTAACCCAACCAACCCAACTAACCTAACCAACCAACCTAACCTAACCTAACCAACCAACCAACCTAACCAACGTAACCAACCAACCTAACCAACCAACCTAACCAATGAAAATAACCAACCTAACCAATGTAACCAACCAACCTAACCAACGTAACCAACCTAACCTAACCAACCTAACCAACCAACCTAACCAACCAACCAACCTAACCAACCAACCTAACCAACTAAACCAACCAACCTAACTAACCAACCAACCTAATCAACCAACCTAAGCTATCTAACCAACCAACCTAACTAACCAACCTAACTAACCAACGAACCTAACCAACGTAAACTATCTAACCTAACCAACCAACCTAACTAACCTAACCAACCAACCTAAGCTATCTAACCTAACCAAGCAACCTAACCAACCAACCTAACCAAGCAACCTAACCAACCAACCTAACTAAACAACCTAACCAACCAACCTAACCAAGGAACCTAACCAACCAACCAACCTAAGCTATCTAACTAACCAACCTAACTAACCAACCAACCTAACCAACGTAAGCTATCTAACCTATCCAACCAACCTAACCAACCAACCTATCCAACCAACCTAACCAACCAACCTATGCAACCAACCTAAGCAACCTAACCTAACCAACCTAACCTAACCAACCAACCTAACCAACCAACCTAACCAACGAACCAACCTAACCAACCTAACAAACCAACCTAACTAACCAACCAACCTAACCAACAAACCTAAGCTATCTAACCTAACCAACCAACCTAAGCTATCTAACCTAACCAACCAACCTATCCAACCAACCTTAGCTATCTAACCTAACCAACCAACCTTAGCTATCTAACCTAACCAACAAGCCTAAGCTATCTAACCTTACCAACCAACCTAAGCTATCTAACCTAACCAACCAACCTAAGCTATCTAACCTAACCAAGCAACCTAACCAAACAACCTAACCAAGCAACCTAACCAACCAACCTAACCAAGCAACCTAACCAACCAACCTAACCAAAGAACCTAATCAACCAACCTAACCAAGCAACCTAACCAACCAACCTAACCTAACCAACCAACCCAACCTAACCTAACCAACATAACCAACCATCCTAACCAACGTAACCAACCAACATAACCAACCTAACCTAACCAACCAACTAACCTAACCAACCAACCTAACCTAACCTAACCAACCAACCAACCTAATCAACGTAACCAACCAACCTAACCAACCAACCTAACCAACCAACCTAACCAATGTAACCAACCAACCTAACCAATGTAACCAACCAACCTTACCAAGCAACCTAACCAACCAACCTAACCAAAGAACCTATCAACTAACCTAACCAAGCACCCTAACCAACCAACCTAACCTAACCTAACCAACCAACCCAACCTAACCTAACCAACATAACCAACCATCCTAACCAACGTAACCAACCAACGTAACCAACCTAACCTAACCAACCAACTAACCTAACCAACCAACCTATCCTCACCTAACCAACCAACCAACCTAATCAACGTAACCAACCAACCTAACCAACCAACCTAACCAACCAACCTAACCAACCAACCTAACCAATGTAACCAACCAACCTAACCAATGTAACCAACCAACCTAACCAAGCAACCTAACCAACCAACCTAACCAAAGAACCTAATCAACCAACCTAACCAAGCAACCTAACCAACCAAATTAACCTAACCTAACCAACCAACCTAACCAAGCAACCTAACCAACGTAACCAACCACCCTAACCAACGTAACCAACCAACGTAACCAACCTAACCTAACCAACCAACTAACCTAACCAACCAACCTAACCTAACCTAACCAACCAACCAACCTAATCAGCGTAACCAACCAACCTAACCAACCAACCTAACCAACCAACCTAACCAATGTAACCAACCAACCTAACCAATGTAACCAACCAACCTAACCAATGTAACCAACCTAACCAACCAACCTAAGCAACCTAACCTAACCAACCTAACCTAACCAACCAACCTAACCAACCAACCAACCTAACCAACTTAACAAACCAACCTTACTAACCAACCAACCTAACCAACCAACCTAAGCTATCTTACCTAACCAACCAACCTATCCAACCAACCTTAGCTATCTAGCCTAACCAACCAACCTAAGCTATCTAACCTAACCAACCAACCTAAGCTATCTAACCTAACCAAGCAACCTAACCAACCACCCTAACCAAGCAACCAAACCAACCAACCTAACCAAAGAACCTAATCATCCAACCTAACCAAGCAACCTAACCAACCAACCTAACCTAACCTAACCAACCAACCCAACCAACCTAACCTAACCTAACCAACCAACCAACCTAACCAACCTAACCTAACCAACCTAACCAACCAACCAACCTAACCAACCAACCTAACCAACTAAACCAACCAACCTAACTAACCAACCAACCTAATCAACCAACCTAAGCTATCTAACCAACCAACCTAACTAACCAACCTAACTAACCAACGAACCTAACCAACGTAAACTATCTAACCTAACCAACCAACCTAACTAACCTAACCAACCAACCTAAGCTATCTAACCTAACCAAGCAACCTATCCAACCAACCAAACCAAGCAACCTAACCAACCAACCTAATTAAGCAACCTAACCAACAAACCTAACCAAGGAACCTAACCAACCAACCAACCTAACCAACCTAAGCTATCTAACTAACCAACCTAACTAACCAACCAACCTAACCAACATAAGCTATCTAACCTATCCAACCAACCTAACCAACCAACCTATGCAACCAACCTAAGCAACTTAACCTAACCAACCTAACCTAACCAACCAACCTAACCAACGAATCAACCTAACCAACCTAACAAACCAACCTAACTAACCAACCAACCTAACCAACCAACCTAAGCTATCTAACCTAACCAACCAACCTATCCAACCAAACTTAGCTATCTAACCTAACCAACCTTAGCTATCTAACCTAACCAACCAGCCTAAGCTATCTAACCTAACCAACCAACCTAAGCTATCTAACCTAACCAACCAACCTAAGCTATCTAAACTAACCAAGCAACCTAACCAACCAACCTAACCAAGCAACCTAACCAACCAACCTAACCAAGCAACCTAACCAACCAACCTAACCAAAGAACCTAATCAACCAACCTAACCAAGCTACCTAATCAACCAACCTAACCTAACCTAACCAACCAACCCAACCTAACCTAACCAACGTAACCAACCATCCTAACCAACGTAACCAACCAACGTAACCAACCTAACCTAACCAACCAACTAACCTAACCAACCAACCTAACCTAACCTAACCAACCAACCAACCTAATCAACGTAACCAACCAACCTAACCAACCAACCTAACCAACAAACCTAACCAATGTAACCAACCAACCTAACCAATGTAACCAACCAACCTAACCAACGTAACCAACCTAACCAACCAACCTAAGCAACCTAACCTAACCAACCTAACCTAACCAACCAACCTAACCAACCAACCAACCTAACCAACCTAACAAACCAACCTAACTAACCAACCAACCTAACCAACCAACCTAAGCTATCTAACCTAACCAACCAACCTATCAAACCAACCTTAGCTATCTAACCTAACCAACCAACCTAAGCTATCTAACCTAACCAACCAACCAAAGCTATCTAACCTAACCAAGCAACCTAACCAACCAACAAAACCAAGCAACCTAACCAACCAACCTAACCAAAGAACCTAATCAGCCAACCTAATGAACCAACCTAACCAACCAACCTAACCTAACCAACCAACCCCAACCTAACCTAACCAACCAACCTAACCAACCAACCAACCTAACCAACCAACTTAACCAACCAACCATACCAACCAACCAACCTAACCAACCAACCTAAGCTATCCAACCAACCAACCTAACTAACTAACCAACCTAACCAACCTAAGCTATCTAACCTAACCAACCAACCTAACCAACCTAACTAACCAACCTAAGGTATCTAACCTAACCAAACACCCTAACCAACCAACCTAACCAACCAACCTAACCAACCAACCTAACCAACCAACCTAACCAACCAACCTAAGCTATCCAACCAATCAACCTAACTAACTAACCAACCTAACCAACCTAAGCTATCTAACCTAACCAACCAACCTAACCAACCTAACTAACCAACCTAAGCTATCTAACCTAACCAACCAACCTAACCAACCAACCTAAGCTATCTAACCTAACCAACCAACCTAAGCTATCTAACCTAACCAACCAACCTAAGCTATTTAACCTAACCAACCAACCTAACCAACCAACCTAACCAACCTAACCAACCTAACCAACCAACCTAAGCAACCAACCTAAGCTACCTAACCTAACCAACCTAACCTAACCAACCAACCTAAGCTATCTAACCTAACCAACCATCCTAAGCTATCTAACCTAACCAACCATCCTAAGCTATCTAACCTAACCAACCAACCTAAGCTATCTAACCTAACCAACCAACCTAAGCAACCTAAGCAACCAACCTAAGCAACCTAACCTACCAACCTAAGCTATCTAACCTAACCAACCAACCTAAGCAACCTAAGCAACCAACCTAAGCAACCAACCTAAGCAACCTAAGCAACCTAACCTACCAACCTAAGCTATCTAACCTAACCAACCATCCTAAGCTATCTAACCTAACCAACCAACCTAAGCTATCTAACCTAACCAAGCAACCTAACCAACCTAAGCTATCTAACCTAACCAAGCATCCTAACCAACCAACCTAAGCAACCTAACCAACCAACCTAACCAAAGAACCTAATCAACCTAAGCTATCTAACCTAACCAACCAACCTAAGCTATCTAACCTAACCAACCAACCTAAACTAACCTAACCAACCAACCAACCTAACCTAATCTAACCAACCAACCCAACCTAACCAACGTAACCAATCATCCTAACCAACGTAACCAACCAACGTAACCAACGTAACCAACCTAACCTAACCAACCAACCTAACCAACCAACCTAACCTAACCAACAAACCTAACCAACCAACCTAACTAACCAATCAACCTAACCAACCAATCAACCTAACCAACCAACCTAACCAACCTAAGCTATCCAACCTAAGCTATCCAACCAACCTAACCTAACCTAACCAACCTAACCTGAGCAACCTAACCTGAGCAACCTAACCTGAGCAACCTAACGTGAGCATCCTAACCTGAGCAACCTAACCTGAGCAACCTAACCTGAGCAACCTAACCTAAGCAACCTAACGTGAGCATCCTAACCTGAGCAACCTAACCTGAGCAACCTAACCTGAGCAACCTAACCTGAGCAACCTAACCTGAGCAACCTAACCTGAGCAACCTAACCTGAGCAACCTAACCTAAGCAACCTAACCTGAGCAACCTAACCAAGCAACCTAACCAACCAACCTACCCAAGCAACCTAACCAACCAACCTAACTAAGCAACCTAACCAACCAACCTAACCAAGGAACCTAACCAACCAACCAACCTAACCAACCTAAGCTATCTAACTAACCAACCTAACTAACAAACCTAACTAACCAACCAACCTAACCAACATAAGCTATCTAACCTATCCAACCAACCTAACCAACCAACCAACCTATGCAACCAACCTAAGCAACCTAACCTAACCAACCTAACCTAACCAACCAACCTAACCAACGAACCAACCTAACCAACCTAACAAACCAACCTAACTAACCAACCAACCTAACCAACCAACCTAAGCTATCTAACCTAACCAACCAACCTAAGCTATCTAACCTAACCAACCAACCTATCCAACCAACCTTAGCTATCTAACCTAACCAACCAACCTTAGCTATCTAACCTAACCAACAAGCCTAAGCTATCTAACCTTACCAACCAACCTAAGCTATCTAACCTAACCAACCAACCTAAGCTATCTAACCTAACCAAGCAACCTAACCAAACAACCTAACCAAGCAACCTAACCAACCAACCTAACCAAGCAACCTAACCAACCAACCTAACCAAAGAACCTAATCAACCAACCTAACCAAGCAACCTAACCAACCAACCTAACCTAACCAACCAACCCAACCTAACCTAACCAACATAACCAACCATCCTAACCAACGTAACCAACCAACATAACCAACCTAACCTAACCAACCAACTAACCTAACCAACCAACCTAACCTAACCTAACCAACCAACCAACCTAATCAACGTAACCAACCAACCTAACCAACCAACCTAACCAAACAACCTAACCAATGTAACCAACCAACCTAACCAATGTAACCAACCAACCTTACCAAGCAACCTAACCAACCAACCTAACCAAAGAACCTATCAACTAACCTAACCAAGCACCCTAACCAACCAACCTAACCTAACCTAACCAACCAACCCAACCTAACCTAACCAACATAACCAACCATCCTAACCAACGTAACCAACCAACGTAACCAACCTAACCTAACCAACCAACTAACCTAACCAACCAACCTATCCTCACCTAACCAACCAACCAACCTAATCAACGTAACCAACCAACCTAACCAACCAACCTAACCAACCAACCTAACCAACCAACCTAACCAATGTAACCAACCAACCTAACCAATGTAACCAACCAACCTAACCAAGCAACCTAACCAACCAACCTTATCAAAGAACCTAATCAACCAACCTAACCAAGCAACCTAACCAACCAAATTAACCTAACCTAACCAACCAACCTAACCAAGCAACCTAACCAACGTAACCAACCACCCTAACCAACGTAACCAACCAACGTAACCAACCTAACCTAACCAACCAACTAACCTAACCAACCAACCTAACCTAACCTAACCAACCAACCAACCTAATCAGCGTAACCAACCAACCTAACCAACCAACCTAACCAACCAACCTAACCAATGTAACCAACCAACCTAACCAATGTAACCAACCAACCTAACCAATGTAACCAACCTAACCAACCAACCTAAGCAACCTAACCTAACCAACCTAACCTAACCAACCAACCTAACCAACCAACCAACCTAACCAACTTAACAAACCAACCTTACTAACCAACCAACCTAACCAACCAACCTAAGCTATCTTACCTAACCAACCAACCTATCCAACCAACCTTAGCTATCTAGCCTAACCAACCAACCTAAGCTATCTAACATAACCAACCAACCTAAGCTATCTAACCTAACCAAGCAACCTAACCAACCACCCTAACCAAGCAACCAAACCAACCAACCTAACCAAAGAACCTAATCATCCAACCTAACCAAGCAACCTAACCAACCAACCTAACCTAACCTAACCAACCAACCCAACCAACCTAACCTAACCTAACCAACCAACCAACCTAACCAACCTAACCTAACCAACCTAACCAACCAACCAACCAACCTAACCAACCAACCTAACCAACTAAACCAACCAACCTAACTAACCAACCAACCTAATCAACCAACCTAAGCTATCTAACCAACCAACCTAACTAACCAACCTAACTAACCAACGAACCTAACCAACGTAAACTATCTAACCTAACCAACCAACCTAACTAACCTAACCAACCAACCTAAGCTATCTAACCTAACCAAGCAACCTATCTAACCAACCAAACCAAGCAACCTAACCAACCAACCTAATTAAGCAACCTAACCAACAAACCTAACCAAGGAACCTAACCAACCAACCAACCTAACCAACCTAAGCTATCTAACTAACCAACCTAACTAACCAACCAACCTAACCAACATAAGCTATCTAACCTATCCAACCAACCTAACCAACCAACCTAACCAACCAACCTATGCAACCAACCTAAGCAACTTAACCTAACCAACCTAACCTAACCAACCAACCTAACCAACGAATCAACCTAACCAACCTAACAAACCAACCTAACTAACCAACCAACCTAACCAACCAACCTAAGCTATCTAACCTAACCAACCAACCTATCCAACCAAACTTAGCTATCTAACCTAACCAACCTTAGCTATCTAACCTAACCAACCAGCCTAAGCTATCTAACCTAACCAACCAACCTAAGCTATCTAACCTAACCAACCAACCTAAGCTATCTAAACTAACCAAGCAACCTAACCAACCAACCTAACCAAGCAACCTAACCAACCAACCTAACCAAGCAACCTAACCAACCAACCTAACCAAAGAACCTAATCAACCAACCTAACCAAGCTACCTAATCAACCAACCTAACCTAACCTAACCAACCAACCCAACCTAACCTAACCAACGTAACCAACCATCCTAACCAACGTAACCAACCAACGTAACCAACCTAACCTAACCAACCAACTAACCTAACCAACCAACCTAACCTAACCTAACCAACCAACCAACCTAATCAACGTAACCAACCAACCTAACCAACCAACCTAACCAACCAACCTAACCAATGTAACCAACCAACCTAACCAATGTAACCAACCAACCTAACCAACGTAACCAACCTAACCAACCAACCTAAGCAACCTAACCTAACCAACCTAACCTAACCAACCAACCTAACCAACCAACCAACCTAACCAACCTAACAAACCAACCTAACTAACCAACCAACCTAACCAACCAACCTAAGCTATCTAACCTAACCAACCAACCTATCAAACCAACCTTAGCTATCTAACCTAACCAACCAACCTAAGCTATCTAACCTAACCAACCAACCAAAGCTATCTAACCTAACCAAGCAACCTAACCAACCAACAAAACCAAGCAACCTAACCAACCAACCTAACCAAAGAACCTAATCAGCCAACCTAATGAACCAACCTAACCAACCAACCTAACCTAACCAACCAACCCCAACCTAACCTAACCAACCAACCTAACCAACCAACCAACCTAACCAACCAACCTAACCAACCAACCATACCAACCAACCAACCTAACCAACCAACCTAAGCTATCCAACCAACCAACCTAACTAACTAACCAACCTAACCAACCTAAGCTATCTAACCTAACCAACCAACCTAACCAACCTAACTAACCAACCTAAGGTATCTAACCTAACCAAGCACCCTAACCAACCAACCTAACCAACCAACCTAACCAACCAACCTAACCAACCAACCTAACCAACCAACCTAAGCTATCCAACCAATCAACCTAACTAACTAACCAACCTAACCAACCTAAGCTATCTAACCTAACCAACCAACCTAACCAACCTAACTAACCAACCTAAGCTATCTAACCTAACCAACCAACCTAAGCTATCTAACCTAACCAACCAACCTAAGCTATCTAACCTAACCAACCAACCTAAGCTATTTAACCTAACCAACCAACCTAACCAACCAACCTAACCAACCTAACCAACCTAACCAACCAACCTAAGCAACCAACCTAAGCTACCTAACCTAACCAACCTAACCTAACCAACCAACCTAAGCTATCTAACCTAACCAACCATCCTAAGCTATCTAACCTAACCAACCATCCTAAGCTATCTAACCTAACCAACCAACCTAAGCTATCTAACCTAACCAACCAACCTAAGCAACCTAAGCAACCAACCTAAGCAACCAACCTAAGCAACCTAAGCAACCTAACCTACCAACCTAAGCTATCTAACCTAACCAACCAACCTAAGCAACCTAAGCAACCAACCTAAGCAACCAACCTAAGCAACCTAAGCAACCTAACCTACCAACCTAAGCTATCTAACCTAACCAACCATCCTAAGCTATCTAACCTAACCAACCAACCTAAGCTATCTAACCTAACCAAGCAACCTAACCAACCTAAGCTATCTAACCTAACCAAGCATCCTAACCAACCAACCTAAGCAACCTAACCAACCAACCTAACCAAAGAACCTAATCAACCTAAGCTATCTAACCTAACCAACCAACCTAAGCTATCTAACCTAACCAACCAACCTAAACTAACCAAACCAACCAACCAACCTAACCTAATCTAACCAACCAACCCTACCTAACCAACGTAACCAATCATCCTAACCAACGTAACCAACCAACGTAACCAACGTAACCAACCTAACCTAACCAACCAACCTAACCAACCAACCTAACCTAACCAACAAACCTAACCAACCAACCTAACTAACCAATCAACCTAACCAACCAATCAACCTAACCAACCAACCTAACCAACCTAAGCTATCCAACCTAAGCTATCCAACCAACCTAACCTAACCTAACCAACCTAACCTGAGCAACCTAACCTGAGCAACCTAACCTGAGCAACCTAACGTGAGCATCCTAACCTGAGCAACCTAACCTGAACAACCTAACCTGAGCAACCTAACCTAAGCAACCTAACGTGAGCATCCTAACCTGAGCAACCTAACCTGAGCAACCTAACCTGAGCAACCTAACCTGAGCAACCTAACCTGAGCAACCTAACCTGAGCAACCTAACCTGAGCAACCTAACCTAAGCAACCTAACCTGAGCAACCTAACCAAGCAACCTAACCAACCAACCTACCCAAGCAACCTAACCAACCAACCTAACTAAGCAACCTAACCAACCAACCAACCTAACCAACCTAAGCTATCTAACTAACCAACCTAACTAACAAACCTAACTAACCAACCAACCTAACCAACATAAGCTATCTAACCTATCCAACCAACCTAACCAACCAACCAACCTATGCAACCAACCTATGCAACCAACCTAAGCAACCTAACCTAACCAACCTAACCTAACCAACCAACCTAACCAACGAACCAACCTAACCAACCTAACAAACCAACCTAACTAACCAACCAACCTAACCAACCAACCTAAGCTATCTAACCTACCAACCAACCTAAGCTATCTAACCTAACCAACCTATCCAACCAACCTTAGCTATCTAACCTAACCAACCTTAGCTATCTAACCTAACCAACCAGCCTAAGCTATCTAACCTAACCAACCAACCTAAGCTATCTAACCTAACCAACCAACCTAAGCTATCTAACCTAACCAAGCAACCTAACCAACCAACCTAACCAAGCAACCTAACCAACCAACCTAACCAAGCAACCTAACCAACCAACCTAACCAAAGAACCTAATCAACCAACCTAACCAAGCATCCTAACCAACCAACCCAACCTAACCTAACCAACGTAACCAACCATCCTAACCAACGTAACCAACCAACGTAACCAACCTAACCTAACCAACCAACTAACCTAACCAACAAACCTAACCTAACCTAACCAACCAACAAACCTAATCAACGTAACCAACCAACCTAACCAACCAACCTAACCAATGTAACCAACCAACCTAACCAATGTAACCAACCAACCTAACCAACGTAACCAACCTAACCAACAAACCTAAGCAACCTAACCTAACCAACCTAACCTAACCAACCAACCTAACCAATCAACCAACCTAACCAACCTAACAAACCAACCTAACTAACCAACCAACCTAACCAACCAACCTAAGCTATCTAACCTAACCAACCAACCTATCCAACCAACCTTAGCTATCTAACCTAACCAACAACCTAAGCTATCTAACCTAACCAACCAACCTAAACTATCTAACCTAACAAAGCAACCTAACCAACCAACCTAACGAAGCAACCTAACCAACCAACCTAACCAAGCAACCTAACCAAGCAACCTAACCTAACCTAACCTAACCTAACCTAACCAACCTAACCTAACCAACCAACCAACCCAACCAACCTAACCTAACCTAACCTAACCAACCAACCAACCTAACCAACGTAACCAACCATCCTAACCAACGTAACCAACCAACCTAACCAACGTAATAACGTAACCAACCTAACCAACCTAACCAACCTAACCTAACCAACCTAACCAACCAACCAACCTAACCAACCAACCTAACCAACCAACCAACCTAACTAACCAACCTAACTAACCAACCAACCTAACCAAAGTAAACTATCTAACCTAACCAACCAACCAACCTAACTAACCTAACCAACCAACCAACCTAACTAACCTAACCAACCAACCTAAGCTATCTAACCTAACCACGCAACCTAACCAACCAACCTAACCAAGCAACCTAACCAACCAACCTAACCAAGGAACCTAACCAACCAACCACCTAACCAACCTAAGCTATCTAACCAACCAACCTAACTAACCAACCTTACTAACCAACCAACCTAACCAACGTAAGCTATCTAACCTAACCAACCAACCTAACCAACAAACCTAACCAACCAACCTAACCAACCAACCTAACCAACATAACCAACCAACCTAAGCAACCTAAGCAACCAACCTAAGCAACCTAACCTAACCAACCTAACCTAACCAACCAACCTAACCAACCAACCTAACCAACCTAACAAACCTACCTAACTAACCAACCAACCTAACCAACCAACCTAACCAACCAACCTATCCAACCATCCTTAGCTATCTAACCTAAGCTATCTAACCTAACCAACCAACCTAAGCAATCTAACCTAACCAACCAACCTAAGCTATCTAACCTAACCAACCAACCTAAGCTATCTAACCTAACCAAGCAACCTAACCAACCAACAAAACCATGCAACCTAACCAACCAACCTAACCAAAGAACCTAATCAACCAACCTAACCAAGCAACCTAACCAACCAACCTAACCTAACCAAAGAACCTAATCAACCAACCTAACCAACCAACCTAACCTAACCAACCAACCCAACCTAACCTAACCAACCAACCTAACCAACCAACCTAACCAACCAACCTAACCAACCAACCAACCTAACCAACCAACCTAAGCTATCCAACCAACCAACCTAACTAACCAACCTAACTAACCAACCTAACTAACCAACCAACCTAACCAACCTAAGCTATCTAACCTAACCAACCAACCTAACTAACCAACTTAAGGTATCTAACCTAACCAAGCACCTAACCAGCCAACCTAACCAACCAACCTAACCAAGCAACCTAACCAACCAACCTAACCAATGTAAGCTATCTAACCTAACCAACCAACCTAACCAACCAACCTAAGCTATCTAACTTAACCAACCAACCTAAGCTATCTAACCTAACCAACCAACCTAAGCTATTTAACCTAACCAACCAACCTAACCAACCCACCTAACCAAGCAACCTAACCAACCAACCAAACCCAGGAACCTAACCAACCAACCTAACCAATGTAAGCTATCTAACCTAACCAACCAACCTAACCAACCAACCTAAGCTATCTAACCTAACCAACCAACCTAAGCTATCTAACCTAACCAACCAACCTAAGCTATTTAACTTAACCAACCAACCTAACCAACCAACCAAACCAAGCAACCTAACCAACCAACTAAACCAAGGAACCTAACCAACCAACCTAACCAACGTAAGCTATCTAACCTAACCAACCAACCAACCTAACCAACCTAACCAACCAACCTAACCTAACCAACCTAACCTAAGCTATCTAACCTAACCAACCATCCTAAGCTATCTAACCTAACCAACCAACCTAAGCAACCTAAGCAACCAACCAAAGCAACCTTACCTACTAACCTAAGCTATCTAACCTAACCAACCATCCTAAGCTATCTAACCTAACCAACCAACCTAAGCTATCTAACCTAACCAAGCAACCTAACCAACCTAAGCTATCTAACCTAACCAAGCATCCTAACCAACCAACCTAAGCAACCTAACCAACCAACCTAACCAAAGAACCTAATCAACCTAAGCTATCTAACCTAACCAACCAACCTAAGCTATCTAACCTAACCAACCAACCTAAGCTATCTAACCTAACCAACCAACCTAAACTAATCTAACCAACCAACCCAACCTAACCAACGTAACCAACCAACGTAACCAACGTAACCAACGTAACCAACCAACCCAACCTAACCAACCAACGTAACCAACGTAACCAACGTAACCGACCTAACCTAACCAACCAACCTAACCTAACCAACAAACCTAACCAACCAACCTAACTAACCAATCAACCTAACCAACCAACCTAACCAACCTAAGCTATCCAACCAACCTAACCTGAGCAACCTAACCTGAGCAACCTAACCTGAGCAACCTAACCTGAGCACCCTAACCTGAGCAACCTAACCTGAGCAACCTAACCTGAGCAACCTAACCTGAGCAACCTAACCTGAGCAACCTAACCTAACCAACCTAACCTGAGCAACCTAACCTGAGCAACCTAACCTAACCAACCTAACCTGAGCAACCTAACCTAACCAACCTAACCTGAGCAACCCAACCTGAGCAACCCAACCTGAGCAACCTAACCTAACCAACCTAACCTGAGCAACCCAACCTGAGCAACCCAACCTGAGCAACCTAACCTAAGCAACCTAACCTGAGCAACCTGACCTGAGCAACCTGACCTGAGCAACCTGACCTGAGCAACCTAACCTGAGCAACCTAACCTGAGCAACCTAACCTGAGCAACCTAACCTGAGCAACCTAACCTGAGCAACCTGACCTGAGCAACCTGACCTGAGCAACCTAACCTGAGCAACCTAACCTGAGCAACCTAACCTGAGCAACCTGACCTGAGCAACCTGACCTGAGCAACCTGACCTGAGCAACCTGACCTGAGCAACCTAACATGAGCAACCTGACCTGAGCAACCTGACCTGAGCAACCTGACCTGAGCAACCTGACCTGAGCAACCTGACCTGAGCAACCTGACCTGAGCAACCTGACCTGAGCAACCTAACATGAGCAACCTGACCTGAGCAACCTGACCTGAGCAACCTGACCTGAGCAACCTGACCTGAGCAACCTGACCTGAGCAACCTAACATGAGCAACCTGACCTGAGCAACCTGACCTGAGCAACCTGACCTGAGCAACCTAACCTGAGCAACCTGACCTGAGCAACCTGACCTGAGCAACCTGACCTGAGCAACCTGACCTGAGCAACCTAACATGAGCAACCTGACCTGAGCAACCTAACATGAGCAACCTGACCTGAGCAACCTGACCTGAGCAACCTGACCTGAGCAACCTAACATGAGCAACCTGACCTGAGCAACCTAACATGAGCAACCTGACCTGAGCAACCTGACCTGAGCAACCTGACCTGAGCAACCTGACCTGAGCAACCTGACCTGAGCAACCTGACCTGAGCAACCTAACCTAACCAACCTTATATTTATTATTATATTATTATATTAACCTTATATTATATTATTATTATTATTATATTATTATTATTATTATATTATTATTATTATTATTATTATTATTATTATTATTATTATATTATTATTATTATATATTATATTATATTATTATATTATATTATTATTATTATTATTATATATTATATTATTATTATACAACCTTATTATATGATCAACTTTCGTGTCAGAGTCCATGAGTGTCCGTGTGCGTGTCCGTGTGAGTGCAGATCCATGGGGTTTTGGGTCCAGGAAGCTATTTGTGTCGACCCAAATTGCCTCCCTTCTCCCCACCTGAAATCCAGGTGGATTGAAAGACCTGGCCGAGGTCAATGGATCCAGGTATCCGTCCGTGGCCCCCCGGACTTCAACCCTTCCCCACATTCCAAGGAGTCGGTCAATCAATCTTCGGCTATCCAGAGAATCTATCGAAACTGATGCTCCTACAGGAGGGGACACACAGAGAAATCTGTGCCCTGTACTTGCAACCGTTCCGACAGGCTCGAACGCAGATCTATCCGGATTAGGAACTTGTTCTATCCGACTAGGCCACTCTGGAGTTGCCTTCTGAATCAAATTTGGCACTTGTATTTATATCTCATAGCAAGGTTGGTTAGTGTCTATTTATCAACAGTTGCAATGATTGAGATGTTAAGTTGTTAATTTGTGTTGACAGTTAGAAATACCTGACAGCTTTGTTTGAAAAGGTTGCAGTCCCGTGAGGCAGTTTTATGAATAAATATTGGAGAATTTAGGCTAACTGACATGTGTGTGTGTGTGTGTGTGTACTCACCTAGTTGTGTTTGCGGGGGTTGAGCTCTGGCTCTTTGGTCCCGCCTCTCAACCGTCAATCAACAGGTGTACAGATTCCTGAGCCTATTGGGCTCTATCATATCTACACTTGAAACTGTGTATGGAGTCAGCCTCCACCACATCACCTCCTAATGCATTCCATTTGTCAACCACTCTGACACTAAAAAAGTTCTTTCTAATATCTCTGTGGCTCATTTGGGCACTCAGTTTCCACCTGTGTCCCCTTGTGCGTGTTCCCCTTGTGTTAAATAGACTCTCTTTATCTACCCTATCAATTCCCTTCAGAATCTTAAATGTGGTGATCATGTCCCCCCTAACTCTTCTGTCTTCCACCGAAGTGAGGTTTAATTCCCGTAGTCTCTCCTCGTAGCTCATACCTCTCAGCTCGGGTACTAGCCTGGTGGCAAACCTTTGAACCTTTTCCAGTTTAGTCTTATCCTTGACTAGATATGGACTCCATGCTGGGGCTGCATACTCCAGGATTGGCCTGACATATGTGGTATACAAAGTTCTGAATGATTCTTTACACAAGTTTCTGAATTCCGTTCGTATGTTCACCAGCCTGGCATATGCCGCTGATGTTATCCGCTTGATATGTGCTGCAGGAGACAGGTCTGGCGTGATCTCAAGCCCCAAGTCTTTTTCCTTCTCTGACTCCTGAAGAATTTCCTCTCCCAGATGATACCTTGTATCTGGCCTCCTGCTCCCTACACCTATCTTCATTACATTACATTTGGTTGGGTTAAGCTCTAACAACCATTTGTTCGACCATTCCTTCAGCTTGTCTAGGTCTTCTTGAAGCCTCAAACAGTCCTCTTCTGTTTTAATCCTTCTCATAATTTTAGCATCGTCCGCAAACATTGAGAGAAATGAATCGATACCCTCCGGGAGATCATTTACATATATCAGAAACAAGATAGGACCGAGTACAGAGCCCTGTGGGACTCCACTGGCGACTTCACGCCAGTCGGAGGTCTCACCCCCTCACCGTAACTCTCTGCTTCCTATTGCTTAGATAATCCCTTATCCACTGTAGCACCTTACCAGCTACACCTGCCTGTCTCTCCAGCTTATGTACCAGCCTCTTATGCGGTACTGTGTCAAAGGCTTTCCGACAATCCAAGAAAATGCAGTCCGCCCAGCCCTCTCTTTCTTGCTTAATCTGTGTCACCTGATCGTAGAAATCACCTGATGTGTGCGTGTGTGTGTGTGTGTTTAAAAGTATGTATTAATTAATAATTAGTGTGGTGTTTCCAAATGAGTTTGTGAGTGGTAAACAAGCAATGCAATATCTAATATGTGCTATTTTAGGCCTCGTTCTGTAAAATACATGTTTTACTAGGGAAGGAAAATCCGGTTTGTTTTATTCTCTCGTTTTATTTCGAGAATAAATAGCACATAGGCGAAGGAACGAAGGTTTTGGCTGGTTAAATATAGCGTTGAGGCCGCCATTTTCTGTGTTGGTCCGGGGTGGGGGGGGGGGGGGTGATGGAGGGGGCGGAATGGGGGGTAGGGATTCGGCGGCCTCCATTGTGGGGATGGGGGGTCCGGAGGAGCTACCGTGGGAAGTGTGGTGGGGGGGGGGGGGGGAGGGGAAGGAAGGGGGGATGGGTTGGCAGTTAGGTATTTAAACATAATTTTTCCAGATAGGTTATATAGGGCGAGGTGTTGAGGAAGGAATAAGAAAAGTGTTTGGGACTGAGTTGAGTGTATTAGTTGTTGTGATTGATGTTAGCATGAAGGTAGGTGGTTGAAATGTGTAAAGATTTGTTAATGAGATCATTTGGTTAATAATGTAGGAATTAAGGGTAAGTGATCACTGGAGATAGATATTCAACAGTATATTAAGTGGACAAGTTTTAGCAGGTAGGTAGGCCGGCCGGCCGGCAGAGAGACAATGGACTGACAAATAGGTAGACGTTTTCTTCATGGATGGTAAACTATTATTAAAATGGCATGTACACATTTCCATGTGCGACATTCTTGTACACACACACACACACACACACAATTAGGTGAATACACACACACACAATTAGGTGAGTACACACACACACACACACACACAATTAGGTGAGTACACACACACACACACACACACACACACACAGAGGAAACAGCCCGTAGCAGCTGTCTAACTCCCAGGTACCTATTTACTGCTAGGTAACAGAGGTATTCAGGGTAAAAGAAACTCTGCCCATCGTTTCTCGCCGGCGCCCGGGATCGAACCCGTAACCACACGATCACGTGCCCAGCGTGCTGTCCTCTCGGCCACCGGCTGTGTGTGTGTGCGTATGGGCGTTAATCTACGACTCTAATATGACTCACTGGCTGCTGGCGTCATCCAAAAGGCTGACTCACTTAAGGCTGAACTGGACACCGTCCATCCAAGACTTAGTAAAGACTGTCTTAGTGATCTTAAAGGCCCCCTCTCCCCCCCCCCCCCCGCAGGTCCAGGCTGAGGGCAACACAGCTCGTGGCAGATTCAACAGCATAAAACCATCTTAGTATAATTGTTTGCAACATTGCCATGAGTTTACCAACACTGTTTTACCCATTCACATGCATTTTTAGCCCCATTGCCATACTTTTTTACCCTATTGCCATACTTTTTACCCTATTGCCATACTTTTTACCCTATTGCTATACTTTTTACCCTATTGCCATACTTTTTTTTACCCTATTGCCATACTTTTTTACTTTATTGCCACACTTTTTACCCTATTGCCATATTTTTTACCCTATTGCCATACTTTTTTACCCTATTGCCATACTTTTTACCCAATTGCCAAACTTTTTTACCCTATTGCCATACTTTTTTACTTTATTGCCACACTTTTTACCCTATTGCCATATTTTTTTACCCAATTGCCATACTTTTTTACCCTACTGCCATACTTTTTTACCCTAATGCCATACTTTTTTACCCTAATGCCATACTTTTTTCCCCATTGCCATACTTTTCCCCCCATGGCCATACTTTTTTACCCAATTGCCATACTTTTTTTTACCCGCATTGCCATACTTTTTTACCCTTTGCCATACTTTTTTACCCCCATTTCCATACTTTTTTCCCCATTGCCATACTTTTTTACCCCCATTGCCATACTTTTTTCCCCATTGCCATGCATAATAATCATTGCTTAAAAACATATATTTGAAGGAAATTAAGACTTAATTATTGGTAGCATTTGCAAGTAAAAGGTTATACAAATAATAGCGTGAAAGACAAACTGTTTTAGCGTGAAGAAACAGCTTCAGCGTCAAAAAACAAAAACAGCTTCAGCGTCAAGAAACAAAAACAGCTTCAGCGTCAAAAAACAAAAACAGCTTCAGCGTCAAGAAACAAAAACAGCTTCAGCGTCAAGAAACACAAACAGCTTCAGCGTCAAGAAACACAAACAGCTTCAGCGTCAAGAAACAAACAGCTTCAGTGTCAAGAAACACAAACAGCTTCAGCGTCAAGAAACAAAAACAGCTTCAGCGTCAAGAAACAAAAACAGCTTCAGCGTCAAGAAACAAAAACAGCTTCAAGAAACAAAAACAGCTTCAGCGTCAAGAAACAAAAACAGCTTCAGCGTCAAGAAACAAAAACAGCTTCAGCGTCAAGAAACAAAAACAGCTTCAGCGTCAAGAAACAAAAACAGCTTCAGCGTCAAGAAACAAAGACAGCTTCAGCGTCAAAAAACAAAGACAGCTTCAGAGTCAAGAAATAAAGACAGTTTCAGCGTCAAGAAACAAAAACAGCTTCAGCGCCAAAAAACAAAAACAGCTTCAGCGCCAAGAAACAAAAACAGTTTCAGCGCCAAGAAACAAAAACAGCTTCAGCGCCAAGAAACAAAAACAGCTTCAGCGCCAAGAAACAAAAACAGCTTTAGCATGAAGGAACAAAGACAGCTTTAGCATGAAGGAACAAAGACAGCTTCAGCGTGAAGAAACAAAAACAGCTTTAGCATGAAGGAACAAAGACAGCTTCAGCGTCAAGAAACAAAAACAGCTTTAGCATGAAGGAACAAAGACAGCTTCAGCGCCAAGAAACAAAAACAGCTTCAGCATGAAGGAACAAAGACAGCTTCAGCGTGAAGAGTGAAAGAGATAGAGGCCCCAAGAGACTCCACACCTTAAAATATATATATGATAAAGTTTAAAATACAAATGTAGCTCTTCCAAACCAGTTTTATTTTGGTGTAGTGGCTAAACTGTATGAACCAAACCCAGCAATATTAGAACCATGGACACCAACACCCAAATAGAACAAGTAGCGGGAAGACATTTGAAATTGAATTATTTGACGGTTGACAATACCGTTAACCGTCATGGTTCAAATTTGAAAGGAGGAAGGGATTTAAAATTTAATTTTTTAACGGTGTAAAAATACACCACAACGATAGACGTGGACATATATATACACTGAGAAGTGTAACTCCCCTTTTTTGCTGTATACTGAGAGAGTATACTTTAGTTCAGTATACTTGTGGTCATCTTAAGAACCTTCCAGATAGGCCTTAGGCCTTAAAGACAAGCGTCAATGTAAGGATGACATGTGCAGCCACAGATGTACTTGTAGCAGACATGGAGAATGTCTCCAGTAGCCTCTTCCCCCTCACAACACTATTCTAACTCCGCCCAATGAACTTTTCAAAATAATTAGTTCTACCCTTACCCATTTTCCCTCATAAAAAGGCCTAGTTATCTCATCAGAAGTAACAAGACTTTTCATAATGTTGTACTTAGAATGTATAGACTATAAATTACTCATTACTTTACTCCGTGTCATAGAAAACGGCGTGAAGGTTTGTGGGTGCCTACCATTTGCATAAACAGCAAACCAATTTCGTTTTTTGCTGGTCCTGTTGATTCTTTCTAATTTTCAATTGCTTTCCTTATTTGCAATAAATTATTATTTTGGTGGATATGTTGACATTACTGAGCTGTCTGTCATGAGTGTGGGGGGGGGGGGAGGGAGGAGCTGGGCCACCTACAGCCACTCCGACTGTCCCACCACTCGGCTGTTAAAGGCTTTGTCTCAGGTTAGTGTGGGTCACCCAGGTGTGGGAGGAGACACAGGTGTGGGTGTTGGTGCAGGTGTGGGAGACCATGTAGGTGTGGAGGACCACAGATACTAGGGGGGGGGGGGAAATGACGATGATGTATGAGATGATGGGTGTGGCATGTGATATTGGTACATATGAGGCTGGGTGTTTAGAAATATGTGGTTTTGGGGGGTGAGTGAACTGTGAGGGTGAGAGTGAGTGAACTGTAAGAGGGCTGAGTTAGAGTGAGTGAACTGTGAGGGTGAGAGTGAGTGAACTGTAAGAGGGCTGAGTGAGAGTGAGTGAACTGTGAGGGTGAGAGTGAGTGAACTGTAAGAGGGCTGAGTGAGAGTGAGTGACTGTGAGAGAGGGTGAGTGAGAGTGAGTGAACTGTGAGGGTGAGAGTGAGTGACTGTGAGAGAGAGTGAGAGTGATTGGACTGTAAGAGAGGGTGAGAGTGAATGGACTGTGAGAGGGGTGAGTGAGTGGGTGGAGGTTGGTGTGAAATGTCAGCAGGTGAGAGGGTCCACAGTAGTTTCCCCTCACCCCCTCCCCTTCCCCCTCATCCACCTACACTTTCATCCTCATCCAGCCTCATCCACCTGCCTCTTCACTCCAGGACCCCCCCACTCATCTGCCCTTTCCTCATAACTCCTCATCTGCCATCTGAGGCCAGTGGCACTCACCTCCCCCCCCCCTACATCTGAGTGCCTCACACACACTTGTATGCCGCTAGCAGGTGTGTGTGACGTGTGTATGAAGCCCCTCATGTATGCTGCCCTCACGTCTATGCTTCCCATATGAGTATGCTGCACAGGCACATGTGCAGTCTGCGAGCCTGTGTCACCCACGCTCCTATTCCTCATGACACTCGTGAGGTACACATACACACACACTCATATTTGGCCAACACACTCATGCCGCCCACATACTCATGCCGCCCACATACTCATGCCTTCCATGGACTCATAGCACCGCCAAACCCATGAGTGTTCATCAATAAACACTCGGGCGTAATAGACGCATTCCAGCACATATATACGCCCGCACATACGTACACCCGCACGTACGTACGTCCGCACATATGTACGCCCACACGTACACACTGGGAAGCATACACGAACCGCCCTCTCAGACCACCTCGGTAGTTATCTAAGTATTTGCGATGGTCCGAAAGCATATTACGGTTTCAGTGATAGCCTACTGACAAACAGGGAAATGAACCTTTGTCCTAAACAGAAATTATTCTCAAGTTATACATTTATTGTAATATAAATCCAGACGGGACACCACGAGCGTAGCTCTCGTCATGTAAGTACATTTAGGTAGTTACGCACACACACATATATGTAAACAAAACACATAGCCTGTTATACAGAAATTGTAGGTTTATATCTACAGATAACTGGAAGGAAAAGAGATCACGTGGTTTAAGCTGTATATATGTTGTTGTTGTTGAGTTAGGGGCGACGACGATCGTGGGATCGGATGCGCCCCGGCGTACCCGTGAAGGGTGAATCGCAAAGCCAGAAAAGGCGAAACGCCAAGCGAAAACGCGAAACGAGTGGCGCCAAGCACTAGAAACTAATAAGCCACACGGCAAAGCTACGCACAAAGGGAGAGGCAGAAGCACATAATAGAACAGGGCAAACAAACAGCCAGAAGGGCACACAGCATGTCAGAGCAAATACACAGGAAATCAGAGCACATACTTGCTCGGGAACTTGGCCCGCGGGAACCGTACATTAAACGCCTCCCAGAACACCCATTGCCAAGGGTCTCGTCCATCCACCGGGGACGCCATAACCTCCGGAACTGGGGCAACAAACACCTGCAAACTGGGGACCCAGATGGTAGAACTCATGAGGCGAGAAGTTGCCACTCGCCCCCACAGGAAGGGAACTTGCCCCCCATGAAAGCACTCCGGTCCGTCAGACAGCAGTAATTCGGCAATCTTCGACCAGTGACCCAGTGGCATCACAGACGCCGGCAACACGTCACCCAGGGCCCCAACGCGCGGGGCCCCACAGGGGTACCCGCGGCCCCGGGCACACCACCAGACGACAGCAGGGAACCCGAACGGCGCGCATCCTTCCGTAACGTCACCACCAGGCCACGCCCAGCACCAGAGTCCACACCATCCCTGGCAGCGGAAGCCACCACGCCCCCCCCCCCCCCCCCACTGTGGAGAGTCCCCCGGCGGAGAAAGAACCGAAGGCACGTCCGAGACACAGGCACCAGCACCAGCAGGCACATGGACCTCCGCCACCACGAACCGCGGAGACATCGACGCATCCGTATCCACACTGTCAACACCCGAAGCCCCACAGTCACTGAAGACACCAACGTCGGCCCAGGAAGAAGACGAACGCCGGGAACGTTTGGGCACCGGCCGGATATCGTCCGAGCCGGTAAGTGACCCAGGAACACGGGTACCACGAGCCGAAGGAACCGACGCCAGGACGGCAGCAGCCTCAACCACAGGGGGAACCGGGCCACACACAGCAGGAGGCTCCGCAGCCACCCCAGCACCCAGCACATCCGGGACCCGAGTCACGGACACAGGGCCAGGCGCAGCATCAGAAGACGAGGGAGAAGACAGCGACGTCACACAGGGGGCTCCAGGAAGGCCCACGGGAGTAGCTGGAACAGCAACAGGATCAGGCAGACCAACCGAGGGTACTCAAGAACCGAAGGAGGGATGGCAACAACCGGTGGAACAGCAGGCGCCGCCGAAGGAGCTGCAGCAGCGAACGGGACGCGCACCACCTCATCAACATCATCGGAGTTTGCCTCCAGAGGGAGCGGCGGGAAATCCTCGTCGCGGAACAAGTTGACAGGAGCAGCAGGAGCCTCAGAGCACCCGGCAGCCTGATGCCCCAACAGGCCACACCGGAAACAGGTACGAGGCTGCCGGGCGTAATACACCCGGACGTAGTACCCCATAAGCCGGACAGAAGAAGGTATATCCGACCGCAGGCGCATCCCCAACGTGCGAATATTTGTACGCCTCCCAGCATACCGCCCCGAGGAGAACGTGTTCACCCGCACGCTGACAACAGTACCAACCCCCCCGAAGTAACGCCGGAGGAGGTCATCAGGGAACTCCAGGGGCGCACCATGGATACTGACATAAGTCAGGGCACCACTGTGGTCCGAAATCGCCACAGAGCCGGCATCGTCTGGCAACGGCAACGTATGACCCCCGTACCGACGGAGGAAGTCCCGGTACTCGTCCTCCCCCACGAACTTAATAACAACCCGATGGGCCGTAACTAGCTCCACACCGTAAACAGCTTCCACCGGGACACGAAGCATGTCACACATCACCATCTCGATGGTCGGATAACCAGCCTTACAAGTGAACTCCAGGCTCACGGAGTTTACACGCTGAACAGGAGGAAGATGGCCCCCCATGTCAGAACTGCCACGTCAACGCAGCCAGGCAGGCAACAAAACTGGTAGGGCAGGGACGCCCACACCACCTGGCGACCAAAACAGCAAACAACTCCAACAGCCACGGAGGGTCGGGAAACGTCCTCACTCCACGGCTGCTAGCAGTCGACCTAAGCTGTATATATAGAACAGATCCACGAGGCTTCCTCCTCTAACAACAACAATCACTGCAATCCGAGCCGTTTTCGACACTATAGGCGTCTGAATCCAAACATGAGAAAATCCACATTCCCATAAGAACACTAAGATATAACCACTATTCAAGAAAGACAACATGATCCTAAAGAAAGGAATAATAACTGCATACCGCTAAATATTATCTATAAAAATTAAGAATAGCGTGTCGAAAATATAAATATTTCGTGAATCCGGTGTAGACGGCTACTTGTCTCACGAACACCGGGGAAGACGACGCTAGCCAGAGGTGTAGACGGCTACTTGTCTCACGAACACCGGGGGAGACGACGCTAGCCAGAGGTGTAGACGGCTACTTGTCTCACGAACACCGGGGAAGACGACGCTAGCCAGAGGTGTAGACGGCTACTTGTCTCACGAACACCGGGGAAGACGACGCTTGCCAGAGGTGTAGACGGCTATTTGTCTCACGAACACCGAGGAAGACGACGCTAGCCAGAGGTGTAGACGGCTACTTGTCTCACGATCACCGGGGAAGACGACGCTAGCCAGAGGTGTAGACGGCTACTTGTCTCACGAACACCGGGGAAGACGACGCTAGCCAGAGGTGTAGACGGCTACTTGTCTCACGAACACCGGGGAAGACGACGCTAGCCAGAGGTGTAGACGGCTACTTGTCTCACGAACACCGGGGAAGACGACGCTAGCCAGAGAGATTGTAAACATTGCCACGCGAAGACGTCCCTTGTGCTTAAACGGAAGTTTATAAGCCAGAAACTATTAATATTAATTTTGTAACAAGTGCTTGTGCCTCGTTATTGTTATTAAGGTGTAGCATTGTTTATAATAATAGAGAAGAGGAGAAGCAGTGACAAAACGTATAAACAAAAAGCATAAACGCAATGCATCAAGCCTATATTGACGCCTTCACTGTCGCCACCAGTCCCGTCTCTGTTTACACCACATAAATCCTAATGTTTACACCACATAAATCCTAATGTTTACACCACATAAATCCTAATGTTTACACCACATAAATACTAATGTTTACACCACATAAATCCTAATGTTTACTCCACATAAATCCTAATGTTTACTCCACATAAATCCTTATGTTTACACCACATAAATCCTAATGTGTACACCACATAAATCCTAATGTGTACACCACATAAATCCTAATGTGTACACCACATAAATCCTAATGTTTACACCACATAGATCCTAATGTTTACACCACATAAATCCTAATGTTTACACCACATAAATCCTAATGTGTACACCACATAAATCCTAATGTTTACACCACATAAATCTGAAATAGTGACAGTTTAGCTTTTTGGGAATCCTATTTAATTCTTACGAAAAACACTAACCCCCTAAAAAACAATGAAAGTAGTTAAGACGAGGGCTATCGAGCCCAAAGTAATCAAAATATAAAATTTAAACTATTTAAACTTATATATATATATATATATATATATATATATATATATATATATATATATATATATATATATATATATATATATATATATATATATATATATATATATTATAGACTGTGGGTTGGTTGGTGTTGTCGTCGTTGATCCTTCTCTATGGACAACCCAACCCACAACTCGGCAGAGTGCTTATACTAGGAGATCACCTTTGGCGCTTCTGGCTCTTGGAGAGGGGCTCAACGTCACACGTTTAGGGGATGCGGCTCCAACACTTAGCCTCGTTGTCACGTGCACACACCCACTCGAGCCGCTGTGACTCCCCACTCTCTCCTTATGAGATAGGATCTCCTCAATCCCCTATGACTTACTAGTATTACCTCCTACCCTGTCCACGGCAGTGGTTCTTGGTTCTTTCTCTCTCTCTCTCCTTCTTTACTACCTCCTGGGAAGCCTCACTAGGACAAGGGCAAACACCAGCAAATTGTGACACATTTACTGGACAAAGCACATACACGATACATACACACATATAATAATAATGAATCCTATACTCTATAATATCACAATCAGGTTGCACTCCAACACCATCAGAACTCTATTATCAGCTTATCAAGTGGTATCCTATCTCCTGGTTCACCACCTGATACTATCAACCTCCTCAAGTTGATCAAGCCTACATACACTGTTGCACCATCAGCAAGATAACATATATATATAGAAAATCAGCATTTGAATGCAATAACATATACCAGTATAAATGTTCATTGATACTTCAGTATAAAAAACTCCTTGACATAAGAATGCCAACAGTCACTCACCTCTCACTGCGTCTTTCACGCTAATGACAACCAAACACTATCAACTCCCTATAAGTAATCCACCAGAACTTCCCCTTCCACCTCTGGAAGTTCACTACCCTAATATCCTTAGGTTCTTCCGGGCTTCACTACCAGGATCCTCTGCAGCTCCTCCAGGCTGCTATCATGAAGTTTCCTTGAGCAACTACGGTGCTTCACCCTTCTGCTAGGGTCCTCCACAGCTCTCTTGGCTGCTACACCATGAAGTTTCCCCGAGCAACTATGGTGCTTCTCCACCTCTACAGAAGCACGTGACACTCCTCTTCACTGCTGCTTCTCCTCACAGCTCGAGGTCCTCTGCTCCACTACCTTGGAGTCTCATCAGCTACTTCATCTGCTGGCTTCGAAGTTCTCAGCAACTTCTTCCCCAAAAAACAAACCTGCAACCCATCGACACTCCAATAAAATGTTCCCCTTTAACACATAAACAAAAATAACCACACAATATGCTTGCCTCAAACCTCTATCTGTTCTCTACATACAGTGAGAGTGGACTCCCCCGTTTTGGGCGGGTCCATACTCCACCTCGCCTGGCGGCGGTCCTCACTCGCTGGGAGGGTCTTCCTCCGTCCAGAGCCAGGCTCCCTCAGTCGTCCGCCAGCGCTCAGAGGGGGCGGACGTCGCTCCGTGCTCCTCCCTCTTCACTCTCCTATTTCAGGCTTTCTGCCTTATTAAAACATGTCTAACTTATAAATAAACATTGCTACCGTCGCTGGGCACACGACCAACTACAAGTGATCACTATGAACTGGCGTATATCGTGCTTACCACAGATTAACTGATCGAGGGCGCTTTTCCTCTGACGGCGTCTGGTCAGGGCGCTCCACACAGCCCACGAAAATGCCTCTGAGTAGCTTATTAAACTCTGCTCGTCGACCAGGACTTGATACCACAACGTTCCCAGCTCGGTCCCACAGCTGGCACGTCTACACACTTCTCTTCTCTTCGAGATATATCACTAGGGGTTCCCTTCTGGCGGGAGCTCAAATGGAGCGCGGCTTCCCCCTGCGATGTCTGGCACTCAAGTGAGGTCAAGGTCCTCCGGAAGCGAGCCTCACGCCTCCAGCAAAATGTCCACATCTCCTCGCCAGTCATTTATCTGTTTTCTTCTTCATTGCCCATGATCTCAAACTGTTATACATATCCAAGCAACTATTTTACATATGCGTTATCACCTCAATATTCGCTAGACCTTCTAATCAGGTCAGGCTTGACGAATAACTCAAGGAGGGAGACTCGTTTCTCCTGTAGGCTGAGATCATAACAATATATATATATATATATATATATATATATATATATATATATATATATATATATATATATATATATATATATATATATATATATATATATATATATATATATATATATATATATATATGCGGAAAATCCACAGAGAAATATGAAATGAGGTGAACGTTTCGGCTCTGTTAAAGCCTTTGTCAACACCAGACTGATATATATATATATATATATATATATATATATATATATATATATATATATATATATATATATATATATATATATATATATATATATATATATATAATATATTAGTATATTTTGGTAGCAGTCTTTCCTGTAGACATATTAAATATGACCGAAAAAGTAAGATTAATAATTCTAACACGAATTTTCTCAATCTTTCGTACATTTCTTTTCACTGTTGGAGGTAATTCAAAAATCAATTCTCCAAAATTCATTTTTATTTCTAGTCTGACGCGACACGAGCGCGTTTCGTAAAACTTATTACATTTTCAAAGACTTTAGTTTATAAATACACAACTGAATAGAACTTACATATCTCCGATTTTGTTTATATCTACATTTGAGTGAGGTGGATGGGGTGAGGTGGCATTAATAGGGTATTAATTTCATCAACACAAGACAGAACAAGAGGTGGCATTAATAGGGTATTAATTTCATCAACACAAGACAGAACACGAAACAATGGGTATTGAAATGGAAGTGATTGTAGAAAGCCTATTGGTCCATATTTCTTGATGCTTCTATATTGGAGTGGAGTCTTGAGGTGGGTAGAATATAGTTGTGCATTAATTGGCTGTTGATTGCTGGTGTTGACTTCTTAATGTGTAGTGCCTCGCAAACGTCAAACCGTCTGCTATCGCTGTATCTATCGATGATTTCTGTGTTGTTTACTAGGATTTCTCTGGCGATGGTTTGGTTGTGGGAAGAGATTATATGTTCCTTAATGGTGCCCTGTTGTTTATGCATCGTTAAACGCCTAGAAAGAGATGTTGTTGTCTTGCCTATATACTGGGTTTTTTGGAGCTTACAGTCCCCAAGAGGGCATTTGAAGGCATAGACGACGTTGGTCTCTTTTAAAGCGTTCTGCTTTGTGTCTGGAGAGTTTCTCATGAGTAGGCTGGCCGTTTTTCTGGTTTTATAGTAAATCGTCAGTTGTATCCTCTGATTTTTGTCTGTAGGGATAACGTTTCTATTAACAATATCTTTCAGGACCCTTTCCTCCTTTCTACAATCACTTCCATTTCAATACCCATTGTTTCGTGTTCTGTCTTGTGTTGATGAAATTAATACCCTATTATTGCCACCTCACCCCATCCACCTCACTCAAATGTAGATATAAACAAAATCGGAGATATGTAAGTTCTATTCAGTTGTGTATTTGTAAACTAAAGTCTTTGAAAATGTAATAAGTTTTACGAAACGCGCTCGTGTCGCGTCAGACTAGAAATAAAAATGAATTTTGGAGAATTGATTTTTGAATTACCTCCAACAGTGAAAAGAAATGTACGAAAGATTGAGAAAATTCGTGTTAGAATTATTAATCTTACTTTTTCGGTCATATTTAAATATATATTTATATATATATATATATATATATATATATATATATATATATATATATATATATATATATATATATATATATATATATATATATATATATATATATATATATATATATATTTCTATCCAAGACGTATCACGGAAATAGCTAATAAAAATAAAATTTTATGCCAGAATAGAGCCGTTACATTTAATTATGTCACGGTGGGACTCATTCTTTTCTATTTAAAGCTGTGTAAAGCTGGCAAGTTGAGTGTTGGTGGCCAGACCGCTCTTCTCCCTTGACTAATATGTTAATGAGTTTATGTATTCAAATAATTTGTTAGTTATTGTGTCCATTAAGATGAACAAAGTTAGACACAGTTAAATATTTCCATACAAAATTGCCAACATTGAATCTGAATTAAGTATACAGTCAGTAGGTAAATATTTCTTTGGTGTCACGTGATATAACGAAATCTATTATGTAAATACATTTTTGTGTTACGTCCTGTCTTCCCTTGGCCTTTGTGTGTTACTTTACTACACTATTTCATAATTAAACCTGAGAACAATGTAATTATAAAGGAATTTAATCATCTGGTCCAAGGAAAGTGTTAAAAAAACATTTAATATCATGGTAAAATAATGGAATTATTACGAATTTAATCGTTTTTATTAAGGAAAAGAGTCAAATCAACGATAATGTTTTGGTGGATATAGAGGTGTCTTCTGTAGCCTTCCTCTATAGCCTTTATCAAAGGCTATAGAGCAGCTGTGCTACAGAGCAGCAGCAGCACACTATTAAGCAAAGTCCTCTACTTCATACGTCTTGACAGTCTACCCAACACACTAAACACCTGTAACCTCTTGTTACATTCGTGTACACAAGTGGCTACGCTGTGGCGCTGAGATGTTTCATGATAGAGAAACATTGTTATCTATTACAGCGCTGCTGCCTCTGTGTCTCTACCATATGATCAGTTGAGTCTTTCAAACATTGAGAGAATTTCATATTAAACCAAAAGCATGTTGTGTAACTGGCAGCAGATGGCGTATTCAGTCACTAATACGTTCTTGACTGAATGCCGAGAATTCAGTCAATTGACTGACTATACGTACAATTGACTCTGCATAGTTTGGATACAATTAAACTTGATGTCAATGGGTTGTTAGACTAGTTTGGCCGCAGGGCTTTTCCCGTAAAGACGAAGGGGAGTTATCAGGGGAAAGCGCCACGCCACCACGACTATATAGCACTGGGAAGGGGTCAGGATCAGGATTTGGGATGGGACGGCGGGGAAGGAATGGTGCCCATCCACTTAGAGGGTCGGGGATTGAACGCCGACCTGCATGAAGCGAGACCGTCGCTCTACCGTCCAGCCCAAGTGGTTGGACGCCTCTAAATATGAAATAAACGTAGACTTTCATATTCCTTGACCAGAGGTGTGTGACATGTACCAATCAACTACTTGACACTCTGTAGCCAAGTAGTTGGCTACAGAGTGCCAACTGAAGGCACTCACTGAAGGGTGGCTCGACTTCTACATGCTTGTCGTGAATTAGGTCAAGCACTTCAAAATGTTGGACACTGTATACGTGTATTTAAGCATCCTCTGGTCACGTATAAGGCGCTGATTAAGTGACTTAAACTTAAGTCACTTAACATGAGTGATCTTACTTAAGTAACTTAAGAACGACTCCACAAACACGTCAGAAACACAGTTTTGCTGTGTTTGTGACTCCGTGTGTGAAAGCAACACAACAGCGTCAACATCCTCCCTTAATAAGAGGTCTGAGATCAGACACTTGGCGGCAACACAATCCACAGTCTAATGTGGATCTAATTAACGCGTTCTTCCAGACATTGTTCAAGGAGCCGTGCATGTAGGTCGCTTAAGAGTTCTCAAGTCGTTTTCTCAAACTAAACTTCCTCACAAAGATTTAAGTTGTCAAATATATTAACCAATATTCATAACTAACACAGTTGCTGAACACATCATCATTACAACATACAAGTACAACATACCTGTATGTTGTAACATAAGGCAGCAACATCTAAATAACTGATGCAAACTCAACCGTAATGACTGGCCAATCCTAGAACTTACATTAATTGATCGTTTACATAATATATTATCTACAATTACCTCCATTGTTAATGTATTCATTAAACTATCTTAACTAACTAAAAGCCGCTATAACATTAATGAAAAATTTTCCCGAAGTCGAATTTTTCGTTAATTATTTAGCAAGGCAACGCACCTCTCTTGTACAATGAGCAGTGAGTGTATTACAATGAGTGTATTACAATTAGTGTGTTATAATGAGTGTATTACACTACCTACAATGTAATGAGTGTATGTGTAGGTTCACTTTGCACGGTTGTCTTCTAGAGCATAACAAGAGAAATTGAAATGAGACCGATCATATTACCACCATCCGCTACAGGTCACCACCATCCGCCACAGGTCACCACCATTCGCTACAGGTCACCACCATCCGCCACAGGTCACCACCATCCGCCACAAGTCACCACCATCCGCCACAGGTCACCACCATCCGCCACAAGTCACCACCATCCGCCACAGGTCACCACCATCCGCCACAGGTCACCACCATCCACCACAGGTCACCACCATCCGCCACAGGTCACCACCATCCGCCACAGGTCACCACCATCCGCCACAGGTCACCACCATCCGCCACAGGTCACCACCATCTGCCACAGGTCACTACCATCCGCCACAGGTCACCACCATCCGCCACAGGTCACCACCATCTGCCACAGGTCACTACCATCCGCCACAGGTCACCACCATCCGCCACAGGTCACCACCATCTGCCACAGGTCACTACCATCCGCCACCGGTCACCACCATCCGCCACAGGTCACCACCATCCGCCACAGGTGTTACGGACCCGAGCCCAGCGTCCGAGCACGGAGCAGTGACGACATCACCATCTGTGAGTCTGCTCCCAAAACCCCCTCTAATTGGACAGTGCCATCTAGTGAGGACGAGATATACCGGCCACAGGGGCTGGTTTCCTGTCTTAATCAGCTCGTAACATAGCCGCTGCTGACCTCTGGTGAGGTGGCGCTTAGACAGCAATTCCATCTATGGAGTGGATTGGTGGACGTTTGTGTCTAAGCCTGTAAGTGAGGTGCCCTAGAGTGTAACCAGTACTAATGATGTGTCTGATTACAGAGTCGACCTGGGACTGCTGTATTGAATGATGAGGCAGTCTACCCAAGGCAGCCATAGTCTCTCCACGTGTTTGCTGCAGAAGCTGTGAGTCATCCCCGGACGAACACTGTTGAGTGTGTTAGCTTGCCTGTGACGTGGCAGTGCCAGGAATCGTCTTATCTGGGGGCTGGCTGGTGGGAGAGACTGGCCACTGTGGTGCAGAGAGAGGAGAGTGATCTGCGGTATCACACGAGACTCCTGCCTAGGGCTCACAACCCTAGTATCAATCTTTGGAGTGGCCTACACAGCGGAGCTGATCGGAACCTGCCAGCTACAGGCTGGATTTGTGGTTGAAGGCCTCCGCGACGGTGCACCCAGTGGGACTGTGATTTGGCTGGCCTGTGGCCGGGGTAGATTCGCCGAAAGAATCAGAGGATTCATCGTGAGCCACGACGAAGAGAACCAGGGCTACTCATCGTGAGCACCGTGGAGCATCCCGTGTCTTCAGAGGAAGACGATTCTGTACATTGTGTATTTATACCCCCCCGTGTGACAGTTTATATATTTATTTATGGTGGTGGTGATTATATATAGATATCTGAGCATTTGTATCCCTTCCCCTTTAATTTACTTGCCTTATGGAACACACCCCTTGAAAGCCACTACTAACTTGGGGCCGGATACCCAAACTCTAATAACATCAGAGGAGAACCCAGTTGCGACCCAATAGGGCCGTAACAACAGGTCACCACCATCCGCCACAGGTCACCACCATCCGCCACAGGTCACCACCATCCGCCACAGGTCACGACCATCCGCCACAGGTCACCACCATCCGCCACAGGTCACCACCATCCGCCACAGGTCACCACCATCCGCGACAGGTCACCACCATCCGCCACAGGTCACCACCATCCGCCACAGGTCACCACCATCCGCCACATGTCGTTATCATCTGTCATATTCTCTGTCAAGATCCATCAAATTCATCCCCTTAAAACTTTTCTATTCATCGTATAGAATTTATCAAAGCAATTCATGCCAACTTTATTGGTAAGAAATGAATGATTTATACCGACCCGACAAATTTTGGAGAAAGTTAATCATTTTTCAAAATTCTTCCATTATATATTGCTTTAATAATAAAATACTTGCAATAAATCAAGATTTTGGAATCAGTTTAACCTGTACTGACGACGAATACTGTATAATCGTTCAAAGTGATTTTGAAAGTCGATATTAGTCACGTAAAGGCTTATTAATCCCGCTGGAAATCGGATATTGAAAGAATCAATACACCAGGAATCATGTATTGAACTCCACGTGACACATGTGCGGTGATCAATACTGACTATTCAAGCCTTGTACTCATCACCACGGGACATACACAGTGAGAGGTGTACCTCGTTGCTCAGTGTGTATATACACACACACTCAATATACACTCAAGTGCAGGCAAGGAGTCACAATAACGTGTCTGAAAAATGTTGACCAAACCACACATTAGAAAGTGAAGGGACGACGACGTTTCGGTCCGTCCTGGACCATTCTCAAGCTGATTGTGAGATTGTGAGAGTCAATATACACTCATCTATGTCTATGTACACAGAACCGGTTATACAGCCATGGTTTGGTTCTCCCGTCCACCGACACCTTGGATCACTATAGGCCTAACTCGTTCCTCACTTAACTTGTGAGGCTTGTTAGGAGTTTTAGCTTTTAGTGTGGTGGCCTACTAATTTTTGGTGTGTAGGCCTGCTAATTTTTGGTGTGTAGGCCTACTAATTTTTGGTGTGTAGGCCTACTAATTTTTGGTGTGTAGGCCTACTAATTTTTGTGACGGGAAAGTGTTGGAGTGTTGATGTTCGGCAGTCCTCCAATGGCAGGTGTCAAAGCCTGGTCACACTTAAAACAAAAATATAGACTGCTTGCCTGTTGTCTGTGGTAAGTGAGAGGGAGGAACACGTAAAACACAAAGTATGAACAATGAAACTTTAATATATTTACTTTAAACATAAATGAAAATAAAGGCAAATTTCAGGCAAATGACTAATGAAATAAAATGACAAAGATGAATACAAAAAAATACAATAGATTAAATAATGTTGAAATGGTGCTGAGAATATCGGCTATGGCTGAAACCTCCCTTCGTATACGAGCTAATAAGCTAGTATGCCAGAGAGAGATGTCAACGCTAAGAGCACAAGGAATATTCTGAAGTTGATAGCTGGTAAGGCTCAGACGTCGACTCGGGTACAGGGCGTTGAGGTATGGTGTGCAGGTGCGCGGCTGGCGAGTCACCAATCAGGGGCAGGCAAGCTGGTGAAGGGTAGTTAGCTGGTTTGATGACGAGCCGGCGTGTGGAGGGTGTGTGGAGTGGGGGGATTTTGGATACGTTTTGCCTCCTGGTCAAAACGTTTTGTGCTACCGGTGACGTATCTTGAATGTAACATCTTATACTTGTATGTGGGACATAACTTGAAGTAGAGAAGAGCAGGCTCAATCTCTCTAGAAAGAGATTATCGTCACACTATGTACACAGAACCGGTTATACAGCCATGGTTCGGTTCCCCCGTCCACCGACACCTTCTATCACTATAGGTCTAACTCGTTCCTCACTTAACTTGTGAGGCTTGTTAGGAGTTTTAGCTTTTAGTGTGGTGGCCAACTAATTTTTGGTCTGTAGGCCTACTAATTTTTGGTGTGTAGGCCTACTAATTTTTACCAACGCACATAGATCCAGTGAAGAAGAATTTAACTGGGAATGAAGAATTGTATTGATGAAACCTTACCCAGCAGTTTACTAGCAAGAACTGTTGAAATTTTCATTTTCATTTGGGGGGGGGGGTGTAGGAGTGAAAAGACCTACTTACCTTATATGAGCAATTTATATAGGGAGGAGGAGATCCTATGACAAAAAGTCAGAGATACAGAGCACATAGGTGGATCGACAGACAGATAGATGGATAGTAAGATGAATAGATGGATGGATAAATGAATGATTAGATGGATGGATAGGCAATTGAATCTACAGCTGGATGGATAGACTTTGTCATTATTATTGCACTCTGTTGTTACAAACACAAATTAACTTTTACAGAACCCACAAACTCACAGACAACAAGGCCTAAACAGTATCTGAGACTCTTGTGAGACACTGTTTAAGAAATAGGTCCATGGGAGACCTTATAAGGTTGTCCTTCCTACACAAACCAGACTAAGCCTCGCAAGAGTAACAATTCGAATGTAAACATTGTTGATAACAGCAAAAGCCTATTACTGTACAACATTCACAATGGAGCGTAAGAATTCTGGCATGAAAACGAGTTCACGATTACCTTGGCCTTATATAGTCCATGACAAAGCAAAAGTAAATAAAAAAGAAGTAATTACATTAATTACAAAATGACGTATTATATCATGGTCTCAACTGCAGTAGAGGGGAGGAGGCCTCCCTGACCCACCTCAGGTATGCAGTGCATTTAATATGAGCTCCTTGGGGGTTATGTATGAGATAGTGGCAACATGCATCATGCAACGTAACCCCATAAAAGTATAAGGCAAGTCTCCATAAGTCTGGCATGATGGTGGTGTTCAGGGCTGAGACACGCCGCTGACATGACACATGAGGGACTGGCATGGCTAGTGTCAACTCTGGGGAGTCATACTCATTCATTATATTAGCCTTATGCTTCCTTGTTTTGTTTTGTAAATCATAATTTTAGATATATCTGTACTTTAAGTGAGAATATCTGTATGTCTGCCTGTCTGTTCAAAGTTGGAGGTCAAATGTTCCATGTTAGCCTCATTCAAATTGGCAGAGAGAATGGTTTAAGGCTCGGAAAAAACCATAGGCTGGTCGGGGTCGCCATAATTCAAAAAAGAACAGCGTGCCAGGGCCACATTCAGACCCCCACGATCATTTTTGACATTATCCTTCAGCTACACAGTTAAATTTTTTCCAAAACAAACTTAAAAAAAATATATCGACTGTACCTTCCTCTTAAAAATATATTTAAAAATTAATTTTAAAAAATAATAAGGGTAACTATTGTGTTTCAGTATTTCACACTATACTGAGCTGCTCCCACAGGCGACCATCCACACATCACACTATAATGTTGGTTATAAGAGAGAGAGAGAGAGAGACATAGTAGGTAAATGTTAGGTTGATACATGGATGAGTAAGTAGATAGGTGGATAGAGATGGATAGGTTAATGGATTGGTGGATGAATAGAGGGAGGTATAGAGTAGTGTAAGAGGAGACAAATGGGGAATTAATTTTCAGAAACGGTTGAGCACTTCCATTCCGACTCGGGTCCTGGGGGCGGATTCGACCTAAAACTTATTGTAAGCGGTTGGGTTAGGGCACGGCCGGCGCGCACCTGGTTGGCTGGCGGGGTGGAGTGGTGGTCCGTTCCCCCTAGGGGTCCCCAGGGCCCACCACCCAGGGCAAGCCTGAACAACTCGTGCCCTATCCTAACCTATTTTTTTCACTTTTTGTCGCTTACGTTTATGATGAGTCTAAGGCAGGGGTCTCCAAACTTTTCAATGTAAGGGCCACATTATATATTTCCCATATTTATGTGGGCCGGAGGAATAAAAAATGAAATTGGTATTTTGTATAACTAAGATAAAGGCATTGTCAAAGTACAGAGAAAAGAATATTGTACAGTGTTTGTGCTCCCTGAAACGGAAGCAGCGAAGCCCCACTCGCCCTCCATCCCCACAATATACAGTTATACACAACTGATTGGTTGTAATGCACAACACATACCTACCAGTATTAGTATCTGTGCGTCACACTATCGAGAGAGAGGAAAACTGACTCGGGTTGAGCCCCACCAGTCAGCAGCCCCAGCTTTGAATAATTCTGCAATGCCATTTGTACGATAATTATTTTTTCAAGGCCACCACACAGGGATTTGTTTGGAGGGCTGGATGAAATTATGTGGCGGGCCGGATGTGGCCCGCGGGCCATAGTTTGGAGACCCCTGGTCTAAGGCATCAAGAAGGGGGTCCCTACTTTTGAATGGTACAGAGGATGAATGTTCAATAGATAAAAACCAAAAAATGCACTAGTGAAAGGAATATAAACGTTTTTGGAGTATTTAATAGCATGAGCAAAAATTCACGATTTGGCCTGGGGTGTTACCAGAGTACTACGGTATCAGTTTGGGGGCCCCTACTTATGAATGAATCAGAGGGTGAATGTTCAATAGATTAAAACAAAAAAAAACACAGTTGAAAGCGAATATAGAAGTTTTTGGAGTACTTTAATGATGCTATGACTGAATTATATAGGGAGCCCTTGGCACAGCTCCAATTTCTGTAATGGTCAGAGGTGAGCGGAGAGAACAGGGCGCGATTTTTTCACCAATCTGGAGCCAAGTAGAAAAATTCTCTTTTCATCCAGGGTCATGGGCCAATCAAGTGAAATTTTCCTTATTTGTCGCGGGGGTGTCACGTGACATGACGTTGGCAATAGGGACTCCCTACCTATGATTACCCCAATGGGGTCAAGCATACAAGGGGGGGGTCAAGATTCCTTACAAAGACCAAGTTGGATATTTAGGTGTAGTAAGCCTTATCTTGAATTTGCATGATACTGTGGGGTACATTGACATGAAGGGCGAACCATAGAACAGGATCTGCATGTGAGAGGGGTCATATTAGGGTTTTAAAGAAGTTAAGATGGCTTTAAAGAGTCCTGTGTGCTTGATGGTGGGTAAATGTTCAGTCAATAATTCTCGTGTTTTTAATCTGAATGAGGGGGTCCTAGTTTGCGTTCTAGTCGTAAAATGAGTTCCTTAGAAAATGAGCTTTCAGTACTCTATATAATTTGAAATGAAGTCAATAAAGACATGTTTATATGCGAGAAGAGTCAGGTTGGAAACTGTTTATTCCAGTCATCCCCCCTCGCTTTGCTCCGTTTTCTGTAGCCAAAGTAAAGATTCCATTTTCTGTGAAATTCAGTTGAGTACTGGTGATCAAGGCATGCTTGCATTTGTATGGTTCTAATCTGTTTATAGATCTTACAGATATATTTGTCGGGCCTCAAATTAGATTTTAATATGAAAAATAGCATCAAATGTATGTCTATCATTTGTAATAAACATTAAAAACAGTGACATTAGCTGCGATATTATATAGAATACAAAAAAATTGATAAATAGTGGGGCCTCAGCCATATTGTGTTGGGTTTGACGTCCTATACTGCATCTTTAACACTTGTAAATAAGCTATGAAGGAAAATAGTTTAGTGTTTTAAGTAATTTAATATAAATTAGGGATCTGTTCATATTCTGTATTAAATCGCATTTTAACACTATAATAGCTCGCAGCTATTGTGGTGGGGGGCCCCAATAACTCATATAACGTGACTACTGATACTATGCAATACTTTTTGCTATCATGCCTAAAAATTTATAAGTCGAATCTATCAGTTATCTTTTTTTATGTCAGTGGTGGTATATCAAGCGCAAAGGCTTTTAGAAAATGTTAGACCTCCACCTTTCAAAAAGTGAGAAGATGAATTCATTTTGGCATTACTGTCATTACTTTGCAAGTTTTAATGATAGCACATGCTTAAACAAACTCGCTCACAAAAACAAACTCAATTTTTTTTTGGTTCAACTTACACAAATAAACCCAGGGCTTTCAAATTCGCACAGAAGTACTTAGTCCCCCCTAAACTTAAAACAGTTGCACAAACTTACTTAAACACATTGCTAAACTCTTATACACAAACAAAAACTCAATTTTTAATTTAACAAATAAACACGAGCTTTGCACATTCACACGAAAAAAATGCTTAGTCCCCCTAGACTTAAACACTCACAATCCTACGGTGCTTTAATTGCCAAAGCCTTCCAAACCTTCACTGGGTCGTTAGTCATACACTAGAATCAGGGAGAAAAATATCTGCTTCAATATATATAAAAAAAAAAACTCTTGAATAAATAGTCCAACCTCTTGGGTTGGACGGTAGAGCGACGGCCTCACTTCATGTAGGTTGGCGTTCAATCCCCCTGACCATCCAAGTGGTTGGGCCGCCATTAATTTCTTCCTCCCATCCTATTCCCAAATCCTTATCCTGACTCCTTCCCAGTGCTACATGGTCGTAATGGCTTGGCGCTTTCTCCTGATAGTTCCATTCCATTCTTGACTAAATAACTAGCATTAAGTTTTAAGTCAATATAATATTCCCATCTCACCCCTTCCCCCCAGAACTCTGCACATTCCTGCCCTCCAACAAATCCCAAAGCCTTGCAGGAGCCCACCCCAGTCACTCACTCGGCATTAGACATGTTTTCGCTCAACTGTATTTATGTAAAATAATACGTCAGATAGAAATAGTTTCGCATTGGTATTATATTTACTTTATAAATTTCCTCTATAAAAATGAAATGCCTATTGCCCATTATGATCGTTTTATATTGAATATTGCATAAATACTTACGAGATTTCATAAAAAAATATTTTAATGAGCTAGGTTTGGAAGGCTTTGTTTTTAAAGTTACCACTTACTTTTTTTTAATAAATAATAAAACTTATTTGCATTGACAAGGACTTTGCCAAATCCTTAGTGCCAAATGCTTAATGCACAGACTACCCTGTTCCAGTAGCTGAAGTTTATAACTTTTTAGACACTCAACCCACCAGGGGACTCGAACACTGGCCAACAAGGTGGCAGTTACACGCTGTATCCACTACACCATTCTTAAGTTTTCCCATATAACAGGGCTCGATGAAAGAGCACCGGGGGGTCCCACACTATCTCATTGCCTGGGAGAGGATTGGAGTTCTGGTTGGTTAAATACCCCAGAATTCTTACCTCCCTTTATGGCTTTGAAGAATGGTGTAGTGGATACAGCCTAGAAAGAGATGTTGTTGTCTTGCCTATATACTTTTTTTTTTGGGGTGGGGGGGGATTGTAAGCTCCAAAAAACCCAGTATAAAGGCAAGACAACAACATCTCTTTCTAGGCGTTTAACGATGCATAAGCAACAGGGCTCTATTAAGGAACATATAATCTCTTCCCACAACCAAACCATCGCCAGAGAAATCCTAGTAAACAACACAGAAATCATCGATAGATACAGCGATAGCAGGCGGCTTGACGTCTGCGAGGCACTAGACATTAAAAAGTCAACACCAGCAATCAACAGCCAATTAATGCACAACTATATTCTACCCACCTCAAGACTCCGCTCCATTATAGAAGCATCAAGGAATATGGACCAATAGGCTTTCTACAATCACTTCCATTCAATACCCATTGTTTCGTGTTCTGTCTTGTGTTTAGGAATTTAATACCCTATTAATACCACCTCACCCCATCCACCTCACTCAAATGTAGATATAAACAAATCGAAGATGTGTAAGCTCTATTTAGTTGTGTATGTGTAAACTAAAGTCTTTGAAAATGTAATAAGTTTTACGAAACCCGCTCAAGTGTCGCGTCAGACTAGAAATAAAAATGAATTTTGGAGAATTGATTTTTGAATTACCACCAACAGTGAAAAGAAACGTACGAAAGACCGAGAAAATTCGTGTTAGAATTATTTATCTTACTTTTTCGGTCATATTTAATAATATATATATATATGTATATGTATGTATATATATATATATATATTAGTATATTTTGGTAGCAGTCTTTCCTGTAGACATATATTATTAAATATGACCGAAAAAGTAAGATTAATAATTCTAACACGAATTTTCTCAATCTTTCGTACATTACGCTTCACTGTTGGAGGTAAATCAAAAATCACTTCTCCAAAATTCATTTTTATTTCTAGTCTGACGCGACACGGGCGCGTTTCGTAAAACTTATTACATTTTCAAAGACTTCACAATTACACAACTGATTAGAACTTACGTATCTCTGCTATTATATCTACATTTGAGTGAGGTGGGAGGGATGATGTGGCATATAGTGATGTGGCATTAACACAAGACAGAACATGAGGGGATATTAATAGGGTATTAAAAGTATCAACACAAGACAGAACAGAAACAATGGGTATTGAATAGAAGTGTTTGTAGAAAGCCTATTGGTCCATATTTCTTGATGCTTCTATATTGGAGCGGAGTCTTGAGGTGGGTAGAATATAGTTGTGCAATAATTGGCTGCCAATTATTGCACAACTATATTCTACCCACCTCAAGACTCCACTCCAATATAGAAGCATCAAGAAATATGGACCAATAGGCTTTCTACAAACACTTCTATTCAATACCCATTGTTTCTGTTCTGTCTTGTGTTCGATACTTTTAATACCCTATTAATATCCCCTCATGTTCTGTCTTGTGTTAATGCCACATCACTATATGCCACATCATCCCTCCCACCTCACTCAAATGTAGATATAATAGCAGAGATACGTAAGTTCTAATCAGTTGTGTAATTGTGAAGTCTTTGAAAATGTAATAAGTTTTACGAAACGCGCCCGTGTCGCGTCAGACTAGAAATAAAAATGAATTTTGGAGAAGTGATTTTTGATTTACCTCCAACAGTGAAGCGTAATGTACGAAAGATTGAGAAAATTCGTGTTAGAATTATTAATCTTACTTTTTCGGTCATATTTAATAATATATATATATATATATATATATATATATATATATATATATATATATATATATATATATATATATATATATATATATATGTCGTACCTAGTAGCCAGAACTCACTTTTTGGCCTACTATGCATGGCCCGATTTGCCTAATAAGACAAGTTTTCCTGAATTAATAAATTTTTTCTAATTTTTTTCTTATGAAATGATAAAGCTACCCATTTCATTATGTATGAGGTCAATTTTTTTTATTGGAGTTAAAATTAACATAGATATATGACCGAACCTAACCAACCCAACCTAACCTAACCTAACCTATCTTTATAGGTTAGGTTTGGTTAGGTAGCCGAAAAAGTTAGGTTAGGTTAGGTTAGGTAGGTTAGGTAGTCGAAAAACAATTAATTCATGAAAACTTGGCTTATTAGGCAAATCGGGCCTTGCATAGTAGGCTGAGAAGTGCGTTCTGGCTACTAGGTACGACATATATATATATATATATATATATATATATATATATATATGTCGTACCTAGTAGCCAGAATGCACTTCTCGGCCTACTATGCAAGGCCCGATATGCCTAATAAGCCAAGTTTTCATGAATTAATATATTTTCTCTATTTTTTTTGTTATGAAATGATAAAGCTACCCATTTCATTATGTATGAGGTCAATTTTTTTTATTGGAGTTAAAATTAACGTAGATATATGACCGAACCTAACCAACCCTACCTAACCTAACCTAACCTATCGTTATAGGCTAGGTTAGGTTAGGTAGCTGAAAAAATTAGGTTAGGTTAGGTAGGTTAGATAGTGGAAAACCAATTAATTCATGAAAACTTGGCTTATTAGGCAAATTGGGCCTTGCATAGTAGGCTGAGAAGTGCGTTCTGGCTACTAGGTACGACATATATATATATGTCGTACCTAGTAGCCAGAACGCACTTCTCAGCCTACTATGCAAGGCCCGATTTGCCTAATAAACCAAGTTTTCATGAATTAATTGCTTTTCGACTACCTAACCTACCTAACCTAACCTAACCTAACTTTTTCGGCTGCCGAACATAACCTAACCTAACCTAATAAAGATAGGTTAGGTAGGGTTGGTTAGGTTCGGTCATATATCTACGTTAATTTTAACTCCTAAAAAAATAAAATTGACCTCATACATAATGAAATAGGTAGCTTTATCATTTCATAAGAAAAAAATTAGAGAAAATAAATTAATTCATGAAAACGAGGCTTATTAGGCAAATCGGGCCTTGCATAGTAGGCCGAGAAGTGCATTCTGGCTACTTGGTACGACATATATATATATATATATATATATATATATATATATATATATATATATATATATATATATATATATATATATATATATATATATATATATATATATATATGTTTCATTGAATATGACCGCATATTCTGTATTTATTATTTTATGGTTTAGGGCTTCTATCCCTCTAACTTTTATAGAGCAGGCGGAGCATCTGTTAAACAAATGGACCCAGTACGACATCCCTATCCAACTCAAGCAAACCATCAACAGTGAACTATTTAACCTGAAACAACAACATAAAACTCTTGTAGAAACAAAGCCACTCCGTAAGTTAACATCCCTAAACGGTGGACAGCTAAAAATCCCTCGTCCTAAAGATGGCTACTTTAACCTGACTTCTTATGATCTTACCCAGGACCAACGAGACCTCTTAAATCTTGGTCTAAATTGTCAATTCTTATCTAAACCAAAGATGCATCAAAAACGCCTGGAAATCGAAATGCTTCTGGACGATATCCATAAGCTAGAAGACAACAAAAAAGTCATCACCACTGACACACTTCAAGCTGAACTACTTGCAGAAGCAGGGAAAAAACGATTAACATATTCATCTACAATCTGAACCCCACGACTCAAAGAAGCAGCGAAACAACTAAAAAATCTGAAAGACGTAACAATAAGAAAAGCCGACAAAACAGCAGCATATGTATTGATTCCTACCCATGAATACATGAACAAAATTAGCGACATCCTAAGTGACGACTCCAAATTTCAACGAATCACGAGGAACCCCGTAGAAGACAAGCGGAAAGTAAACAAAACAATTACAGCAATCAACGCAAAGAAAGGTAGTGTGCATTTCAATAAACTTCAAGGCGACTATGGCTTAGGATATGCCTACGGCAATGTTAAGACGCATAAACCAGGTAACCCACTACGCCCTATAATCAGCCAAATACCAACCCCAACTTATCACCTGGCAAAGAAACTCAATGAACTCCTAACTCCATACACTCCAAGTAAGTTTAGTCTACAATCATCAGCAGATTTCCTAGAATTGATCAAATCTACCCAGCCCGATGGAATCATCGCTTCTTTGGACGTTGAATCCCTTTTTACCAACGTCCCAGTCGACACAACCATAGGAATGATACTGGACAGAGTATACAGAGACGAGAGCACCCCCAAATTAGACATACCTGAGCCACACTTGAAAAGTCTTCTCGAAGCATGTACAAAGGAAGCCCCTTTCATCAGTCCACAAGGAGACATGTATTTACAAATAGACGGAGTAGCAATGGGCTCCCCCTTAGGAGTTTTATTTGCTAATTTTTATATGGGAACCATCGAAGATAGGGTCTTCAGTAGCAGACAAAAACCAACTGTATACTGCCGTTATGTAGATGACATATTCGTAATAGTAAAAGACTCAGATGAACTAATTGACCTAAAAAGACACCTAGAGAGAGAGTCAGTACTCCGATTTACACATGAAAATAGTGAAAATAACAGTCTGCCATTCTTGGATGTACTAATAACAAAAACAGGAACCTCTTTAAGCACCAACGTATATACCAAGCCCACCAACATAGGATTATGCCTGAACGGTAGAAGTGAGTGCCCCCAAAGATACAAAGCCAGTGTTCTCAATGCTTATATTCGTCGAGCGCTTACCCACTGCTCTGAATGGAGCAACGTGAGTAGAGAGTTTGAAAGAGTAACTCAGGTATTGGTGAACAACGGATATAGCAACGCGGAAATAAACGCTGCTATAAGAAGACACTTGGACCGTTGGTATAATTTAGAACCTAGAACAGAAACCACAACACCCCCAATAAAATTATATTACAAATCAACCATGCACAGTGAACATATAAAAGAGGAAAGAATAATGAAAGAAATAATCCGTAAAGGAGTAAAAAGCACTACTCCTAACCAAAACATAAACCTGATAATATTCTACAAAACCAAGAAGACTTCCGAACTCCTTATCAAAAACAGCCCGAAGCCGACGGAGAACCCTCTACAGCAGTCAAGCGTTGTATACATGTACACTTGCCCCCACGAAGGATGTAACCTTCAATGTAAGTACATAGGTATGACGTCGACCAAGCTGACGAGGCGTTTGACATGCCATCTTCAATCTGGTGCCCCTAGGAATCACATGAGACAAGCCCATGACATTACTCTAACAAGAGAAATGTTGAACAAGAATACTTGCATAATAGACAAAACCCAAGATTCAAGAAGATTACAAATTCTTGAGGCAATTCACATAAGAATAGAGCGACCTACCATGAACACCCAAATCACGGAACTATTTACTCTACCCACCATGAGAGTAAGGACAAGACAAGAACATATCGATGCCAACACAGAAGACAATGTCCAACATAACAGGCCAATTACACTGGATTAATCTTTGTGTTTAGATAGGAGATGCCTCGTATGGGCCAATAAGCCTTCTGCAGCCCCTATGTTTATCCCTTATGTATCCCCCCATGTTTTCACCTTCATTGTATTATCACCTGACCTAATGCGGGTATAAAATCAACTAGTATTGTAAGATCTGTTCACTTGAGAATGAACCATGGAGGTTCGAAACGTCGTGCAAATTATACAAATAAGTGTAATACACTCTATAGTAAATCACTTCTTTTCTTCACCTTAAAAGTACGAAAATGAGTTTTGGAGAACTCCTATTTCAATTAAGCCCTGATGCTAAGAAAATAGTTAGAGGGATAGAAGCCCTAAACCAGAAAATAATAAATAGAGAATATGCGGTCATATTCAATGAAACATGTTTGAAAGAAAACCTGCTGCCAGTATACACCAATATATATATATATATATATATATATATATATATATATATATATATATATATATATATATATATATATATATATATATATATATATATATATTAGTATATTTTAGTAGCAGTCTTTCCTGTAGACATATATTATTAAATATGACCGAAAAAGTATGATTAATAATTCTAACACGAATTTTCTCAATCTTTCGTACATTTCGTTTCACTGTTGGAGGTAAATCAAAAATCAATTCTCCAAAATTCATTTTTATTTCTAGTCTGACGCGACACGAGCGCGTTTCGTAAAACTTATTACATTTTCAAAGACTTTAGTTCACAAATACACAACTGAATAGAACTTACGCATCTCCGATTTTATATCTACATTTGAGTGAGGTGGAAGGGGTGATGTGGCATTAACACAAGACAGAACAAGATGTGGTATTAATTTCATCAACACAAGACAGAACAAGAGTATTAATAGGGTATTAATTTCATCAACACAAGACAGAACACGAAACAATGGATATTGAATAGAAGTGTTTGTAGAAAGTCTATTGGTCCATATTTCTTGATGCTTCTATATTGGAGCTTCTATATCCGCTCCAATATAGAAGCATCAAGAAATATGGACCAATAGACTTTCTACAAACACTTCTATTCAATATCCATTGTTTCGTGTTCTGTCTTGTGTTGATGAAATTAATACCCTATTAATACTCTTGTTCTGTCTTGTGTTGATGAAATTAATACCACATCTTGTTTTGTCTTGTGTTAATGCCACATCACCCCTTCCACCTCACTCAAATGTAGATATAAAATCGGAGATGCGTAAGTTCTATTCAGTTGTGTATTTGTGAACTAAAGTCTTTAAAAATGTAATAAGTTTTACGAAACGCGCTCGTGTCGCGTCAGACTAGAAATAAAAATGAATTTTGGAGAATTGATTTTTGATTTACCTCCAACAGTGAAACGAAATGTACGAAAGATTGAGAAAATTCGTGTTAGAATTATTAATCTTACTTTTTCGGTCATATATATATATATATATATATATATATATATATATATATATATATATATATATATATATATATATATATATATATATATATATATATATATATATATATATATATATAAACTAATGGTAATTATAGAGGTTCTTGAGCACGGCTATTTTAAATTATAATATTGAATAGCGACCTGAATTTATAATTTATGAATTAACAACAGGGAAGATTGTGGTCTTCGTGGCCGCCTGATCTCCTTGACCCAAGGTGAGTCAAGGAGCCAGCCCAGCCAGGTCGAACTAGTCCACTATTCTAAATGACTTCAACTGTCTCTTTGACAACATACGAGACTGGATTATATATATATATATATATATATATATATATATATATATATATATATATATATATATATATATATATATATATATAATATATATATATATATATATATATATATATATATATATATATATATATATATATATATATATATATATATAGAAGGGAGTACCACCTCTAGCTGGAAGAAGGGGGACCCATAGCCTCGGAGGAAACCACGCATAACGCATTAGAGGGAATGTTTAGATCCCCTCCAATACAGTTTCTGTGTGCTTTTGTCCTACCACCCCCTTCCTTTTTTATTTTTTTGTGCTTTATTATGCATATATATATATATATATATATATATATATATATATATATATATATATATATATATATATATATGTATATTTCAATATATGATATTTCAATTATCCTCGACGGTGAAGAAAAACTTAAGAAATATTGAGAAGATTCGTATAGAATTTTTAATTTTACCTTTTTGGTCATATACAACAACATATGTTTACAAGAAAGATATATTAGTATATTTTGGTAGCAGTCTCTCTCTCTCTCTCTCTCTCTATATATATATATATATATATATATATATATATATATATATATATATATATATATATATATATATATATATATATATATATATATATATATATATATATATATATATAGAGAGAGAGAGAGAGAGAGAGAGAGAGAGACTGCTACCAAAATATACTAATATATCTTTCTTGTAAACATATGTTGTTGTATATGACCAAAAAGGTAAAATTAAAAATTCTATACGAATCTTCTCAATATTTCTTAAGTTTTTCTTCACCGTCGAGGATAATTGAAATATCAACTCTCCAAAATTTATTTTTATTTTGGTCTGACGCCTAGAGGCGTTTCGTAAGGGCTTCTTACATTTTCAAAGACTTGTTTACACTTAACCCTACTCTAATGATACACTTGATACACTGTGTATGATACATTTAACCTACAACTTGGTTATATTCGATTTGGGTGAGGTGATATGACACAAATGTTTTGGGTGAGAGGGGTGTTGGGTGAGGTGGATACATAAGAATGAAAGTAACTGCAGAGGGCCTATTGGCCTATACTTTCTCTTGCTGCTTCTATGTTGGTTCGGGGTCTTGAAGTGGATAAAATGAAGTTATGCATTAATTGGCTGTTGATTGCTGGTGTTTACTTTTTGATGTGTAGTGCCTCGCTGATGTCGAGCCGCCTGGTATCGCTCTATCTATCGATGATTTCTGTGTTGTTTTTCAACATTTCTCTGGTGATGATCTGGTTGTGAGAAGAGATTATATGTCCCTTGATGGAGCCCTGTTGCTTGTGTATTGTTAATTGCCTGGAAAAAGACGTTGGGTTGTCCCAAGACATTAGGCGGGGGTGGGGGGGGGATCAGTATATATTGTCACATGTCTCCTGTCAGCGTAATTTATCAATTTTGGAGAATTTAGTTATTAAAGTAGCCAACATATTAAAGTAATAATCAATCTTGTTTGAGTACCTATGTTAGTTTAACATGAATTTTGAGTTCTCATCTAGAAAATCCAGTCTCGTATGTTGTCAAAGAGACAGTTGAAGTCATTTAGAATAGTGGACTAGTTCGACCTGGCTGGGCTGGCTCCTTGACTCACCTTGGGTCAAGGAGATCAGGCGGCCACGAAGACCACAATCTTCCCTGTTGTTAATTCATAAATTATAAATTCAGGTCGCTATTCAATATTATAATTTAAAATAGCCGTGCTCAAGAACCTCTATAATTACCATTAGTTTTAATAGGAATTCCATCACCTGGGTTGGTTAGTAAATAAGATTAGCTTTTTTAATAAACCATACTTACACGTCTGGCAGTCAGTAGGCTGGCGGAGTAATCCAAGTTCAGCTTCACAGCTTGGAGGTCAGAGAGTAAGTTAGTGTGGCTGTGATTACCGGCGGGTCAAGACCTTCCCCTAAAGCAGGCAGTCCACCTCGCCGAGCTTGTGTTATTTAAGGTAAAAAGATCTGTCTATTTGCAGGCGAAGAATCACAATAACGTGGCTGAAGTATGTTGACCAATCCACACACGACGAGAAGGAAATGAAGGGACGACGACGTTTCGGTCCGTCCTGTACCATTCTCAAGTCAAGCTCATAATCGACTTGGGAATGGTCCAGAACGGACCGAAACGTCGTCGTCCCTTCATTTTTTAGTGTGTGGATTGGTCAACATCTGTCTATTTGTTTTGAAGACAGGTGTAGAATCCACATTATTTTGTAGTCCATACCATTGCCTCTATTTTAGGAAGAATTTAAGTTAGAATATATTTCAGTTTCGGGAGTGTTCGTATAACAACGTTTCGAAAAATAAATAAATAATTTAATAAAGTCTATTGTGTAGTGAATTTCCCCACCCATTCATAATTTCCTTGTGTGTGTTTTTTTTGGCTGATTAAACTCCAGTGAACTTAACACGCATCCCTTAATCAATTTAAAATAATATAATCCCCTTTGTAACTTAGTTAATTCCACAAATTTATAGTAATCTCATCCCTCCTTTCGGATAATTGTGGAGCCACTTTAGGGGATTATGCCTAATTGACGGTTTCCTGCTTCACCGTCAATTGGGGGAATTATTCAGTGGGTTTTATGAAGTCAGTTGGTGGCGGCGTTCTCCGTCCTCGTCCTCGTGTCCTCGTGTCCTCGTCCTCGTGTCGTGATATCTCGGCGATCAAACGCCAAGGTCACGAGGGTTGTTGGCTGAAGGTTACAGTAAGAACTTTTAATAATAACGACCAGTATTTAACCAGTTTAAGTAAGGTTAAAGGCTGGCCCCCGTTACAATGGTGGCAGCGGTGGGAGGCTTGTAAAGTTCACCGGAGTTTACTCAACAATAAAACACAAGGAAAATATAAATGGGTGGGAAATTCACTACACAATAGACTTCATTCAATTAATCATTTATTTTACAATAAGTTGTTATATGAACACTCTCGAAACTTAAATATATTCTAACTGAAATTCTTCCTAAAATAGGAAGAATTTGCTCTGATCATCTGAGCAGAGCAGTCTGCTACTTCCGGTCTGCTTTTGTGCAAGCAGACCGGAAGTAAATGTAGAGAGATCAGAGATGGAGCCAGCATGTAGCAGTACTAATTATTCTCGTCTCTGGAGCCATGGTTACGTTGTCTATTGTAATGCAAGCGGAACGAGGCAGACACCAGATGATCGACACAGGCTCCCTACAGAGTACAGTTGACTCGCCATAGTAGGGGTGGGGGGGGGGGTGCCAAATGACCTCCCTCGGCCAAAGGTTAACTGTACGAGGGTATACACGAATGGTGTTTAAGGTCCAGTAGTCTGGTGTCATCAAGAAACGCCTGAGATGAAGTGAGCCATGGTGACTGAAGATTGGGAGCCACTTGTTCTGCCAACACGCCATCCACCTTAACGCCCCTCTGAAGATACTTCCGTCACCAGACACAGTTGTGCTTTTAAGTCCTGCACTACCGTGGTTCAGCTGCTGGTTCACTCTCTTGTATCGAGACTGTCTTGGGGGCTACGAGATGAGTAATGAGTCGCGTCTCTTTAGCGAGGTTCACACGACAAGCGGCAGCCAGTCACGGACTGTCACTCGTCACTCAACACAGTTCTCGGACAGTCTGGTGTCCTTGAGCTTAATCTGGAATGAAGTACAAGAGGACCAGGTTTTTAAACAGTCTACAATTGATGGTCGTTGGAACTACAGTCAACTACACGTCAGTCTTCTAACATCATCGTCGATTTTTTTTTTTTTTTGTGTTGAAGAACAATTGTGGAAGAGGAAATGTTATATTGGCTCAATAATATTAATGTAATACTTCTGAATACCTTGGAACTTGACTCTGGAAAAATAATGTTTAAATGTTGAAACAAAGGAAATTAGTAAGTAAAATTCTGGAGGAAAGAAATATATAAAAAAAAAAAATTACGTAAAACTGTCTAACAAATATTAATTGCACTGTGCCTAGAACAAGAGGTCCAAGGAAAATGTTGTCAGTTCTTGTATAAACTTGTCAGCAAATATACAATTTACTTGTTATCAGTAAATATATAAAATGTTGTATTTTATTGTTTAAGTTGAGAGAATGTCATGTGGACATTGATATTGAATAAAGATGGGAGTGGAACACATGGAGAAACTTCAAGGAGTTCAGTGTTCCTTTCCTGAAAGACAGAAAATTCAGTTATGTAGTTCAATATGGTGTTTTCATATTGTACTGTTCAGTGGCTCAGACGTAGCCTAATGTGCAAGACCATTCTCATACTCTTTTTGTGCCACTCTGCTAGATGTTGTGTACTTATTTCTGGTCTCTTTGTAAACATTGTGATTTCTTTCATTTCTGTGTTATCTATATTTCTACCATGTCCATTTCTTTCTTCTTTTTGCGTCGAGACACCTCGTCGTGCTTCCCTGAACCCTTAGTGGTGGTATAAATCTTTCTTCAGCATCTTTTGAGTTTGTCCGTTACTAGGTCCATCATGTCCTGGGTGGGTACTCCTCTGAGTTCTCGTCCCCATTGTATCCAGTCCAGGAACTCTCTCACCTTCTGGTATTCTCCTCTCCTGTATGCTGGCCTCACACTCTCTTTACCCAGACTTAGTACAACATCTGGTTGTGATACTTTTAGTACAACATCTGGTTGTGATACTTTTAGTACAACATCTGGTTGTGATACTTTTAGTACAACATCTGGTTGTGATACTTTTAGTACAACATCTGGTTGTGATACTTTTAGTACAACATTTGGTTGTGATACTTTTAGTACAACATTTGGTTGTGATACTTTTAGTACAACATTTGGTTGTGATACTTTTAGTACAACATCTGGTTGTGATACTTTTAGTACAACATTTGGTTGTGATACTTTTAGTACAACATTTGGTTGTGATACTTTTAGTACAACATCTGGTTGTGATACTTTTAGTACAACATCTGGTTGTGATACTTTTAGTACAACATCTGGTTGTGATACTTTTAGTACAACATTTGGTTGTGATAATTTTAGTACAACATTTGGTTGTGATAATTTTGGTCCAACTCGATTCAATGATTAAATTTTAATTAGTGAATAATTATCTTTTTTCTAAACGGGATTATGGCAACAGAGATATCATAGAATTACAATTTGTGTAAAATTTATTTTCACAATGATAACTGATGTTGTGTACCGTTGCTGGCATTATAGAACCGTATACCGTTGCTGGTATTATAGAACCGTGTTCCGTTGCTGACATTATAGAACCGTATACCGTTGCCGGCATTATAGAACCGTGTATCGTTGCTGGCATTATAGAACCGTGTTCCGTTGCTGACATTATAGAACCGTATACCGTTGCCGGCATTATAGAACCGTGTATCGTTGCTGGCATTATAGAACCGTGTTCCGTTGCTGACATTATAGAACCGTATACCGTTGCCGGCATTATAGAACCGTGTATCGTTGCTGGCATTATAGAACCGTGTACCGTTGCTGGCATTATAGAACCGTATACCGTTGCTGGTATTATAGAACCGTGTTCCGTTGCTGACATTATAGAACCGTATACCGTTGCCGGCATTATAGAACCGTGTATCGTTGCTGGCATTATAGAACCGTGTTCCGTTGCTGACATTATAGAACCGTATACCGTTGCCGGCATTATAGAACCGTGTACCGTTGCTGGCATTATAGAACCGTATACCGTTGCTGGCATTATAGAACCGTGTATCGTTGCTGGCATTATAGAACCCCTGTACCGTTGCTGGCATTATAGAACCGTGTATCGTTGCTGGCATTATAGAACCCTGTACCGTTGCTGGCATTATAGAACCGTGTATCGTTGCTGGCATTATAGAACCGTATACCGTTGCTGGCATTATAGAACCGTGTATCGTTGCTGGCATTATAGAACCGTATACCGTTGCTGGCATTATAGAACCGTGTACCGTTGCTGGCATTATAGAACCGTATACCGTTGCTGGCATTATAGAACCGTATACCGTTGCTGGCATTATAGAACCGTGTACCGTTGCTGACATTATAGAACCGTATACCGTTGCTGGCATTATAGAACCGTGTACCGTTGCTGGCATTATAGAACCGTATACCGTTGCTGGCATTATAGAACCGTATACCGTTGCTGGCATTATAGAACCGTGTACCGTTGCTGGCATTATAGAACCGTATACCGTTGCTGGCATTATTGAACCGTGTACCGTTGCTGGCATTATAGAACCGTATACCGTTGCTGGCATTATAGAACCGTGTACCGTTGCTGGCATTATAGAACCGTATACCGTTGCTGGCATTATAGAACCGTGTACCGTTGCTGGCATTATAGAACCGTATACCGTTGCTGGCATTATAGAACCGTATACCGTTGCTGGCATTATAGAACCGTGTACCGTTGCTGGCATTATAGAACCGTATACCGTTGCTGGCATTATAGAACCGTGTACCGTTGCTGGCATTATAGAACCGTATACCGTTGCTGGCATTATAGAACCGTGTACCGTTGCTGGCATTATAGAACCGTATACCGTTGCTGGCATTATAGAACCGTGTACCGTTGCTGGCATTATAGAACCGTATACCGTTGTTGGCATTATAGAACTGTGTACCGTTGCTGGCATTATACAACAGTGAAGGTGACCGTGCAGGAGAGTCTGGACCTCTCCCTTACACACGGCATCACACAACTTTTAGACATTAACGAGCTCCGGTCTTAGGAGTTCGTTGTATCCAGTTATAACGTCCGGGACCCCCGCCTTGTGCACGATATTTCCTCTCTCTTGACGACAATATAGTGTGAACTTACCAGTTATATATATGACACTCAGCAGGACAATATAGTGTAAACTTACCAGTTATATATATGACACTCAGCAGGACAATATAGTGTAAACTTCCCAGTTATATATATGACACTCAGCAGGACAATATAGTGTAAACTTACCAGTTATATATATGGCACTCAGCAGGACAATATAGTGTAAACTTACCAGTTATATATATGACACTCAGCAGGACAATATAGTGTAAACTTACCAGTTATATATATGACACTCAGCAGGACAATATAGTGTAAACTTACCAGTTATATATATGACACTCAGCAGGACAATATAGTGTGAACTTACCAGTTATATATATGACACTCAGCAGGACAATATAGTGTAAACTTACCAGTTATATATATGACACTCAGCAGGACAATATAGTGTAAACTTACCAGTTATATATATGACACTCAGCAGGACAATATAGTGTAAACTTACCAGTTATATATATGACACTCAGCAGGACAATATAGTGTAAACTTACCAGTTATATATATGACACTCAGCAGGACAATATAGTGTAAACTTACCAGTTATATATATGACACTCAGCAGGACAATATAGTGTAAACTTACCAGTTATATATATGACACTCAGCAGGACAATATAGTGTAAACTTACCAGTTATATATATGACACTCAGCAGGACAATATAGTGTAAACTTACCAGTTATATATATGACACTCAGCAGGACAATATAGTGTAAACTTACCAGTTATATATATGACACTCAGCAGGACAATATAGTGTAAACTTACCAGTTATATATATGACACTCAGCAGGACAATATAGTGTAAACTTACCAGTTATATATATGACACTCAGCAGGACAATATAGTGTAAACTTACCAGTTATATATATGACACTCAGCAGGACAATATAGTGTAAACTTACCAGTTATATATATGACACTCAGCAGGACAATATAGTGTAAACTTACCAGTTATATATATGACACTCAGCAGGACAATATAGTGTGAACTTACCAGTTATATATATGACACTCAGCAGGACAATATAGTGTGAACTTACCAGTTATATATATGACACTCAGCAGGACAATATAGTGTAAACTTACCAGTTATATATATGACACTCAGCAGGACAATATAGTGTGAACTTACAAGTTATATATATGACACTCAGCAGGACAATATAGTGTGAACTTACCAGTTATATATATGACACTCAGCAGGACAATATAGTGTAAACTTACCAGTTATATATATGACACTCAGCAGGACAATATAGTGTAAACTTACCAGTTATATATATGACACTCAGCAGGACAATATAGTGTAAACTTACCAGTTATATATATGACACTCAGAAGGACAATATAGTGTAAACTTACCAGTTATATATATGACACTCAGCAGGACTATATAGTGTAAACTTACCAGTTATATATATGACACTCATCAGGACAATATAGTGTAAACTTACCAGTTATATATATGACACTCAGCAGGACAATATAGTGTAAACTTACCAGTTATATATATGACACTCAGCAGGACAATATAGTGTAAACTTACCAGTTATATATATGACACTCAGCAGGACAATATAGTGTAAACTTACCAGTTATATATATGACACTCAGCAGGACAATATAGTGTGAACTTACCAGTTATATATATGACACTCAGCAGGACAATATAGTGTAAACTTACCAGTTATATATATGACACTCAGCAGGACAATATAGTGTAAACTTACCAGTTATATATATGACACTCAGCAGGACAATATAGTGTAAACTTACCAGTTATATATATGACACTCAGCAGGACAATATAGTGTAAACTTACCAGTTATATATATGACACTCAGCAGGACAATATAGTGTAAACTTACCAGTTATATATATGACACTCAGCAGGACAATATAGTGTAAACTTACCAGTTATATGTATGACACTCAGCAGGACAATATAGTGTAAACTTACCAGTTATATATATGACACTCAGCAGGACAATATAGTGTAAACTTACCAGTTATATATATGACACTCAGCAGGACAATATAGTGTGAACTTACCAGTTATATATATGACACTCAGCAGGACAATATAGTGTGAACTTACCAGTTATATTTATGACACTCAGCAGGACAATATAGTGTGAACTTACCAGTTATATATATGACACTCAGCAGGACAATATAGTGTAAACTTACCAGTTATATATATGACACTCAGCAGGACAATATAGTGTGAACTTACCAGTTATATATATGACACTCAGCAGGACAATATAGTGTAAACTTACCAGTTATATATATGACACTCAGCAGGACAATATAGTGTGAACTTATCAGTTATATATATGACACTCAGCAGGACAATATAGTGTGAACTTACCAGTTATATATATGACACTCAGCAGGACAATATAGTGTAAACTTACCAGTTATATATATGACACTCAGCAGGACAATATAGTGTAAACTTACCAGTTATATATATGACACTCAGCAGGACAATATAGTGTAAACTTACCAGTTATATATATGACACTCAGCAGGACAATATAGTGTAAACTTACCAGTTATATATATGACACTCAGCAGGACAATATAGTGTAAACTTACCAGTTATATATATGACACTCAGCAGGACAATATAGTGTAAACTTACCAGTTATATATATGACACTCAGCAGGACAATATAGTGTAAACTTACCAGTTATATATATGACACTCAGCAGGACAATATAGTGTGAACTTACCAGTTATATATATGACACTCAGCAGGACAGTATAGTGTGAACTTACCAGTTATATATATGACACTCAGCAGGACAATATAGTGTAAACTTACCAGTTATATATATGACACTCAGCAGGACAATATAGTGTAAACTTACCAGTTATATATATGACACTCAGCAGGACAATATAGTGTGAACTTACCAGTTATATATATGACACTCAGCAGGACAATATAGTGTAAACTTACCAGTTATATATATGACACTCAGCAGGACAATATAGTGTAAACTTACCAGTTATATATATGACACTCAGCAGGACAATATAGTGTAAACTTACCAGTTATATGTATGACACTCAGCAGGACAATATAGTGTAAACTTACCAGTTATATATATGACACTCAGCAGGACAATATAGTGTAAACTTACCAGTTATATATATGACACTCAGCAGGACAATATAGTGTGAACTTACCAGTTATATATATGACACTCAGCAGGACAATATAGTGTGAACTTACCAGTTATATATATGACACTCAGCAGGACAATATAGTGTGAACTTACCAGTTATATATATGACACTCAGCAGGACAATATAGTGTAAACTTACCAGTTATATATATGACACTCAGCAGGACAATATAGTGTGAACTTACCAGTTATATATATGACACTCAGCAGGACAATATAGTGTAAACTTACCAGTTATATATATGACACTCAGCAGGACAATATAGTGTGAACTTACCAGTTATATATATGACACTCAGCAGGACAATATAGTGTGAACTTACCAGTTATATATATGACACTCAGCAGGACAATATAGTGTAAACTTACCAGTTATATATATGACACTCAGCAGGACAATATAGTGTAAACTTACCAGTTATATATATGACACTCAGCAGGACAATATAGTGTAAACTTACCAGTTATATATATGACACTCAGCAGGACAATATAGTGTAAACTTACCAGTTATATATATGACACTCAGCAGGATAATATAGTGTAAACTTACCAGTTATATATATGACACTCAGCAGGACAATATAGTGTAAACTTACCAGTTATATATATGACACTCAGCAGGACAATATAGTGTAAACTTACCAGTTATATATATGACACTCAGCAGGACAATATAGTGTGAACTTACCAGTTATATATATGACACTCAGCAGGACAAGTATAGTGTGAACTTACCAGTTATATATATGACACTCAGCAGGACAATATAGTGTAAACTTACCAGTTATATATATGACACTCAGCAGGACAATATAGTGTAAACTTACCAGTTATATATATGACACTCAGCAGGACAATATAGTGTGAAACTTACCAGTTATATATATGACACTCAGCAGGACAATATAGTGTAAACTTACCAGTTATATATATGACACTCAGCAGGACAATATAGTGTAAACTTACCAGTTATATATATGACACTCAGCAGGACAATATAGTGTGAAACTTACCAGTTATATATATGACACTCAGCAGGACAATATAGTGTAAACTTACCAGTTATATATATGACACTCAGCAGGACAATATAGTGTAAACTTACCAGTTATATATATGACACTCAGCAGGACAATATAGTGTAAACTTACCAGTTATATATATGACACTCAGCAGGACAATATAGTGTAAACTTACCAGTTATATATATGACACTCAGCAGGACAATATAGTGTAAACTTACCAGTTATATATATGACACTCAGCAGGACAATATAGTGTAAACTTACCAGTTATATATATGACACTCAGCAGGACAATATAGTGTAAACTTACCAGTTATATATATGACACTCAGCAGGACAATATAGTGTAAACTTACCAGTTATATATATGACACTCAGCAGGACAATATAGTGTAAACTTACCAGTTATATATATGACACTCAGCAGGACAATATAGTGTAAACTTACCAGTTATATATATGACACTCAGCAGGACAATATAGTGTAAACTTACCAGTTATATATATGACACTCAGCAGGACAATATAGTGTAAACTTACCAGTTATATATATGACACTCAGCAGGACAATATAGTGTAAACTTACCAGTTATATATATGACACTCAGCAGGACAATATAGTGTAAACTTACCAGTTATATATATGACACTCAGCAGGACAATATAGTGTGAACTTACCAGTTATATATATGACACTCAGCAGGACAATATAGTGTAAACTTACCAGTTATATATATGACACTCAGCAGGACAATATAGTGTAAACTTACCAGTTATATATATGACACTCAGCAGGACAATATAGTGTGAACTTACCAGTTATATATATGACACTCAGCAGGACAATATAGTGTGAACTTACCAGTTATATATATGACACTCAGCAGGACAATATAGTGTGAACTTACCAGTTATATATATGACACTCAGCAGGACAATATAGTGTGAACTTACCAGTTATATATATGACACTCAGCAGGACAATATAGTGTGAAACTTACCAGTTATATATATGACACTCAGCAGGACAATATAGTGTAAACTTACCAGTTATATATATGACACTCAGCAGGACAATATAGTGTAACTTACCAGTTATATATATGACACTCAGCAGGACAATATAGTGTGAACTTACCAGTTATATATATGACACTCAGCAGGACAATATAGTGTAAACTTACCAGTTATATATATGACACTCAGCAGGACAATATAGTGTAAACTTACCAGTTATATATATGACACTCAGCAGGACAATATAGTGTAAACTTACCAGTTATATATATGACACTCAGCAGGACAATATAGTGTAAACTTACCAGTTATATATATGACACTCAGCAGGACAATATAGTGTAAACTTACCAGTTATATATATGACACTCAGCAGGACAATATAGTGTAAACTTACCAGTTATATATATGACACTCAGCAGGACAATATAGTGTAAACTTACCAGTTATATATATGACACTCAGCAGGACAATATAGTGTGAAACTTACCAGTTATATATATGACACTCAGCAGGACAATATAGTGTGAACTTACCAGTTATATATATGACACTCAGCAGGACAATATAGTGTAAACTTACCAGTTATATATATGACACTCAGCAGGACAATATAGTGTAAACTTACCAGTTATATATATGACACTCAGCAGGACAATATAGTGTAACTTACCAGTTATATATATGACACTCAGCAGGACAATATAGTGTAAACTTACCAGTTATATATATGACACTCAGCAGGACAATATAGTGTAAACTTACCAGTTATATATATGACACTCAGCAGGACAATATAGTGTGAACTTACCAGTTATATATATGACACTCAGCAGGACAATATAGTGTAAACTTACCAGTTATATATATGACACTCAGCAGGACAATATAGTGTAAACTTACCAGTTATATATATGACACTCAGCAGGACAATATAGTGTAAACTTACCAGTTATATATATGACACTCAGCAGGACAATATAGTGTAAACTTACCAGTTATATATATGACACTCAGCAGGACAATATAGTGTAAACTTACCAGTTATATATATGACACTCAGCAGGACAATATAGTGTAAACTTACCAGTTATATATATGACACTCAGCAGGACAATATAGTGTAAACTTACCAGTTATATATATGACACTCAGCAGGACAATATAGTGTAAACTTACCAGTTATATATATGACACTCAGCAGGACAATATAGTGTAAACTTACCAGTTATATATATGACACTCAGCAGGACAATATAGTGTAAACTTACCAGTTATATATATGACACTCAGCAGGACAATATAGTGTAAACTTACCAGTTATATATATGACACTCAGCAGGACAATATAGTGTAAACTTACCAGTTATATATATGACACTCAGCAGGACAATATAGTGTAAACTTACCAGTTATATATATGACACTCAGCAGGACAATATAGTGTAAACTTACCAGTTATATATATGACACTCAGCAGGACAATATAGTGTAAACTTACCAGTTATATATATGACACTCAGCAGGACAATATAGTGTAAACTTACCAGTTATATATATGACACTCAGCAGGACAATATAGTGTAAACTTACCAGTTATATATATGACACTCAGCAGGACAATATAGTGTAAACTTACCAGTTATATATATGACACTCAGCAGGACAATATAGTGTAAACTTACCAGTTATATATATGACACTCAGCAGGACAATATAGTGTAAACTTACCAGTTATATATATGACACTCAGCAGGACAATATAGTGTAAACTTACCAGTTATATATATGACACTCAGCAGGACAATATAGTGTAAACTTACCAGTTATATATATGACACTCAGCAGGACAATATAGTGTAAACTTACCAGTTATATATATGACACTCAGCAGGACAATATAGTGTAAACTTACCAGTTATATATATGACACTCAGCAGGACAATATAGTGTAAACTTACCAGTTATATATATGACACTCAGCAGGACAATATAGTGTAAACTTACCAGTTATATATATGACACTCAGCAGGACAATATAGTGTGAACTTACCAGTTATATATATGACACTCAGCAGGACAATATAGTGTAAACTTACCAGTTATATATATGACACTCAGCAGGACAATATAGTGTAAACTTACCAGTTATATATATGACACTCAGCAGGACAATATAGTGTAAACTTACCAGTTATATATATGACACTCAGCAGGACAATATAGTGTAAACTTACCAGTTATATATATGACACTCAGCAGGACAATATAGTGTAAACTTACCAGTTATATATATGACACTCAGCAGGACAATATAGTGTAAACTTACCAGTTATATATATGACACTCAGCAGGACAATATAGTGTAAACTTACCAGTTATATATATGACACTCAGCAGGACAATATAGTGTAAACTTACCAGTTATATATATGACACTCAGCAGGACAATATAGTGTAAACTTACCAGTTATATATATGACACTCAGCAGGACAATATAGTGTAAACTTACCAGTTATATATATGACACTCAGCAGGACAATATAGTGTGAACTTACCAGTTATATATATGACACTCAGCAGGACAATATAGTGTGAACTTACCAGTTATATATATGACACTCAGCAGGACAATATAGTGTAAACTTACCAGTTATATATATGACACTCAGCAGGACAATATAGTGTAAACTTACCAGTTATATATATGACACTCAGCAGGACAATATAGTGTAAACTTACCAGTTATATATATGACACTCAGCAGGACAATATAGTGTAAACTTACCAGTTATATATATGACACTCAGCAGGACAATATAGTGTGAAACTTACCAGTTATATATATGACACTCAGCAGGACAATATAGTGTAAACTTACCAGTTATATATATGACACTCAGCAGGACAATATAGTGTAAACTTACCAGTTATATATATGACACTCAGCAGGACAATATAGTGTGAACTTACCAGTTATATATATGACACTCAGCAGGACAATATAGTGTGAACTTACCAGTTATATATATGACACTCAGCAGGACAATATAGTGTAAACTTACCAGTTATATATATGACACTCAGCAGGACAATATAGTGTAAACTTACCAGTTATATATATGACACTCAGCAGGACAATATAGTGTAAACTTACCAGTTATATATATGACACTCAGCAGGACAATATAGTGTGAAACTTACCAGTTATATATATGACACTCAGCAGGACAATATAGTGTGAACTTACCAGTTATATATATGACACTCAGCAGGACAATATAGTGTAAACTTACCAGTTATATATATGACACTCAGCAGGACAATATAGTGTAAACTTACCAGTTATATATATGACACTCAGCAGGACAATATAGTGTAAACTTACCAGTTATATATATGACACTCAGCAGGACAATATAGTGTAAACTTACCAGTTATATATATGACACTCAGCAGGACAATATAGTGTAAACTTACCAGTTATATATATGACACTCAGCAGGACAATATAGTGTAAACTTACCAGTTATATATATGACACTCAGCAGGACAATATAGTGTAAACTTACCAGTTATATATATGACACTCAGCAGGACAATATAGTGTAAACTTACCAGTTATATATATGACACTCAGCAGGACAATATAGTGTAAACTTACCAGTTATATATATGACACTCAGCAGGACAATATAGTGTAACTTACCAGTTATATATATGACACTCAGCAGGACAATATAGTGTAAACTTACCAGTTATATATATGACACTCAGCAGGACAATATAGTGTAAACTTACCAGTTATATATATGACACTCAGCAGGACAATATAGTGTGAACTTACCAGTTATATATATGACACTCAGCAGGACAATATAGTGTAAACTTACCAGTTATATATATGACACTCAGCAGGACAATATAGTGTAAACTTACCAGTTATATATATGACACTCAGCAGGACAATATAGTGTGAAACTTACCAGTTATATATATGACACTCAGCAGGACAATATAGTGTAAACTTACCAGTTATATATATGACACTCAGCAGGACAATATAGTGTAAACTTACCAGTTATATATATGACACTCAGCAGGACAATATAGTGTAAACTTACCAGTTATATATATGACACTCAGCAGGACAATATAGTGTAAACTTACCAGTTATATATATGACACTCAGCAGGACAATATAGTGTAAACTTACCAGTTATATATATGACACTCAGCAGGACAATATAGTGTAAACTTACCAGTTATATATATGACACTCAGCAGGACAATATAGTGTAAACTTACCAGTTATATATATGACACTCAGCAGGACAATATAGTGTAAACTTACCAGTTATATATATGACACTCAGCAGGACAATATAGTGTAAACTTACCAGTTATATATATGACACTCAGCAGGACAATATAGTGTAAACTTACCAGTTATATATATGACACTCAGCAGGACAATATAGTGTAAACTTACCAGTTATATATATGACACTCAGCAGGACAATATAGTGTAAACTTACCAGTTATATATATGACACTCAGCAGGACAATATAGTGTAAACTTACCAGTTATATATATGACACTCAGCAGGACAATATAGTGTAAACTTACCAGTTATATATATGACACTCAGCAGGACAATATAGTGTAACTTACCAGTTATATATATGACACTCAGCAGGACAATATAGTGTAAACTTACCAGTTATATATATGACACTCAGCAGGACAATATAGTGTAAACTTACCAGTTATATATATGACACTCAGCAGGACAATATAGTGTAAACTTACCAGTTATATATATGACACTCAGCAGGACAATATAGTGTAAACTTACCAGTTATATATATGACACTCAGCAGGACAATATAGTGTAAACTTACCAGTTATATATATGACACTCAGCAGGACAATATAGTGTAAACTTACCAGTTATATATATGACACTCAGCAGGACAATATAGTGTAAACTTACCAGTTATATATATGACACTCAGCAGGACAATATAGTGTAAACTTACCAGTTATATATATGACACTCAGCAGGACAATATAGTGTAAACTTACCAGTTATATATATGACACTCAGCAGGACAATATAGTGTAAACTTACCAGTTATATATATGACACTCAGCAGGACAATATAGTGTAAACTTACCAGTTATATATATGACACTCAGCAGGACAATATAGTGTAAACTTACCAGTTATATATATGACACTCAGCAGGACAATATAGTGTAAACTTACCAGTTATATATATGACACTCAGCAGGACAATATAGTGTAAACTTACCAGTTATATATATGACACTCAGCAGGACAATATAGTGTAACTTACCAGTTATATATATGACACTCAGCAGGACAATATAGTGTGAACTTACCAGTTATATATATGACACTCAGCAGGACAATATAGTGTAAACTTACCAGTTATATATATGACACTCAGCAGGACAATATAGTGTAAACTTACCAGTTATATATATGACACTCAGCAGGACAATATAGTGTAAACTTACCAGTTATATATATGACACTCAGCAGGACAATATAGTGTAAACTTACCAGTTATATATATGACACTCAGCAGGACAATATAGTGTAAACTTACCAGTTATATATATGACACTCAGCAGGACAATATAGTGTAAACTTACCAGTTATATATATGACACTCAGCAGGACAATATAGTGTAAACTTACCAGTTATATATATGACACTCAGCAGGACAATATAGTGTAAACTTACCAGTTATATATATGACACTCAGCAGGACAATATAGTGTAAACTTACCAGTTATATATATGACACTCAGCAGGACAATATAGTGTAAACTTACCAGTTATATATATGACACTCAGCAGGACAATATAGTGTAAACTTACCAGTTATATATATGACACTCAGCAGGACAATATAGTGTAAACTTACCAGTTATATATATGACACTCAGCAGGACAATATAGTGTAAACTTACCAGTTATATATATGACACTCAGCAGGACAATATAGTGTAAACTTACCAGTTATATATATGACACTCAGCAGGACAATATAGTGTAAACTTACCAGTTATATATATGACACTCAGCAGGACAATATAGTGTAAACTTACCAGTTATATATATGACACTCAGCAGGACAATATAGTGTAAACTTACCAGTTATATATATGACACTCAGCAGGACAATATAGTGTAAACTTACCAGTTATATATATGACACTCAGCAGGACAATATAGTGTGAACTTACCAGTTATATATATGACACTCAGCAGGACAATATAGTGTGAAACTTACCAGTTATATATATGACACTCAGCAGGACAATATAGTGTGAACTTACCAGTTATATATATGACACTCAGCAGGACAATATAGTGTGAACTTACCAGTTATATATATGACACTCAGCAGGACAATATAGTGTGAACTTACCAGTTATATATATGACACTCAGCAGGACAATATAGTGTGAACTTACCAGTTATATATATGACACTCAGCAGGACAATATAGTGTGAACTTACCAGTTATATATATGACACTCAGCAGGACAATATAGTGTGAACTTACCAGTTATATATATGACACTCAGCAGGACAATATAGTGTGAACTTACCAGTTATATATATGACACTCAGCAGGACAATATAGTGTGAACTTACCAGTTATATATATGACACTCAGCAGGACAATATAGTGTAACTTACCAGTTATATATATGACACTCAGCAGGACAATATAGTGTAAACTTACCAGTTATATATATGACACTCAGCAGGACAATATAGTGTGAAACTTACCAGTTTATATATATGACACTCAGCAGGACAATATAGTGTAAACTTACCAGTTATATATATGACACTCAGCAGGACCAATATAGTGTAAACTTACCAGTTATATATATGACACTCAGCAGGACAATATAGTGTAAACTTACCAGTTATATATATGACACTCAGCAGGACAATATAGTGTGAAACTTACCAGTTATATATATGACACTCAGCAGGACAATATAGTGTAAACTTACCAGTTATATATATGACACTCAGCAGGACAATATAGTGTAAACTTACCAGTTATATATATGACACTCAGCAGGACAATATAGTGTGAACTTACCAGTTATATATATGACACTCAGCAGGACAATATAGTGTAAACTTACCAGTTATATATATGACACTCAGCAGGACAATATAGTGTAAACTTACCAGTTATATATATGACACTCAGCAGGACAATATAGTGTAAACTTACCAGTTATATATATGACACTCAGCAGGACAATATAGTGTAACTTACCAGTTATATATATGACACTCAGCAGGACAATATAGTGTAAACTTACCAGTTATATATATGACACTCAGCAGGACAATATAGTGTAAACTTACCAGTTATATATATGACACTCAGCAGGACAATATAGTGTAAACTTACCAGTTATATATATGACACTCAGCAGGACAATATAGTGTAAACTTACCAGTTATATATATGACACTCAGCAGGACAATATAGTGTAAACTTACCAGTTATATATATGACACTCAGCAGGACAATATAGTGTAAACTTACCAGTTATATATATGACACTCAGCAGGACAATATAGTGTAAACTTACCAGTTATATATATGACACTCAGCAGGACAATATAGTGTAAACTTACCAGTTATATATATGACACTCAGCAGGACAATATAGTGTAAACTTACCAGTTATATATATGACACTCAGCAGGACAATATAGTGTAAACTTACCAGTTATATATATGACACTCAGCAGGACAATATAGTGTAAACTTACCAGTTATATATATGACACTCAGCAGGACAATATAGTGTAAACTTACCAGTTATATATATGACACTCAGCAGGACAATATAGTGTAAACTTACCAGTTATATATATGACACTCAGCAGGACAATATAGTGTAAACTTACCAGTTATATATATGACACTCAGCAGGACAATATAGTGTAAACTTACCAGTTATATATATGACACTCAGCAGGACAATATAGTGTAAACTTACCAGTTATATATATGACACTCAGCAGGACAATATAGTGTAAACTTACCAGTTATATATATGACACTCAGCAGGACAATATAGTGTAAACTTACCAGTTATATATATGACACTCAGCAGGACAATATAGTGTAAACTTACCAGTTATATATATGACACTCAGCAGGACAATATAGTGTAAACTTACCAGTTATATATATGACACTCAGCAGGACAATATAGTGTGAACTTACCAGTTATATATATGACACTCAGCAGGACAATATAGTGTAAACTTACCAGTTATATATATGACACTCAGCAGGACAATATAGTGTGAACTTACCAGTTATATATATGACACTCAGCAGGACAATATAGTGTGAACTTACCAGTTATATATATGACACTCAGCAGGACAATATAGTGTGAACTTACCAGTTATATATATGACACTCAGCAGGACAATATAGTGTAAACTTACCAGTTATATATATGACACTCAGCAGGACAATATAGTGTAAACTTACCAGTTATATATATGACACTCAGCAGGACAATATAGTGTGAACTTACCAGTTATATATATGACACTCAGCAGGACAATATAGTGTGAACTTACCAGTTATATATATGACACTCAGCAGGACAATATAGTGTGAACTTACCAGTTATATATATGACACTCAGCAGGACAATATAGTGTGAACTTACCAGTTATATATATGACACTCAGCAGGACAATATAGTGTGAACTTACCAGTTATATATATGACACTCAGCAGGACAATATAGTGTAAACTTACCAGTTATATATATGACACTCAGCAGGACAATATAGTGTAACTTACCAGTTATATATATGACACTCAGCAGGACAATATAGTGTAAACTTACCAGTTATATATATGACACTCAGCAGGACAATATAGTGTAAACTTACCAGTTATATATATGACACTCAGCAGGACAATATAGTGTAAACTTACCAGTTATATATATGACACTCAGCAGGACAATATAGTGTAAACTTACCAGTTATATATATGACACTCAGCAGGACAATATAGTGTAAACTTACCAGTTATATATATGACACTCAGCAGGACAATATAGTGTAAACTTACCAGTTATATATATGACACTCAGCAGGACAATATAGTGTAAACTTACCAGTTATATATATGACACTCAGCAGGACAATATAGTGTAAACTTACCAGTTATATATATGACACTCAGCAGGACAATATAGTGTGAACTTACCAGTTATATATATGACACTCAGCAGGACAATATAGTGTAAACTTACCAGTTATATATATGACACTCAGCAGGACAATATAGTGTAAACTTACCAGTTATATATATGACACTCAGCAGGACAATATAGTGTAAACTTACCAGTTATATATATGACACTCAGCAGGACAATATAGTGTAAACTTAGCAGTTATATATATGACACTCAGCAGGACTATATAGTGTAAACTTACCAGTTATATATATGACACTCATCAGGACAATATAGTGTAAACTAAACCAGTTATATATATGACACTCAGCAGGACAATATAGTGTAAACTTACCAGTTATATATATGACACTCAGCAGGACAATATAGTGTGAACTTACCAGTTATATATATGACACTCAGCAGGACAATATAGTGTAAACTTACCAGTTATATATATGACACTCAGCAGGACAATATAGTGTAAACTTACCAGTTATTTATATGACACTCAGCAGGACAATATAGTGTGAACTTACCAGTTATATATATGACACTCAGCAGGACAATATAGTGTGAACTTACCAGTTATATATATGACACTCAGCAGGACAATATAGTGTAAACTTACCAGTTATATATATGACACTCAGCAGGACAATATAGTGTAAACTTACCAGTTATATATATGACACTCAGCAGGACAATATAGTGTAAACTTACCAGTTATATATATGACACTCAGCAGGACAATATAGTGTAAACTTACCAGTTATATATATGACACTCAGCAGGACAATATAGTGTGAACTTACCAGTTATATATATGACACTCAGCAGGACAATATAGTGTAAACTTACCAGTTATATATATGACACTCAGCAGGACAATATAGTGTAAACTTACCAGTTATATATATGACACTCAGCAGGACAATATAGTGTGAACTTACCAGTTATATATATGACACTCAGCAGGACAATATAGTGTGAACTTACCAGTTATATATATGACACTCAGCAGGACAATATAGTGTAAACTTACCAGTTATATATATGACACTCAGCAGGACAATATAGTGTGAACTTACCAGTTATATATATGACACTCAGCAGGACAATATAGTGTAAACTTACCAGTTATATATATGACACTCAGCAGGACAATATAGTGTGAACTTACCAGTTATATATATGACACTCAGCAGGACAATATAGTGTGAACTTACCAGTTATATATATGACACTCAGCAGGACAATATAGTGTAAACTTACCAGTTATATATATGACACTCAGCAGGACAATATAGTGTAAACTTACCAGTTATATATATGACACTCAGCAGGACAATATAGTGTAAACTTACCAGTTATATATATGACACTCAGCAGGACAATATAGTGTAAACTTACCAGTTATATATATGACACTCAGCAGGACAATATAGTGTAAACTTACCAGTTATATATATGACACTCAGCAGGACAATATAGTGTAAACTTACCAGTTATATATATGACACTCAGCAGGACAATATAGTGTAAACTTACCAGTTATATATATGACACTCAGCAGGACAATATAGTGTAAACTTACCAGTTATATATATGACACTCAGCAGAACAATATAGTGTGAACTTACCAGTTATATATATGACACTCAGCAGAACAATATAGTGTGAACTTACCAGTTATATATATGACACTCAGCAGGACAATATAGTGTGAACTTACCAGTTATATATATGACACTCAGCAGGACAATATAGTGTAAACTTACCAGTTATATATATGACACTCAGCAGGACAATATAGTGTGAACTTACCAGTTATATATATGACACTCAGCAGGACAATATAGTGTAAACTTACCAGTTATATATATGACACTCAGCAGGACAATATAGTGTGAACTTACCAGTTATATATATGACACTCAGCAGGACAATATAGTGTGAACTTACCAGTTATATATATGACACTCAGCAGGACAATATAGTGTGAACTTACCAGTTATATATATGACACTCAGCAGGAACAATATAGTGTAAACTTACCAGTTATATATATGACACTCAGCAGGACAATATAGTGTAAACTTACCAGTTATATATATGACACTCAGCAGGACAATATAGTGTGAACTTACCAGTTATATATATGACACTCAGCAGGACAATATAGTGTGAACTTACCAGTTATATATATGACACTCAGCAGGACAATATAGTGTAAACTTACCAGTTATATATATGACACTCAGCAGGACAATATAGTGTAAACTTACCAGTTATATATATGACACTCAGCAGGACAATATAGTGTAAACTTACCAGTTATATATATGACACTCAGCAGGACAATATAGTGTAAACTTACCAGTTATATATATGACACTCAGCAGGACAATATAGTGTAAACTTACCAGTTATATATATGACACTCAGCAGGACAATATAGTGTAAACTTACCAGTTATATATATGACACTCAGCAGGACAATATAGTGTAAACTTACCAGTTATATATATGACACTCAGCAGGACAATATAGTGTAAACTTACCAGTTATATATATGACACTCAGCAGGACAATATAGTGTAAACTTACCAGTTATATATATGACACTCAGCAGGACAATATAGTGTAAACTTACCAGTTATATATATGACACTCAGCAGGACAATATAGTGTAAACTTACCAGTTATATATATGACACTCAGCAGGACAATATAGTGTGAACTTACCAGTTATATATATGACACTCAGCAGGACAATATAGTGTGAACTTACCAGTTATATATATGACACTCAGCAGGACAATATAGTGTGAACTTACCAGTTATATATATGACACTCAGCAGGACAATATAGTGTAAACTTACCAGTTATATATATGACACTCAGCAGGACAATATAGTGTAAACTTACCAGTTATATATATGACACTCAGCAGGACAATATAGTGTAAACTTACCAGTTATATATATGACACTCAGCAGGACAATATAGTGTGAACTTACCAGTTATATATATGACACTCAGCAGGACAATATAGTGTAAACTTACCAGTTATATATATGACACTCAGCAGGACAATATATTGTGAACTTACCAGTTATATATATGACACTCAGCAGGACAATATAGTGTGAACTTACCAGTTATATATATGACACTCAGCAGGACAATATAGCGTAAACTTACCAGTTATATATATGACACTCAGCAGGACAATATAGTGTAAACTTACCAGTTATATATATGACACTCAGCAGGACAATATAGTGTAAACTTACCAGTTATATATATGACACTCAGCAGGACAATATAGTGTAAACTTACCAGTTATATATATGACACTCAGCAGGACAATATAGTGTAAACTTACCAGTTATATATATGACACTCAGCAGGACAATATAGTGTAAACTTACCAGTTATATATATGACACTCAGCAGGACAATATAGTGTAAACTTACCAGTTATATATATGACACTCAGCAGGACAATATAGTGTAAACTTACCAGTTATATATATGACACTCAGCAGGACAATATAGTGTAAACTTACCAGTTATATATATGACACTCAGCAGGACAATATAGTGTGAACTTACCAGTTATATATATGACACTCAGCAGGACAATATAGTGTGAACTTACCAGTTATATATATGACACTCAGCAGGACAATATAGTGTAAACTTACCAGTTATATATATGACACTCAGCAGGACAATATAGTGTAAACTTACCAGTTATATATATGACACTCAGCAGGACAATATAGTGTAAACTTACCAGTTATATATATGACACTCAGCAGGACAATATAGTGTAAACTTACCAGTTATATATATGACACTCAGCAGGACAATATAGTGTGAACTTACCAGTTATATATATGACACTCAGCAGGACAATATAGTGTAAACTTACCAGTTATATATATGACACTCAGCAGGACAATATAGTGTAAACTTACCAGTTATATATATGACACTCAGCAGGACAATATAGTGTAAACTTACCAGTTATATATATGACACTCAGCAGGACAATATAGTGTAAACTTACCAGTTATATATATGACACTCAGCAGGACAATATAGTGTAAACTTACCAGTTATATATATGACACTCAGCAGGACAATATAGTGTAAACTTACCAGTTATATATATGACACTCAGCAGGACAATATAGTGTGAACTTACCAGTTATATATATGACACTCAGCAGGACAATATAGTGTAAACTTACCAGTTATATATATGACACTCAGCAGGACAATATAGTGTAAACTTACCAGTTATATATATGACACTCAGCAGGACAATATAGTGTGAACTTACCAGTTATATATATGACACTCAGCAGGACAATATAGTGTAAACTTTCCAGTTATATATATGACACTCAGCAGGACCATATAGTGTAAACTTACCAGTTATATATATGACACTCAGCAGGACAATATAGTGTAACTTACCAGTTATATATATGACACTCAGCAGGACAATATAGTGTGAACTTACCAGTTATATATATGACACTCACCAGGACAATATAGTGTAAACTTACCAGTTATATATATGACACTCAGCAGGACAATATAGTGTAAACTTACCAGTTATATATATGACACTCAGCAGGACAATATAGTGTGAACTTACCAGTTATATATATGACACTCAGCAGGACAATATAGTGTAAACTTACCAGTTATATATATGACACTCAGCAGGACAATATAGTGTAAACTTACCAGTTATTATATGACACTCAGCAGGACAATATAGTGTAAACTTACCAGTTATATATATGACACTCAGCAGGACAATATAGTGTGAACTTACCAGTTATATATATGACACTCAGCAGGACAATATAGTGTAAACTTACCAGTTATATATATGACACTCAGCAGGACAATATAGTGTAAACTTACCAGTTATATATATGACACTCAGCAGGACAATATAGTGTAAACTTACAAGTTATATATATGACACTCAGCAGGACAATATAGTGTAAACTTACCAGTTATATATATGACACTCAGCAGGACAATATAGTGTAAACTTACCAGTTATATATATGACACTCAGCAGGACAATATAGTGTAAACTTACCAGTTATATATATGACACTCAGCAGGACAATATAGTGTAAACTTACCAGTTATATATATGACACTCAGCAGGACAATATAGTGTAAACTTACCAGTTATATATATGACACTCAGCAGGACAATATAGTGTAAACTTACCAGTTATATATATGACACTCAGCAGGACAATATAGTGTAAACTTACCAGTTATATATATGACACTCAGCAGGACAATATAGTGTAAACTTACCAGTTATATATATGACACTCAGCAGGACAATATAGTGTAAACTTACCAGTTATATATATGACACTCAGCAGGACAATATAGTGTGAAACTTACCAGTTATATATATGACACTCAGCAGGACAATACAGTGTGAACTTACCAGTTATATATATGACACTCAGCAGGACAATACAGTGTGAACTTACCAGTTATATATATGACACTCAGCAGGACAATATAGTGTAAACTTACCAGTTATATATATGACACTCAGCAGGACAATATAGTGTAAACTTACCAGTTATATATATGACACTCAGCAGGACAATATAGTGTAAACTTACCAGTTATATATATGACACTCAGCAGGACAATATAGTGTGAACTTACCAGTTATATATATGACACTCAGCAGGACAATATAGTGTAAACTTACCAGTTATATATATGACACTCAGCAGGACAATATAGTGTGAACTTACCAGTTATATATATGACACTCAGCAGGACAATATAGTGTGAACTTACCAGTTATATATATGACACTCAGCAGGACAATATAGTGTAAACTTACCAGTTATATATATGACACTCAGCAGGACAATATAGTGTAAACTTACCAGTTATATATATGACACTCAGCAGGACAATATAGTGTAAACTTACCAGTTATATATATGACACTCAGCAGGACAATATAGTGTAAACTTACCAGTTATATATATGACACTCAGCAGGACAATATAGTGTGAACTTACCAGTTATATATATGACACTCAGCAGGACAATATAGTGTAAACTTACCAGTTATATATATGACACTCAGCAGGACAATATAGTGTAAACTTACCAGTTATATATATGACACTCAGCAGGACAATATAGTGTAAACTTACCAGTTATATATATGACACTCAGCAGGACAATATAGTGTAAACTTACCAGTTATATATATGACACTCAGCAGGACAATATAGTGTAAACTTACCAGTTATATATATGACACTCAGCAGGACAATATAGTGTAAACTTACCAGTTATATATATGACACTCAGCAGGACAATATAGTGTGAACTTACCAGTTATATATATGACACTCAGCAGGACAATATAGTGTAAACTTACCAGTTATATATATGACACTCAGCAGGACAATATAGTGTAAACTTACCAGTTATATATATGACACTCAGCAGGACAATATAGTGTGAACTTACCAGTTATATATATGACACTCAGCAGGACAATATAGTGTAAACTTTCCAGTTATATATATGACACTCAGCAGGACCATATAGTGTAAACTTACCAGTTATATATATGACACTCAGCAGGACAATATAGTGTAAACTTACCAGTTATATATATGACACTCAGCAGGACAATATAGTGTGAACTTACCAGTTATATATATGACACTCACCAGGACAATATAGTGTAAACTTACCAGTTATATATATGACACTCAGCAGGACAATATAGTGTAAACTTACCAGTTATATATATGACACTCAGCAGGACAATATAGTGTGAACTTACCAGTTATATATATGACACTCAGCAGGACAATATAGTGTAAACTTACCAGTTATATATATGACACTCAGCAGGACAATATAGTGTAAACTTACCAGTTATTTATATGACACTCAGCAGGACAATATAGTGTAAACTTACCAGTTATATATATGACACTCAGCAGGACAATATAGTGTGAACTTACCAGTTATATATATGACACTCAGCAGGACAATATAGTGTAAACTTACCAGTTATATATATGACACTCAGCAGGACAATATAGTGTAAACTTACCAGTTATATATATGACACTCAGCAGGACAATATAGTGTAAACTTACAAGTTATATATATGACACTCAGCAGGACAATATAGTGTAAACTTACCAGTTATATATATGACACTCAGCAGGACAATATAGTGTAAACTTACCAGTTATATATATGACACTCAGCAGGACAATATAGTGTAAACTTACCAGTTATATATATGACACTCAGCAGGACAATATAGTGTAAACTTACCAGTTATATATATGACACTCAGCAGGACAATATAGTGTAAACTTACCAGTTATATATATGACACTCAGCAGGACAATATAGTGTAAACTTACCAGTTATATATATGACACTCAGCAGGACAATATAGTGTAAACTTACCAGTTATATATATGACACTCAGCAGGACAATATAGTGTAAACTTACCAGTTATATATATGACACTCAGCAGGACAATATAGTGTAAACTTACCAGTTATATATATGACACTCAGCAGGACAATATAGTGTGAACTTACCAGTTATATATATGACACTCAGCAGGACAATACAGTGTGAACTTACCAGTTATATATATGACACTCAGCAGGACAATACAGTGTGAACTTACCAGTTATATATATGACACTCAGCAGGACAATATAGTGTAAACTTACCAGTTATATATATGACACTCAGCAGGACAATATAGTGTAAACTTACCAGTTATATATATGACACTCAGCAGGACAATATAGTGTAAACTTACCAGTTATATATATGACACTCAGCAGGACAATATAGTGTGAACTTACCAGTTATATATATGACACTCAGCAGGACAATATAGTGTAAACTTACCAGTTATATATATGACACTCAGCAGGACAATATAGTGTGAACTTACCAGTTATATATATGACACTCAGCAGGACAATATAGTGTGAACTTACCAGTTATATATATGACACTCAGCAGGACAATATACTGTGAACTTACCAGTTATATATATGACACTCAGCAGGACAATATAGTGTAAACTTACCAGTTATATATATGACACTCAGCAGGACAATATAGTGTAAACTTACCAGTTATATATATGACACTCAGCAGGACAATATAGTGTGAACTTACCAGTTATATATATGACACTCAGCAGGACAATATAGTGTGAACTTAACAGTTATATATATGACACTCAGCAGGACAATATAGTGTGAACTTACCAGTTATATATATGACACTCAGCAGGACAATATAGTGTGAACTTAACAGTTATATATATGACACTCAGCAGGACAATATAGTGTGAACTTACCAGTTATATATATGACACTCAGCAGGACAATATAGTGTGAACTTACCAGTTATATGTATGACACTCAGCAGGACAATATAGTGTGAACTTACCAGTTATATATATGACACTCAGCAGGACAATATAGTGTAAACTTACCAGTTATATATATGACACTCAGCAGGACAATATAGTGTAAACTTACCAGTTATATATATGACACTCAGCAGGACAATATAGTGTGAAACTTACCAGTTATATATATGACACTCAGCAGGACAATATAGTGTAAACTTACCAGTTATATATATGACACTCAGCAGGACAATATAGTGTAAACTTACCAGTTATATATATGACACTCAGCAGGACAATATAGCGTAAACTTACCAGTTATATATATGACACTCAGCAGGACAATATAGCGTAAACTTACCAGTTATATATATGACACTCAGCAGGACAATATAGTGTAAACTTACCAGTTATATATATGACACTCAGCAGGACAATATAGTGTAAACTTACCAGTTATATATATGACACTCAGCAGGACAATATAGTGTGAACTTACCAGTTATATATATGACACTCAGCAGGACAATATAGTGTAAACTTACCAGTTATATATATGACACTCAGCAGGACAATATAGTGTAAACTTACCAGTTATATATATGACACTCAGCAGGACAATATAGTGTAAACTTACCAGTTATATATATGACACTCAGCAGGACAATATAGTGTGAACTTACCAGTTATATATATGACACTCAGCAGGACAATATAGTGTAAACTTACCAGTTATATATATGACACTCAGCAGGACAATATAGTGTGAACTTACCAGTTATATATATGACACTCAGCAGGACAATATAGTGTGAACTTACCAGTTATATATATGACACTCAGCAGGACAATATAGTGTAAACTTACCAGTTATATATATGACACTCAGCAGGACAATATAGTGTAAACTTACCAGTTATATATATGACACTCAGCAGGACAATAAGTGTAAACTTACCAGTTATATATATGACACTCAGCAGGACAATATAGTGTAAACTTACCAGTTATATATATGACACTCAGCAGGACAATATAGTGTAAACTTACCAGTTATATATATGACACTCAGCAGGACAATATAGTGTAAACTTACCAGTTATATATATGACACTCAGCAGGACAATATAGTGTAAACTTACCAGTTATATATATGACACTCAGCAGGACAATATAGTGTAAACTTACCAGTTATATATATGACACTCAGCAGGACAATATAGTGTAAACTTACCAGTTATATATATGACACTCAGCAGGACAATATAGTGTAAACTTACCAGTTATATATATGACACTCAGCAGGACAATATAGTGTAAACTTACCAGTTATATATATGACACTCAGCAGGACAATATAGTGTAAACTTACCAGTTATATATATGACACTCAGCAGGACAATATAGTGTAAACTTACCAGTTATATATATGACACTCAGCAGGACAATATAGTGTAAACTTACCAGTTATATATATGACACTCAGCAGGACAATATAGTGTAAACTTACCAGTTATATATATGACACTCAGCAGGACAATATAGTGTAAACTTACCAGTTATATATATGACACTCAGCAGGACAATATAGTGTAAACTTACCAGTTATATATATGACACTCAGCAGGACAATATAGTGTAAACTTACCAGTTATATATATGACACTCAGCAGGACAATATAGTGTAAACTTACCAGTTATATATATGACACTCAGCAGGACAATATAGTGTAAACTTACCAGTTATATATATGACACTCAGCAGGACAATATAGTGTAAACTTACCAGTTATATATATGACACTCAGCAGGACAATATAGTGTAAACTTACCAGTTATATATATGACACTCAGCAGGACAATATAGTGTAAACTTACCAGTTATATATATGACACTCAGCAGGACAATATAGTGTAAACTTACCAGTTATATATATGACACTCAGCAGGACAATATAGTGTAAACTTACCAGTTATATATATGACACTCAGCAGGACAATATAGTGTAAACTTACCAGTTATATATATGACACTCAGCAGGACAATATAGTGTAAACTTACCAGTTATATATATGACACTCAGCAGGACAATATAGTGTAAACTTACCAGTTATATATATGACACTCAGCAGGACAATATAGTGTAAACTTACCAGTTATATATATGACACTCAGCAGGACAATATAGTGTAAACTTACCAGTTATATATATGACACTCAGCAGGACAATATAGTGTGAACTTACCAGTTATATATATGACACTCAGCAGGACAATATAGTGTGAACTTACCAGTTATATATATGACACTCAGCAGGACAATATAGTGTGAACTTACCAGTTATATATATGACACTCAGCAGGACAATATAGTGTGAACTTACCAGTTATATATATGACACTCAGCAGGACAATATAGTGTGAACTTACCAGTTATATATATGACACTCAGCAGGACAATATAGTGTGAACTTACCAGTTATATATATGACACTCAGCAGGACAATATAGTGTAAACTTACCAGTTATATATATGACACTCAGCAGGACAATATAGTGTAAACTTACCAGTTATATATATGACACTCAGCAGGACAATATAGTGTAAACTTACCAGTTATATATATGACACTCAGCAGGACAATATAGTGTAAACTTACCAGTTATATATATGACACTCAGCAGGACAATATAGTGTAAACTTACCAGTTATATATATGACACTCAGCAGGACAATATAGTGTAAACTTACCAGTTATATATATGACACTCAGCAGGACAATATAGTGTAAACTTACCAGTTATATATATGACACTCAGCAGGACAATATAGTGTAAACTTACCAGTTATATATATGACACTCAGCAGGACAATATAGTGTAAACTTACCAGTTATATATATGACACTCAGCAGGACAATATAGTGTAAACTTACCAGGTATATATATGACACTCAGCAGGACAATATAGTGTAAACTTACCAGTTATATATATGACACTCAGCAGGACAATATAGTGTAAACTTACCAGTTATATATATGACACTCAGCAGGACAATATAGTGTAAACTTACCAGTTATATATATGACACTCAGCAGGACAATATAGTGTAAACTTACCAGTTATATATATGACACTCAGCAGGACAATATAGTGTAAACTTACCAGTTATATATATGACACTCAGCAGGACAATATAGTGTAAACTTACCAGTTATATATATGACACTCAGCAGGACAATATAGTGTAAACTTACCAGTTATATATATGACACTCAGCAGGACAATATAGTGTAAACTTACCAGTTATATATATGACACTCAGCAGGACAATATAGTGTAAACTTACCAGTTATATATATGACACTCAGCAGGACAATATAGTGTAAACTTACCAGTTATATATATGACACTCAGCAGGACAATATAGTGTAAACTTACCAGTTATATATATGACACTCAGCAGGACAATATAGTGTGAACTTGCCAGTTATATATATGACACTCAGCAGGACAATATAGTGTAAACTTACCAGTTATATATATGACACTCAGCAGGACAATATAGTGTAAACTTACCAGTTAAATATATGACACTCAGCAGAACAATATAGTGTGAACTTACCAGTTATATATATGACACTCAGCAGGACAATATAGTGTAAACTTACCAGTTATATATATGACACTCAGCAGGACAATATAGTGTAAACTTACCAGTTATATATATGACACTCAGCAGGACAATATAGTGTAAATTTACCAGTTATATATATGACACTCAGCAGGACAATATAGTGTAAACTTACCAGTTATATATATGACACTCAGCAGGACAATATAGTGTAAATTTACCAGTTATATATATGACACTCAGCAGGACAAAAGTTTATCATTTGCGAGTCAAAAATAAAAGGAAACTTGATTTTGTTTTTGTTAGATTGTTTAGTGACTTGTTTCTGCTTAATTTATACATGTGACTGAGGTAATTTATACATGTGACTGAGGTAATTTATACATGTGACTGAGGTAATTTATACATGTGACTGAGGTAATTTATACATGTGACTGAGGTAATTTATACATGTGACTGAGGTAATTTATACATGTGACTGAGGTAATTTATACATGTGACTGCGGTAATTTATACATGTGACTGAGGTAATTTATACATGTGACTGCGGTAATTTATACATGTGACTGAGGTAATTTATACATGTGACTGAGGTAATTTATACATGTGACTGCGGTAATTTATACATGTGACTGAGGTAATTTATACATGTGACTGAGGTAATTTATACATGTGACTGAGGTAATTTATACATGTGACTGAGGTAATTTATACATGTGACTGAGGTAATTTATACATGTGACTGAGGTAATTTATACATGTGACTGAGGTAATTTTTACATGTGACTGAGGTAATTTATACATGTGACTGAGGTAATTTATACATGTGACTGAGGTAATTTATACATGTGACTGAGGTAATTTATACATGTGACTGAGGTAATTTATACATGTGACTGAGGTATTTTATACATGTGACTGAGGTAATTTATACATGTGACTGAGGTAATTTATACATGTGACTGAGGTAATTTATACATGTGACTGAGGTAATTTATACATGTGACTGAGGTAATTTATACATGTGACTGAGGTAATTTATACATGTGACTGAGGTAATTTATACATGTGACTGAGGTAATTTATACATGTGACTGAGGTAATTTATACATGTGACTGAGGTAATTATAGCATGTGACTGAGGTAATTTATACATGTGACTGAGGTAATTTATACATGTGACTGAGGTAATTTATACATGTGACTGAGGTAATTTATACATGTGACTGAGGTAATTTATACATGTGACTGAGGTAATTTATACATGTGACTGAGGTAATTTACTACATGTGACTGAGGTAATTTATACATGTGACTGAGGTAATTTATACATGTGACTGAGGTAATTTATACATGTGACTGAGGTAATTTATACATGTGACTGAGGTAATTTATACATGTGACTGAGGTAATTTATACTATGTGACTGAGGTAATTTATACATGTGACTGAGGTAATTTCTACATGTGACTGAGGTAATTTATACATGTGACTGAGGTAATTTATACATGTGACTGAAGGTAATTTATACATGTGACTGAGGTAATTTATACATGTGACTGAGGTAATTTATACATGTGACTGAGGTAATTTATACATGTGACTGAGGTAATTTATTATACATGTGACTGAGGTAATTTATACATGTGACTGAGGTAATTTATACATGTGACTGAGGTAATTTATACATGTGACTGAGGTAATTTATACATGTGACTGAGGTAATTTATACATGTGACTGAGGTAATTTATACATGTGACTGAGGTAATTTATACATGTGACTGAGGTAATTTATACATGTGACTGAGGTAATTTATACATGTGACTGAGGTAATTTATACATGTGACTGAGGTAATTTATACATGTGACTGAGGTAATTTATACATGTGACTGAGGTAATTTATACATGTGACTGAGGTAATTTATACATGTGACTG
>NC_091152.1:44750088-44882588 GCF_040958095.1 Procambarus clarkii
CTCTCTCTCTCTCTCTCTCTCTCTCTCTCTCTCTCTCTCTCTCTCTCTCTCTCTCTCTCTCTTCTCTCCTCTCTCTCTCTCTCCCTCTCTCTCTCTCTCCTCTCTCTCTCTCTCTCCCTCCTCTCTCTCTCTCTCTCTCTCTCTCTCTCTCTCTCTCTCTCTCTCTCTCTCTCTCTCTCTCTCTCTCTCTCTCTCTCTCTCTCTCTCTCTCTCTCCTCTCCCTCTCTCCTCTCTCTCCCTCTCCCCCTCTCTCCCTCTCTCTCCCCTCCCCCTCCCCTCTCTCTCTCTCCCTCTCTCTCTCTCTCTCTCTCTCTCTCTCTCTCTCTCCTCTCTCTCTCTCTCTCTCTCTCTTCTCTCTCTCTCTCTCTCTCTCTCTCTCTCTCCCCTCTCTCCTCTCTCCCTCTCTCTCTCTCTCTCTCTCTCTCTCTCTCTCTCTCTCTCTCTCTCTCTCTCTCTCTCTCTCTCTCTCTCTCTCTCCCCTCTCTCCCTCTCTCTCTCTCTCTCTCTCTCTCTCTCTCTCTCTCTCTCTCTCTCTCTCTCTCTCTCTCTCTCTCTCTCTCTCTCTCTCTCTCTCTCTCTCTCTCCTGGGGGTTCTCAACTCCGTCCGCCCCACGGCCGCACTCGCTCAATTCCTTCTCCGTACTGATGCGTATCAGGCCTTGTTTGGTCCCACTTCATGGGCCAAGTACTTTGATCTCCCTCTTGATTCTGCACCTCCTGATGACTTCTCTCTCCAACGGCATCTTGTCGATTCCGTGGATGCCTCTGTTACCTTCAACCCACTCGTCTCGGTTACACCTGTCGTTGCTGCTCCTTCTCAGGATGCAGCTTCCCAGCTTGGCTGCCTTATCCTGCCTAGGCGAGATCCCTGTTCGGGTCTCAAAGAATGCTCGGGTTGAATGCCAGTGTTGACATTGTTCTCCTCCCACCCCATGTTGCGACTGGTGTTTGGAATCTGCAAGACTGCCACGATGATATTCGGCATATCCTCGATGCCCAGGGCCATTCTGTCCTCCGGGTTGACAGGTTTACTCGTCCCCCTCGTGGTCGTCGCCGTCAACCCCTTTGGGTTGTGAAGATTATCCTTTGATGGTAGGACCCTTCCACCCTCTGCCATTCTTGCTGGTGCTAGGTGCTCTGTCCAGGAGTACATTCCTTCTCCTAGGTTCTGTAACAAGTGCTGGAGGTTTGGGCATGGTGCCCTCTGCTGCTCTGGGACTGGCTCTCTGTCCTTTGTGTGGGGGCGAAGGTCACTCTTAAGTTGGATTGCACTTCTCCCCAGGCTCGCTGCCTCAACTGCGGTTGAGGCCCATCCTACCTTCTCCCGTGCGTGTATCCATTACAAGCTTGAGGCAGCCGTCCTCAACTTGAAGCACCGGGAGCATTTGTCTTTTCTTGAGGCGAGGCGCCAGGTTCGCCGGCTCCCGCCTTATGCTAACGTCTCTTATGCTCACGTGTTGCGCTCTTCCTCTCCTCGTCCTTCCCACCTTCCTCAGACTCGCAACCGTTTCTGGGCCGTGGACCCTGATATGCCCACTGCCCCCTCCTCTGTTCCTTAGAGTTCTGTCCCGAAGGGTCCCCCTCCTGGTCTTCTGTCTGGGGTTTCCCTTCTTTCTACCCGGTCTGTCATGTCTCTTGTGTCTTCTTCTTCGTCTCCCTCCATTCCCTCCTTCCCATCCTTCTCCTCCGTCTATTGACTCTTCCCCACCGCCTGACCGTGCAGACTGATGTCCATCGCTCTCCTACTGGCCGTCGTGTGTGCTCTCGTTCAGCTTCTGTTGAGACGCTGGAATCCGTTGCCCAGTACATAGTTGCTGGGACACCGGTCTCTTTAAGTCAGAAGTGTAAGCCTAGCTCCTCTCCTTCCTCCTCCCCAGCGGGTAAGAAGGCTTCGCTTTCTTCCTCGGCCCCTACTTTTGCCTCTATCACTCCTTCCCCTCCCATTTCGGTTGTTGTGCCCCCTGTTCCTGCTATGGAGGTTTCTTTGGCCCCCGCTTCCCTCTCGGTTGCTGCCCTTGCTGAGGTGTGCTCCTCACTTTCTCCTCCCCCTCTTCCTGCTGCTGTCCTTGACTACTACTCTCGGTTGTCTCCGTCTCCTTCTCCTTCCTTCGGACCCCGCCCGTCGGCCTTCTGGTCTGTTCTTCCGCTTCCTTCCCTCCTTCTTTGCTCAATTTACCCATGCCACCTAACCCTGACTTTGCTGTCCCTGATCCCGACCTAGATCTTCTTTAACGTGCTATGTTGCTCTTTCGCCTTTGTTTCTTCCTTGTTCTCTGTTGTTGTCCTTTCTCTTCTCGTCGATGTCTATTCTTCAATGGAACGTTCGAGGTTATTACGGCAATTTTCTTGAACTCCAACTTTTGGTTTCGCGGTTTTTGCCCCTTTGTGTCTGCCTCCAGGAGCCGATGCTTGGTGCTTGTCCTAGTTGCTTTCGTGGCTATTCCTTTCTTTCCCCCCCCCCCCCCCTCCAGCTGTTGTTGGGGCTTCTAACTCTTCTGCTCTCTTGATTCGCTCTGATGTTCCCTTTGTCCCCTTACTGTATCCTTCGCCTCTCCATTGTTCTGCTGTTCGTATCTTTGTGGAGAAATGGTACACCGTTTGTTCCATTTATCTCCCCCCGAGTGTCCCGCTTTCTCTTCCTGATCTGAAACACCTTTTGGACTCCTTGCCAGAGCCTGTGCTTCTGCTGGGTGATTTCAATTGTCATCATTCCCTTTGGGGTGATGTTCTGACGAACACCTGAGGTCGCCTTCTTGAGCCGTTTATCCTCTCTTCTTCCCTGTCTCTTCTGAATTCTGGTGAGCCCACACATTTGGACTCTCGGACTCGTACCCATTCCTGTCTTGATCTTTCTCTTTGCTTTCTTATCTTTACTTGGATTTCACGTGGCAGGTTCTTGATGACCTCCATGGCAGTGACCATTTCCCCATCCTTGTTACATTCTTCTCTTTTCGCCCTTCCCTCTCCTTCCCTAGGTGGCAGTTTGCTAAAGCGGACTGGAACCTATTTACCCTCAGTGCTGTTCTCTCTGACCTCTCCCTTCTGCCTCTCCCTCGTTCTCTTCTCCTTTTTCATGACACTGTCTTCCAAGCTTCCCTCCGCTCTATTCCTCACTCTTCCTCTCGGGGTCCACGGAAGTGAACTCCCTGGTGGAATGCAGACTGTGCTTGGGCTGCCCGCTGTAAGCGTGCAGCCTGGAAGAGACACCGTCGTCGACAGACAGCCGATTCTTTTCTTTTCTTTCGGAAGGCAAGTGCGTTGGCCCGTACGGCCATCCGTACGGATAAACGTGAATGTTGGGTATCTTATGTCTCCACAATTACGTCCGAAACTCCTCTGCCACAGATCTGGAAGCGTATCCGCAAGATAGCGGGTAAGTTCGTTCCCGATGTTTCACCGGTCCTTCACCTCCTGTGATACTCTTGTAGCGGATCCGTTGCAGGTCACTACCGAAGTGGGTTCCCACTTTTCTTCTGTTAGCTCTGGTCTTCATCTTTTCCAATCTTTCCTTCTTCGTAAACCTGTCCTTGAATCTCGTCGTTTAGATTTCTGCAATCGTCTTCAACTTCCCTATAACGATCCCTTCTCTCTCTCTCTGAACTTTGTTCTGCCCTGGCCCTCTGCGACTTCTATGGCGGCGGGCTCTGATGTCATTCATTATGAGATGCTTCGCCATCTCCCTCCATGCACGTCTCAGAATTTGCTGACTCTGTATAATCGGATCTGGGAGTCGTTGTCAGTCCATGAGGACTGGCTCGATGCCATTGTCCTCCCTGTTCGCAAACCAGGGTCTCTGAGAACATCCCCTAAGGACTTTCGCCCTATTGCCCTCACAAGTTGTTTGCAAACTCTTTGAACGTATGGTTAACGTTCGTCTGATGTGGTTCCTGGAACACAGTCACCTCCTCTCTCCTTCTCAATTTGGTTTCCGCAAGTGCCGCAGCACAACAGATGTCCTGGTGACCTTGGAGGTCTATATTCGTACTGCTTTTGCTGTGAAGACCTCCGTTGTTGCAGTTCTTTTTGACCTGGAAAAGGCTTACGACACCACTTGGCGAATATCATATTCTATCCCAGCTTCATTCTTTTGGCCTTCGTGGTCATCTCCCTCTCAATCTCCGCAGCTTCCTCTCTCGTCGTTCCTTTCAGGTGAGGCTTGGTACCATTCTCTCTGCCTCTTTTCAGCAATACGAAGGTGTGCCCCAAGGTAGTGTTCTGAGCACTACTCTTTTTCTGGTTGCCCTCAATGGTCTTCTTTCCTTTCTTCCTTCAGGTGTCTTCTACGTTCTCTATGTCGATGATCTTACCCTTTGCTGTCAGGGTGATGATTCGCCTCTCCTTCAACGCCAGCTTCAACTTGCGATTGATGCTGTGTCGTCTTGAACCACCGATCATGGCTTCAAGTTCTCTACTACTAAGACTTGTGCCATGACTTTTACTCGGAAACAGGTCATTCTTAGTCCCTCTTTGTCACTTTATGGTCATCCTCTTTAGTACAAAGATTTCGCGAAGCTTTTGGGGTTATTCTTTGACACTCGTTTGTCGTGGTCTCCCCCTATCTCTTACCTCCGTGTTGAGTGCTCTAAAGCCCTTACCCTCCTTTGGGTATTGTCCCATACTTCTTGGGGAGCAGATAGGCGCACTCTCCTTGCTTTACATTCCTCTCTTGTCCTGTCTAAGGTCGATTATGGTTGCCTTGCTTACTTGTCTGCTTCTCCTACTCTTCGCCGTCTTGATGCTTTGCACCATACTGGGTTGCGCCTCGGTTCTGGTGCCTTTCGTTCGACTCCCGTCCTCAGCTTGAATGTTGACACTGGCTTCCTAGTCTCTCCAGGACCGCCGTGATCGCTACTGTCTTCGCTATCTTGCACGGTCCTTGCAACATCCTTCCTCTCGCCTCTGTCGTGCTTTAACTTTTACCCCTCCTGCGGTTTCTGTTCCTCTTCACCACCTCCCTCTTTCTGTCCGGTTGTCTCACTTACAGGATTCTCTTTCCATTCATATTTCTAATATTTCTCTTCGTGTTGTTCCTTCTTTGCCCCCGTGGAGAGTCCCCGTTCTGCAGTTTTGTACATCCTTTGCCCGCATCCCTAAAGCTTTTACCCCTCCTTCGGTTCTAAAACGTCTTTTCCTTGAGCACTTTTCTTCTCACTCCCACTCCGTTTCCGTCTTCACCAATGGGTCTAAGCCTGCAGACGGTGTTGGCTACTCTGTTGTTTTTCCTGATCACACTTATATGTGTCGCTTACCTCCGGAGACTAGCATGTTCACAGTGGAGCTTTATGCTATTCTCTATGCTCTTCGTCTCCTGCTCTCTCGTTGTCAATCTTCCTTTGTGGTTGTTGTTGACTCTCGTAGTGCCCTCATGGCTCTCGGGTTCTTTAATCCAGTTCATCCAGTTGTCGAGATCCAGCATTGGCTGTTTCTTGTTCACAGTAAATTTAAGTCGGTTGAGTTTTTTGGGTTCCCAGCCATATTGGTGTCTCTTTAAATGAGCATGCGGATGCTGTCGCCAGGGAAGCTGTCCGCTCTTGTCTCATCTCTCGTAAAGGTATTCCTTATTTCGACTTTTACCTGGTTATTCATTCCTCCATTCTTACCTGTTGGCAGGCTTGTTGGTCGTCTGTTACTGGTAACAAAGTACGTTCTCTTAAAAGTTGTGTGTCCTCGTGGCCGTCCTCCTACCACTGAAACTGGCAATGGGAAACGGCTCTGGCGAGGTTGCGTATTAGCCATACTCACTTAACTCAGGTCACTTGATGGAGCGTCGCCCTGCTCCCTATTTTCCTAATTGCATTGTCCCTCTTATGGTCATGCATATCCTTGTTGAATGTCCTGACTTCTGGGACGAGCGTGTGTCTTGTTTTCCGACCATCCCCCGCGGTCGCTTGTCTCTCAATAGAATTCTTGGTGACTCGGATATTTTTGATATCGTTCGTCTTATGCGTTTCTGTTCTCGTATTGGCATCTTTGGTGATATTTAGCGCCCTCTGATTATCCCGCACATTTGATGGTGCTACATAGCCTTATCGGTTTGGTGCCTTCTTTTTGATAATTACTTACTGTGAGATTTTTTTCTACGCCTGCCTCCTCTAGGAGGTGGACTACAAGTTTAAAGGCTGCTCATGGCAGTTAAGCATGAGTCCAGTAGAAAAAAGGAAAAGCGGGAACAAACCGGCAGGCCTCCACCACTAGGGGTGAAAACCTGTCCTCAATAGACCGCTGGCTCCTCCTAGTTAAACAGGACGTTAAAACTAATAAAGGGTAACCGACGGGTTCTCACAATCAAATATTTATATTTGATGTGGCGCTATGAATTGGAATTCGAATTCCCAAGAACAGCCGTCATATCAAGATCACATCAACATTTAATCGTATAAAGCAGAACATGGGTGGAAAAGAATGGTTGAAGGGTTGACATCAAAGACCGTTTTCTATAACATAACAATTTATTAATAACAAGAGACTAAACTACTACATTACCGAGTTTATGTTACGTTAATGTCCATCCAGTGGCACGATAACAAACAGCTAAATAGTAACCCTTGCTGTGCGGCTGTGTAACAAACTAGGCTGTTGTAAGAATTATCCAGAGTGGTTTATCGACAAAAGAGAATGGGAAGCTGAGCCCGCATGGTGACCTGGGAACCTGACCCCAGGGGAATTCGTGGTGGAAATAACCGACGCTTTGTTCATAGCTGCGTATAATGAACCATCCTATAGTATTCAGTAATTTAGAGAAAATTAGCCTTTATTCATTTTGCATTAAAATTGTATTGTATAATAGTACTGGATACAATATCAAGAGTATTCTAATTATTGAGTTTAAGTCACCATCAGTGACGTCACGAATCAGATCTAACTTGTAAGGCGGAGTGACCGGCGGTCATAGGTCATCAGGGTTGACAGGTCTACTATTTCTCAAAGTTCAATTAACCATTTTTGGGGGATCGGGAACAGCTCTGCCGTTAGATGTTTGTGTAATTTAATTTCAGTAAAATAATTCAACCAGTCTGGATCAATTCAGTACAAACAGAGGTTAATTGTTATAACTTAAACCTTGCTAGTAACTTGGTGAAACTTTGACTAGGCGGAAGGTTACAATGCTCTAGCCTGGGCTAGGCCAGACGAGGAAGAGATCAGTGTGGAGACAAGAGCAACTGGGATAAGAGGTCAACCATCTTACCTCTCCCCAAGACCAGCCCAACATCTTTAGCTGGTTGCCCAAGGTATAGTTGCTATTGTTATGTATAGAAATAGTCTCATTTGCCATTCAGGTCAAGTAGGGAGTGTTAAAGTGACAGGGAGTGAACATATTTAGATTTTGTTTTAGTTTTTCTTTTAATAAATTAATTAGTTATTAAATTGCATTTTTATTATTTCCATGTGTTTTATGTGTACACTTGTCCTGGTCACGTGGTCCACACGAGGTAAAGTTGGATTGGGCGCTGATTCTAACATCGATTCTAACATCGAATCATTCCCGTGTAATTAATTTCACACTCTTAAGTTTCCACGGTCATCGGTTATAGTGGGGATCAAGCCCCAAGGTTGATTAATTAGCGTGATCGATCCAGACCTCGATCATTGCTCGGTGTTGCTGGTCTGGTGGTGGCAGCGTAGAGGCGACTCTAGGGTTTTGCTCAAAGCCTAGGTCACGCCATACTGGTTGTAGAATCCTAAGTCGGTCAATCGTCTTAGGACCACGTGGTGTGGAGTCGGCTTTGGTAAAAGTTTTGGAGTCCCTTGTAGAGAATAAAAAGTAAGAATACGGGTAGAGGGAGTAGAAGGAAAGAGAAGTAGAGAGAGAGGAACCCTACCCCGTGTTACAGCTGCATACTGAACTAACCTGAACACAGGTGTGCCCACTAATGACGCAATATTGCAAATCAAAAAAATATCACAGACTAAGTTACACCACAGCGAGTGGTTACGTTATTGTCCATCCAGTGGCAATTGCAACACAGCTATTCAACAGCCCCTCGAGAAATGACAGCAGGCTCCATCCTGCTGACACTTCGGGCTGACAAGTGAACTAACTGAACAATGATGCCCACTGGAGACACAAGCATGCAATCAATAGTGTCACGGCTTCCCTGACAGCTACTCTAATCACAAGCTTAAGGGTCCTCCTTCCAAACAGGAGTGACCCCACGTAACTAGGCGGGTAGTCCAACAGTGACTCTCCCCTATCACAACCCAGTGTGAACACTCTTTGCAACTCCCTACAAGAAGCTGCACTGTAAACAGTAAACAGAGTCAGGCAAGGTGGGATTCTAGGACACAGCTCCAGTAATCCCTAAGTTACTCTACTCTTGTCACCCGACGATAAACAAAAGAAATTGCCTTAATCAATTACCAAACTGATTATGTGATTAATTACGTTAATTGACTGATCGCAGCAGTCAGAAACAAAGTACTACGGTAATCACAAACAATTGTCTCTCATAGACAACAACATGATGGTACTCTACGTTAATAATTAACACTTGTCGCTCTTAACACAAGTCATCTTGTTAACAATAACTCAAAACTCTCTTATATTACATCACACTAGACTCCTTGCAAGTATTCAGTGAGTAATTCTTAATTAAGGTCAAACGGACCACTAATTACATCCCCATTGAGTTACGATAACTAAGCCTACCCTAACTTGGTAGCTTCTCAACAGTCTGTCAAAATATTACTTTACTGAGCGTTAATTACCCTAATTAACTCCGAGCAATTAATTAACTGTCACCAGGACCGATAATTAATCATACATAAAAACGTCTCACTCCGCACTGCCTAAGCAGGTCTCATCAACCACTGTGAATTCACGGGAGAGGAGTTAATTACCATAATTAACATGAGTGCAATTAATCCACTGTCCTCAGACAGGATATGATTAATATAACGATTTATGCTAGCTCCATGACCTCACTTTACCGAGTCATCCGAGTCCTCAAGACTCTAGACGCTAATTACTCCACTAATTATCATGAGCCTCTAATTGTTTTACCCAGGAAGGTAATTAGTCCCGAGCAAATTACGTTAACACAAATACTGACAGACTCTGACAGATCCTCTCCCACTATGTGAATTCATGATGAGAAGGCTAATTACATAATTAGCTAGAGTGGTCAATTAGTTGTCACACAGACAATTAATTGCACCCGAGACGTATCTCACTCAAGCTCAACACTGTTCTTCCATAACAGCCCTCACTCACTCAACAATAAGTGTGCACCCCTTATCCAGTTAATTACCCCAATTATTAACTCACTGAATCCTTAAGTCCTCAACACAACTTAAAGAAACAAAGTAACCCCAGTGTTACATAGGTCACACTACAGCATGCATAACAATACAAATGCACTGCCCACATACGGTTGCGGCTACTGCAACTCGTTAATTACTGTGCCCACACAGTAATGACACACGGTTTGGCAACAACAAGAGTATACCAATATTACTGCCCCCCTTATCTTGCAACCGTTGCAAAGGACTACTGTGAGCACACACTTACCTCAGCAAGGCAATTAACAAATCAATTGCCTGCTCTCATTAAGTACTGTGAATTCCCCTGAATAATCATAGAGGTCCCTTAAACCCTCAACACAGCTCTTTGGGCAGTAATATTGTAATACCTGATAACAACACTGCACAAACCTGCAACATAATGATGCCGTCAGCATACCCCACATGCTAATGACATCATTAGGCAATCAGTCAGCAATCTCATCTACTGACTCACCACACAACACAGTACATAAAAACATGCAAATGAACATATAGAAATGGCATTCACATAATGAAAATTATATCACCAGATAAATGTATCTTTAACTACACAGACCTCAGGGTATCCACTGACATCCCTGCAACCTGGCCTGCCTACCTCTGTAATGATTATAATTTTACATGCTGGTACTCCATAGCACTAATCCAGTCTGACCGATTATATAGACTCGACAACTGGATCATTTATATGGTAAATCTCTACACTGACCGGCTACATATCCGAGTCAGTCTACACACTTATATAAACTTTATATATATACAGTGTGGTCCTGTGTACAACATCCATCTCCAGGTACATCCCAACCAGTCACCTGGACGTGCCACTGACAGCTGTCACTCAGCTGCTTCCCTAGCCTGGCAGGGCTATGGGACAACACAGCTTTTACCAGGATTTCCACCGGTCCTCAACACACTGTTACACAATGATAATTGTACTCATGTTCTTTTTAAATCCGCTACAACAATCATATCCCTGGTCACTACCTCTCAGGCTGTAAACACCTAGCTCGCTCCTCGTGCGAGGTGTGGCCCTAGAATGTCCAGGGAAGGTGGCCCAAGCATGTGGCCCCCTCGTGGCCCTAAGGGGTGGCCACGGGTAGCGCATGACGTCACAGTACCCCACCCGGCTGAACTGGTGCACGGGGTGGGGTTTGGCCGCGCGGGTGACCTGGGTGGGTGGCCCCCCTCCCCCCCCCCCCGGGCGGCTGGCCAAGGTGGGTGGCGCAGGCCTGGGGTGGCCCACGACTGGCTGGTTGGCGCCCACTGGCATACGTGGATGGAAGATCACTTTACACCCCACCATCAGCGTGCTCGCTCATACACTCGGGTGACAATGGCCGGCGGTGTCACCACACGGACGCCGCCAGGTGGAATTCAAAGTCCAACAGGGGCCTGTAATATCATCACAATTACACTAGGAGGCCCTGCCCATTATTCCACCAATTGTTCATCAACACTAGACAGGATATTCAAACCAACTGTTACACCATGAGGCTCTGCCAGCTGCCTCATGGGTGCCCACTGTCTCTGAGGCTTTTTTACTGGTCCTTCCGTACCTCATCGGCCCCAATTTCACGCAAATTGGGCCTTGACACAACCTAGGATGGCAGGAGTGCCATCCACGATGAGTAATGACACAGCGATTAACGGGGGGGGGGGGGGGGGGTGGAGGTGGCAGCCTGCCACCTCCACCCAGCTACGTCTTGCTCCAGCTCCTGCCCAGCTCAAACTTACTATTTGGCAGGGTAAGGGAACACAAAATGCCCATATCTCCTCCCCTACCTTGTCTTGACCAATCAGCACAAAGCCAGCACAACTCCATGGTGCCGCTACCAATAAGTGTTGAGCTACAATAAGCTACCGCTACTACCAGCTGTTCGCGCCAAAACTCGGCTAGGAGCAGAGATGCCTAACCCAATCACAGGCCTCCCTCACCCTCAGGCGTCCCGTGACGTCACAAGGAGGGGGAGGCCTAAAGACAGTGGTGCAATGTCTCACATGGTAGGGGGGGGGGGGCAACGTTCACCCCACTGTCCCCCCCACCTCTAACGGTTATAGACCAGTACCTACACTCACCGCTCACTTTCAACTCCCATCCTATTTCACAGAAACAGGAAAATTTCTGTAATTCTCTCTACAGAGCAATCACAGACTTCTGACTAGTCTTAAACAAGAGCTTTCATCCAACACCCCACAAGTGTATGTTAGTTTGAAAACTTCTTGACTAGAGTCCCTAGAGCGACTAGCCTAATCTAGAAAACTAACTGAAGGACTCTACATTCCCTCACACTTACTTCTATAATTTAACAATTTATTCACAAAAAAGATAGAGCTACTACAACAAAGAGTTTACGTTACTTTACTGTCACTCCAGTGGCGCATTAAAGAGCAGCTATTCAACAGCCTGATGGACCCACGGTCTCCTTATCCCGTCGTCGCTGACTGACTAATGACACTAACTGAACAAAGTGGTGCCCACTGGTGACGCAAGCTTGAAATCAATAATGTCACGGCTTCACGGGGAACAAATACTATAATCACAAAACTTGACTGGTGCTCGCTGCTCTACCAACGAGGTACCAATTAACAAAGCGGTTAATCCAAGAATAACCCCTTATAAAAAAATTTACGTTAACACTTGCCTCTAAGGACAATCAACAAGAAGATTTACACTAATTGAATTTAAACAATTACATTAACACACACGTGTCTCAACGACACTTAAATGACAGCAATAACTCGTAAATCAAATAATTACATCAACTTGAAAGTCAAACATTCGGTGAGTAATTCCCAATTTTTTTTGAGATATATACAAGAGTTGTTACATTCTTGTACAGTCACTAGTACGCTTAGCGTTTCGGGCAGGTCCCTGGAATACGATCCCCTGCCGCGAAGAATCGTTTTTTCATCCAAGTACACATTTTACTGTTGTGTTAAACAGAGGCTACAGTTAAGGAATTGCGCCCAGTAAATCCTCCCCGGCCAGGATACGAACCCATGACATAGCGCTCGCGGAACGCCAGGCAAGTGTCTTACCACTACACCACGGAGACTGCTAAACTTTAATTACTGAAAACAACAGCCTATTAATTCAGACGAGTATTGATAAAGCCTACTGTCTCAACTGACAGTCCACTTCCGGTCTTACAACAAGATTACCTTAACGAGGGTAGACTAGTGTACCACACACAAGGTTACAAGACAATCCGTGTAAACAACATCAACACCTGGTGAATTCACTAAGTGGCGGTTACTAATTATCTTTAATTAGCTACGAGTGCTTAATCTCTCTGTCCGCAGACAGATCTGATTAATCCAAATAATTACAGCAGCTTGCAGCACAATTGACTCCGATCATAACAGACTGGTCAAGCCCTTACGTCAATCAATCAATTAACGACAGATCGTTAAATCTTTAACACTACGTTAGTCTTCACTTGACAGTTCCTCCACTTCGTGAACTTCACTGTGACTGTTGCTATTACACGTCTCTACGTTAATCACAACAATGTTCAACAAAACAATAATGACCTCGTTAAGTAAATCGTGACCCCCGGTGACGTTAAATGACTTTAATTCTCACGGAATCCTTCACAGTACACAATGCATTCCACCAAGGACACAACTTGTCTACAGTTTACACACGGTACAACACAGTACATCACAGTACATCCTTGCCACTCACTTGTAATTTCCTTCCCCAGTAAATTATCTACCAATAATTCACAACTTTACCACAACACAACAGTAAAGTAAGTACTGGCCAATATAATAATATAATTATTTATAACCAAGGGAAACCTCCCTGTTACCACTTTCAATGCTGAAATTGAAAATGAAATAAGTTTATTGAGGTGAAATACACACAAAAAGATGAGGTAGCTCAACCTATTCTCACCCCGTTCAGTACATCGTGTTAATACATACATATAAACACATCACAAACAATAAACATATTACCAAACATTCTGAGAGATAAACATCTACATTTCCTCTTTTACACAGGTACTTTCACTGCTGGACATAGGGAATCAAATTACAGCGAATTACATACACGGCACATAAAGAAAATGGAAACAACTAAAGATCACTTTACTCCACCATTGAATGTGTCTGTGTCCTCACACACGTCAACCTCACAGTTGGGCTCAACCTCAACTTGGTGACGGCAACAGGGTAACTCACACGTCTCCAATTCCCATTCACCTCACTAGGTGGTCGACAGGAACAGAGGACAGACGGAACACTGCGTGCGAAACCAGCTTCAGCATTTTATTACCCAAACGGAAACAGTGTACTTACATCACTCTCGCGGGCCCGCCATACACACACATACATACACGACAACCTCACTCCCACTGCTGCTGCTGCTGGATGATGACGTAGGCGTCCTCACTTCGTACACGTGGTCGGTTGGAACATGGGGTCCTAGACCAAGGAGATAGCTCCACACACAGAGACCAGGTGGCGCGGACACGCCGGCTTAAGGTAGCCAGGAGTGCGCGCAAAACAGATCACACAGATACAGCAGGAGTGCGGTACCATGCCCATCCACTTGACACGGTACCCTAGGATACGACGGTACACGACAGAGTCCTTCACTGTTCACTGCTAATTCCTCGGAATTATGAATTTAAGGTTTCTCTCATAACACTGAAACCTTCTCTAGCTCGTCTCACTGTGGTACCTTCCAGCTAAGATACGACAGACGGCAGATGTCACTAACACACGACGATAACAGCCTCACTCAGTCCAGTTGATCTGAGATGGCGTCTCACGATCATGCGGCTTAGATGACAAAGTTCACACTGCTAAATCGTTGAATACACCTTTTCACAATACCCGATTCTTACATACTGCACCCGGAAAGATAGCACGACGATGAGCGTGACTTTAGTAACGTTGCAGGTGGTATTTCCTGGTGCTTGGCCTTAGCATGAGAAAGTACGTCCTGCTCTAGCAACTTTCTTGGTAAGAATAATTTTGCCGCCAAGACAGCCTAGGGATACCATGCGGTACCCCTCAGCATCTTGACCAATCACAGTTCAGCATTCCTGAGGCCCAAGCACCTTGGCCAATGGCGTACCTGCCTCACGACGTTGCCCCCTCTCTCACGAGGTGGACACGTGATGGGGGGGTGGGGGTGTAGTCTACAGCAGTTAACCCCCCAAACCTCCCTCTCTACACTTGACTTGTACAAAAATTTCCCTGAAATCAACTCCCTTCTTGAGGTTATCTTGATATGATTTCGGGGCTTTGGTGTCCCCGCGGCCCGGTCCTCGACCAGGCCTCCACCCCCAGGAAGCAGCCCGTGACAGCTGACTAACACCCAGGTACCTATTTTACTGCTAGGTAACAGGGGCATAGGGTGAAAGAATCTCTGCCCATTATTTCTCGCCGGCGCCTGGGATCGAACCCAGGACCACAGGATCACAAGTCCAGTGTGCTGTCCGCTCGGCCGACCGGCTCCCTCCTGTAATTTCCTTCACAGACCTGATACAGCGATCAGAATGACATCAATGACTACCAAATGTCACTGGTTGTCTAACGACACCCAACACGACAGTGGAAAAGTTATATTCAGAAAGTTGAATCACGGTGCACATCACTGGTGCACTATGCAATTTCGTACTTCATCCAGTGCACGAGAGAGTAGGAAAAATCTGTCTCCTGACATCAACCTCCTACTAAGGGTTTATTTCCATGGAAGCAAAACACACCCCACCATTTTACCAGCTCAAGGGTGCACTGAGCACAAGCTGTCACACGAGCAACCTGTCCTCTTAAAAAGAACGTCGCTTTTGGCAGTTTACCCGTATGGCCGAATATGGACGTAATTTGAAAATGAAAAAAAATGAAAATAAATTTCGGATTTTTTTTTCAACAACAGTAAGTTAAGGGTACTCTGATAGGTTAGGTGGGCAGGAAATTTTCATAAAGTTCCAAAACGGTATGAAAAACGTTAATGGAAAGTTTCCTCTTCTAAGCTTGCTGAGTAAACCTGACGACTCAAACTGAAAACGGAACAGTACGTCACTTTCGTGAGTCGATTTCATTTCATATTATGTCCAAATTTGGCCATAGTGCGCATGCGAGCCAAAAGTGACGTTATTTTTAAGAGGACGGGTTGCTTTGACGGCTCACTTCCGGCTGGGTGGTTGCGGGTGGAGACTCCGTTTTCTATGGGTCGTCGCTCTGAGAGATTTGGGGGTGACTCCTCCGGTTTGTCCTGGGTAGTATTATTTGACTTTGGCACAGAGTGGTGCTCGGCTCCAGGGCCAGGCTCTAGCCAGCTCGACGCCTCGAAGCTAGACTGGACCCCCAAGCTCTGCAGCTCCGGCTTTAGTCTGTGTCGTACCGGACACACTAGCAACACTTTGGGATGTACTACCAGGAGAGGCACTATCTTCACTCTCCTCTGACCTTGATGCCGCATCATCACGTTCCTCATAACGTTTTAACATGTTAACATAGTACTTCTTATTGACCCCCCTTTACGCATATGACGTACGTCAATGAGTGACTGCACTCAGTGATGGTGAAGGGTCCCTCCACTGTAGCAGTCGAAGGGACTCGATATTCTTCTTCCTGCTTGTAGGGAGAATTAGGAGTACTTTCTCCAACTTTAAACTTCCTCTCCCTGGCCTTCTGACAGTACCTGCTCTTCTGGTACTCTTTGGCCTTGGCGAGTTTCTCCCTGGTCAACTTGCATGTCTCTTCTAGACGGTTCCTCAAATCTATGATGTACTCATACGTCGTCTTGGTTTCTGGGGTACAGTCTTCCTCCTCCCATAGATTCTTCAATGCATGCAGCAGTCCCTTTACCGTGCGACCATTCAGGAGCTCGAACGGTGAGAACCAGGTACTTGCCTGGGGTACTTCCCTGTAGGCAAACAGTACCGGGTTAATGTACCTTGGCCACTCCTTGGGTTGCTCTATTAACATCTTCCTGAGCATTCTCTTTAGGGTATCATTAAACCGTTCCACCAACCCATTTCCCATAGCATGATAAGGTGTGGTGAATGATGACTGCAACATGAGTAGCCTAGCTACTTCCGTACTTCCGCCATCATCTCACTGGTGAACTGTGCCCCCCCTGTCACTGTGTATCTTCTCAGGTATACCGAGGCGGCTGAAGAACCCAACCAATGCTTCCGCCACTGTGACGGTCTCGATATTCTTCAAAGGTGCCGCCTCTGGATACCGAGTAGCATGATCTACCATGATCAGTATATATCTGCTGCCGTCTGATACCCTCGGCTCAATCGGGCCAGTTATATCTACACTGACCATCTTAAATGGTTGATCGATGATGGGGAAAGGCTGCAGCTTCCCTAGCTGCACTTTACCTCTGTCAGCGGTGCGTTGACAGGCGTCACACGACCGAGTATACCGCTGTATGTCCCCAGTCATCCCTGGCCAATAGAATGATGACTGAATTCGTTCATTGGTCTTTGCATGTCCCATGTGACCCCCCATTACTCCCTCATGACCGAGAGTAAACACAGCTAGGCAGTGCTCTTTGGGGACCAGTAATTGTTCCCAACTGTCCTGGGGTGTTTCCACCCTGCGCACTAGCTTGCCTTTAACCTCCAAGTACTTATACTTGCGCTCATTCAAGGTGAAGACCTTGCCCTCTGCGGCATTCTCTCTCATCTTCCTGAGTGTGGGGTCTTTCCTTTGAGCTTCCTGGAACTCTTTAGCACTTACTCCTTTCAAAGAATGTAGTTTCAGCGGCTTGACCACTTTGGTGGGTTGCGCACTCATTGCGCGTGTCGTCACCGCGGCTACTAAAGCCTTGTTCCCCCTGGGAGCAGCAGTGACACCTACAGTCACCAGGGGTCTTCCCCCTCTCCTCTTATCTACCTCCGAAGTGGTGACCCTTGCCCACCCTCGAGGTTGGCAGGACCTGGCTGGATCAGCTGATCGAGCCCCCACCCACCTCCTTGGGTTTCTTCCCGTTTTCTGTTGGCGGAAAAGAGCAGACTTCCCCCGTTTACCTTGTGTTGGAAATTTCCAACACAAGGAAATTACACAATAATACTGTTGTATTATTATTAATTATTACTAAAATCTACTAATCATTGTAGTAATTAAAATTAACCAACCGTAGAGTTCACATGTACTAATAATTACATCTGTACGATAAGGCTAGAATTCTTACGTCACCAGACGCCAGTATTGCGTCAGATTCCATTATAATAAACACAACTATATCCAGTGTGTCTGAGAATTGAGTTTGATTCTCTATAAAACAACGGTGTTCTGTGTGATAATTATTTACAGATAAACTGATCCCCAACTAATGCCAAATAGAGCGTTTATAGTTATAACTGTTATCTGGTAGTAAATTTAACGTCACGCGTGAATGCCCTGGAGAGACTTTAATTCCTCTCCATTGCTTGTTTACCATCGTAAAACGAGCGAATAATATTATTTAACTCCTCTGAATAATAAACCCGTCCTTACCCGAGCATTTCAATCACAACTGCGAGAGATGATATTATTCGTTGTTAATAATTTGTGTAGCAAATGCGGGATGCGGAGCGGGGAGAGAGAGACGCCATTACCCAAGCCACCAGAGTGGACGCCATCAAGAGCGCAAGACGAAAGTCGCCACTGTGAGGTGTGAAGAACCTTTGCAGACAACAACTTAGCTGGTGTCAGTGTCACTTTATACGTCGTGTTGAATTGTCAAGAGATTTAATTTGACATTCAGCCAGGAACCTGTTAAATTTGTTCCGTATAGCACAACGTGACCGGCCAGAGAAGCGCTTCAACATCTAGGCTAGGCTCGACACCACGTGTTCGTTACAACGACGCCTGAACCTAGGACACAAACTTTGGCAAGCCTTAACTTACACAGTGCCCTATTAGCTAAGTACCTTTATTCCCATTTGATGCATCATTTAGGAGGGGGTTATAGCTGGGTAGCTTGTCGTCACGCAGAGCGAATATAAAAAACCTCAGGTTATTATCTGTCCCCATTCTCTAATTTAATTTTCTTGAACATAGATGTCTAGCAGCTTAATCTGTTGCTACTGAATATAATTTGATTTGCAGCGTGTGTGAAGAATTCCCCGAGCTGTCATTTCCCGTGTTAATCATCTCCCAGTGTTCCATGACGAGTTCAGGAGATTCCGAGGATGAGTCATAACCGATGTCTTGGAAAACGTCTTCAAGCTAAGACCCTTTCCGTATTCCTTAAATTACATTATCTGTAGCATTATTCATGCGGAGCACTGTTTTTGGATTGACATGTGTTTATTATAATTATTAATTTCTCATGTTCATAATCTATGTTCTTATTGGAGACAAATACAATGATTCTATAATTGGTCATAGGATTAGATTATTGCATAATGAACTGGTGCACGAACCACACTAGTTCCTGGACATATATGAAGTTCCAGTAATAACCACCCAATGTAGGTGTTTGAGGCTTTGATTCAGTTAAATTATAAGCCCATTAATTATATAAGTGATCATATTCTCTAGTATTTTATCCATAGTTACTGGTTCATCTAGGGATTTTCTAATGATCATATTTTATTAGTTTCCCTCTTTACTATAAAAGCGGGTGGTCCTTCGTAATAGAATTTCATTACATTAATATTTAAATAAATAGAGTCAAGCCCCAAATGTCCCATACCTTGAGCCTGTTGCCGATGTTCTTTAGCCTGGGAGGCGGCCATGGCTTGGCTACTACTGTCTGACACTCCATTAAAAGACAAATCCGCGACACGAATCTTTGCTCTATTTCTTACGTTTTTCTTCACTGTCCCCCTCCCCGCTTAGCTCGTTGTCGCCGTGTGGGGACTTAGTGGGCGGCTGCCGGAGTGTGATGCTCCTTGGGACAGTCCTCTGTCCTTTTCTAGCCTTGTGCTCCTGTTGCCGTCCTCTCCAATTCTGCTGGGCACCTTTTCCTTTTCCTTCTGTTTCATTTTTCTCCCCCCTCTTCTCCTATCTGCTTGCTGTTTCCTGCCAACCTTTTGCTTGTTCTGGTTCTTCCCTTGGACTTCTTCTATTTTGACGCCCGGGTGCTTGAGGAGGCATACTCTTGCACCCGTAGAACTGTAGTACCCGATGTCGAGAGCGAGGGGAACCTTTTATTGTCAATCCTTTCGTCACTGAACCCGATCTCGACGGACTGTCGGTTTCTTAAGGTGGCGTTTGTGGGGCATATACTCACGACGCACCCCTAGGAGGCCCCGGCAAGATCGGCGATAGCTTCTTGTTGGGTGTCCTGCCTCTAATTGTGGCTCCATGGTGGGTGTGGGGGCACATTCGTGAATGAATTCTTCTTTTCGTAATGATGATGACCCCTGTTTCGGCTGTTTCTGGTTTACCTTCTCAGGCTCGTGGGGTGGGCGACCAAGCCCCCGAGTCAGTCCGTGTTGGAAGACCGGGCTCTGTAGCCTCCGCTGCATTGGGCCCCGACCTTGCTCCTCCTTTGGTCTCTCTGACTCCTTCCCCTGGCTCCCCTCCCTCCTCTGTGGTTGGGCCGAGCCCCAAGCCCCCAGTGGTGACTACCTCGTCCCCTGGCGCGGCTCCTTCTCTAGTTGTAACTACTGCGCCTTTTAACCCCTCTCTCTCTGGGGGTTCTCACCGCCGTCCTCGTCACGGCCGCTCTCGCTCGATTCCTTCCAGTTCTGCTACCTATCAAGCCTTGTTTGGTCCCGCTTCGTGGGCCAAATATTTTGATCTCCTCCCTCTTGATTCTGCGCCTCCTGACGATTTCTCCCTCCATCGACATCTCGTTGATTCCGTGGATGCCTCCATTACTTTTAACCCCACTCATCTCGGAACACGTGTCGTTGCTGCTCCTTCTCAGGATGCTGCTTCCCGCTTGGCTGCCTTATCCTGCCTTGGCGAGACCCCTGTTCGGGTCTCGAAGAACGCTCAGTTGAATGCCAGTGTTGGCACTATTTTGCTCCCGCCCCATGTTGCGACCAGTGTTCGGGACCTGAGCGACTGCCACGACGATATTCGACATATCCTTGCTGCCCAGAGCCATTCTATTCTCCAGGTGGACACGTTTACTCGTCCCCCTCGTGGTAGTCGCCGTCAACCCCTCCGGGTTGTGAAGATTACCTTTGATGGTAGGACCATTCCACCCTCTGTCATTCTTGCTGGTGCCAGGTGCTCTGTCCAGGAGTACATTCCTTCTCCTCGGCTCTGCAACAAGTGCTGGAGGTTTGGGCATGGTGCCCTCCGCTGCTCCGGGACTGTCTCTCTCTGTCCTTTGTGTGATGGCAAAGGTCACTCTAAGTCGGAGTGCACTTCTCCCCAGGCTCGTTGCCTCAACTGCGGTGAGGCCCATCCTACCTTCTCCCGTGCGCGTGTCCATTACAAGCTTGAGGCAGCCGTCCTCAACTTGAAGCACCGGGAGCGTTTATCTTTTCCTGAGGCGAGACGCCAGGTTCGCCGGCTCCCGCCTTATGCTAATATCTCTTATGCTCGCGTGTTGCGCTCTTTCTCTCCTCGTCTTTCCCGCCTTCCTCAGACTCACAACCGTTTCCGGGCCTTGGACCCTGATGCGCCCACTGCCCCCTCCTCTGTTCCTTTGGGTTCTCTCCCGAAGGATCCTCCTCCTGGTCCTCTGTCTGGGGTTACCCTTCCTTCTACCCGGTCTGTCGTGTCTCCTGCGTCTTCTTCCTCGTCTTCCTCCGTTCCTCCTTCCCATCCTTCCCCTCCGTCTCTTGACTCTCCCCGCCGCCTGTCGGTGCAGGCTGATGTCCATCGATCTCCAAACGGCCGTCATGTGTGCTCTCGTTCAGCTTCTGTTGAGACGCTAGAATCCGTTGCCCAGTACGTGGTTGCTGGGACACCTGTCTCTTTACGTCAGAAGCGTAAACCTGGCTCCTCTCCTTCCTCCTCCCCGGCGGGTAAGAAGGTTTCGCTTTCTTCCTCGGCCCCTACTTCTGCCTCTCTCGCTCCTTCCCCTCCCATTTCGGTGGTTGCGCCCCCTGTTCCTGCTATGGAGGTTTCTTTAGCCCCCGCTTCCCTCTCAGTTGCTGCCCTTGCTGAGGTATGCTCCCCTCTTTCTACCCCTCCTCTTCCTGCTGCCGTCCTTGCCTGCTCCTCTCCGTTGTCTCCTCCTCTTCCTCCTCCTCCTCCTCCTCCTCCTCCTCCTCCTCCTCCTCCTCCTCCTCCGGACCGCCCGCCCACCTCTGATCTGTTCTCCCGTTTCCTTCCCTCCGTCTTTGCTCAGTTTACCCATGCCCCCTAACCCTGACTTTGCTGACCCTGATCCCGACCCTGATATTCTTTAACGTGCTCTGTTGCTCTTTCGCCTTTGTTTCTTCCTTGTTCTCTGTTTTTGTCCTTTCTCTTCTCGTCGTTGTCCATTCTTCAATGGAACGTTCGAGGTTATTACGCCAATTTCCTCGAACTCCAACTTCTGATTTCGCGGTTTTCGCCCCTTTGTGTCTGTCTCCAGGAGCCGATGCTTGGTGCTCGTCCTGGTCGTTTTCGTGGCTATTCCTTTCTCTCCTCCCCCCCCCCCAGCTGTTCCTGGGGCTTCTAATTCTTCTGCTCTTTTGATTCGTGCTGATGTTCCCTTTGTTCCTTTACTTTTTCCTTCGCCTCTCCATTGTTCTGCTGCTCGTATCTTTGTGAGGAAATGGTACACTGTTTGTTCCATTTATCTCCCCCCGAGTGTCCCGCTTTCTCTTCCTGATTTGAAACACCTCCTAGACTCCTTGCCGGAGCCTGTGCTCCTGCTGGGTGACTTCAATTGTCGTCATTCTCTTTGGGGTGACGTTCTGACGAATGCCCGGGGTCGCCTTCTTGAGCCGTTTCTCCTCTTTTCTTCCCTGTCTCTTCTGAATTCTGGTGAGCCCACTCATTTGGACTCTCGGACTCGCACCCTTTCTTGTCTTGATCTTTCTCTCTGCTCTTCTTCTCTTTACTTAGATTTCATGTGGCAAGTTCTTGATGACCTCCATGGAAGTGATCATTTCCCCATCCTTGTTTCCTTTTTCTCTTTTCGCCCTTCCCTCTCTTTCCCTAGGTGGCAGTTTGCTAAGGCGGACTGGACCCTATTTTCCCTCAGTGCTACTCTCTTTGACCTCTCCCTTCTGCCTCTCTCTCGCGCTCTCCTCCTTTTTCATGACACTGTCTTCAACGCTGCCCTCCGCTCTATCCCTCGCTCTTCCTCTCGGGGTCCACGGAAGTGCGTTCCCTGGTGGAATGCGGACTGTGCTCGGGCTGTCCGCTGTAAGCGTGCAGCCTGGAAGAGGCACCACCATAGGCAGACGACCGATTCTTTTCTTTTCTTTCGGAAAGCGAGTGCGGTGGCCCATAGGGCCATCCGTACGGCTAAACGTGAATGTTGGGCATCTTATGTCTCAAAAATTACGTCCGAAACTCCTCTGGCCCAGATCTGGAAGCGTATCCACAAGATAGCGGGTAAATTCGTTCCCGATGTTTCACCGGTCCTTCACCTCCATGATATTCTTGTGGCGGACCCGTTGCAGGTCGCTTCCGTACTGGGTTCCCACTTTTCTTCTGTTAGCTCTGGTCTTCATCTTCCCCAATCTTTTCTTCTTCGTAAACCTGTCCTTGAGTCTCGTCCTTTAGATTTCTGCACTCGTCTTCAACTTCCCTATAATGATCCCTTCTCTCTCTCTAAACTTCGTTCTGCCCTGGCCCTCTGCTGTTCTACGGCGGCGGGCTCCGATGGTATTCATTATGAGATGCTTCGCCATCTCCCTCCGTGCACGTCTCAGTATTTACTGAGTCTGTATAATCGGATCTGGGAGTCGTCGTCAGTCCCTGAGGACTGGCTCGATGCCGTTGTCCTCCCTGTTCGCAAACCGGGGTCTTTCGATACTTCCCCTAAGGACTTTAGCCCTATTGCTCTCACAAGTTGTGTCTGCAGACTCTTTGAACGTATGGTTAACGTTCGTCTGATGTGGTTCCTGGAACACCATCACCTCCTCTCTCCTTCTCAATTTGGTTTCCGCAAGTGCCGCAGCACGACAGATGTCCTGGTGAACTTGGAGGTCTATATTCGTACTGCTTTTGCTGCGAAGACCTCCGTTGTTGCCGTCCTTTTTGACCTGGAAAAGGCTTAAGACACCACTTGGAGATATCATATTCTATCTCAACTTCATTCTTTTGGCCTTCGTGGTCATCTCCCTCTCTTTCTCCGCAGCTTCCTCTCCCGTCGTTCCTTTCGGGTGCGCCTTGGTACCGCGCTCTCTGCCTCTTTTCAGCAATACGAAGGTGTGCCCCAGGGTAGTGTTCTGAGCACTACTCTTTTTCTGGTTGCCCTCAATGGTCTTCTTTCTTCTCTTCCTTCTGGTGTCTTCTCCGCTCTCTATGTCGATGATCTTACCCTTTGCTGTCAGGGTGATGATTCGCCTCTCCTTCAGCGCCGGCTTCAACTTGCAATTGATGCCGTGTCGTCTTGGGCCACCGATCATGGCTTCAAGTTCTCTACTTCTAAGACTTGTGCCATGACTTTTACGCAGAAACGGGTTGTTCTTCGTCCCTCTTTGTCACTTTATGGTCATCCCCTTGAATACAAAGATTCCGCAAAGCTTTTGGGGTTTTTCCTTGACACTCGTTTGTCTTGGTCTCCCCATATCTCTTACCTCCATGTTGAGTGCTCTAAGGCCCTTACCCTCCTTCGGGTCTTGTCCCATACTTCTTGGGGAGCAGATAGGCGCACTCTCCTTGCTTTACATTCCTCTCTTGTCCTGTCTAAGCTCGATTATGGTTGCCCTGCTTACTCGTCTGCTTCTTCTTCTACTATTCGCCGTCTTGATGCTTTGCACCATACTGGGTTGCGCCTCAGTTCTGGTGCCTTTCGTTCGACTCCCGTCCTTAGCTTGTATGTTGACACTGGCTTTCTGTCTCTCCAGGACCGCCGTGATCGCTACTGTCTTCGCTATCTTGTGCGGTCCTTACAACATCCTTCCTCTCGCCTCTGTCGTGCTTTAACTTTTACCCCTCCTGCGGTTCCTGTTCCTCTTCACCACCTCCCTCTTTCTGTCCGGTTATCTCGCCTCCAGGATTCTCTTTCCGTTCGTATTTCTAATGTTTCTCCTCGTGTTGTTCCTTCTTTGCCCCCGTGGAGAGTCCCTCTTCCGTGGTTTTGTACTTCCTTGACCCGTATCACTAAAGCTTTTACCCCTCCTACAGATCTAAAACGCCTTTTCCTTGAGCACTTTTCTTCTCACTCCCGCTCCGTTTCTGTCTTCACCGATGGGTCTAAGTCGGCGGACGGTGTTGGCTACTCTGTTGTTTTTCCTGATCGCACTTATATGTGTCGCTTACCTCCGGAGACTAGCATCTTTACAGCGGAACTTCATGCTATTCTCTATGCTCTTCGTCTCCTGCTTTCTCGTTGTCAGTCCTCCTTTGTAGTTGTTGTTGACTCTCGTAGTGCCCTCATGGCTCTCGGGTCCTTTAATCACGTTCATCCAGTAGTTGTCAAGATCCAGCATTGGCTGTTTCTTGTTCACAGTAAATTTAAGTCGGGTGAGTTTTGTTGGGTTCCCAGCCATATTGGTGTGTTTTTAAATGAGCGTGCGGATGCTGCCGCCAAGGAAGCTGTCCGCTCTTGTCCCATCTCTCGTAAAGGCATTCCTTATTCCGACTTTTACCCGGTTATCCATTCCTCAGTCCTTACCCGTTGGCAGGCTTCTTGGTTGTCTGTTACTGGTAACAAGCTACATACTCTTAAATGTTGTGTTTCCTCGTGGCCGTCTTCCTTCCACCGTAACCGGCGGTGGGAAACAGCTCTGGCGAGATTGCGTATTGGCCATACTCGCTTAACCCATGGTCACTTGATGGAGCGCCGCCCTGCTCCTTATTGTCCTCATTGCATTGTCCCTCTTACGGTCGTGCATTTCCTTCTTGAATGTCCTGACTTCCAGGACGAGCGTGTGTCTTGCTTTCCGACCGCCCCTCACGGACACCTGTCCCTCAATAGAATTCTTGGTGACTCAGATACTTTTGATATCGTTCGCCTTATGCGTTTTTGTTCTCGTATTGGCATCCTTGGTGATATTTAGCGCCCTCTGATTATTTTGCGCATTTGATGGTGCTACATAGCCTTCCCGGTTTGGTGTCTTCTTTTGATAATTACTTACTTACTTTTCTTCACTGTCGATGGTAATTGAAAAATTTACTCTCGATTTTTTTTTTCATTTATATTTTTGATCCGATTCCTAAAAGCATTTTGAAAGGCTTTTTACATTTTCAAAGACTTGGTTTACACATAACATACATCATGCTTTTATTTGTTTTGGGTGAGGATATGTGACACAAAATTTTGGGTGAGGTGACAGAACACGAAACAATGGGTATAAACATAAGAATGGAAGTAACTACAGAAGGCCTATTGGCCCATACTTTCTCTTGCTGCTTCTATGTTGGTTCTGGGTCTTGAAATAGGTAGAATATAGTTATGCGTTAATTGGTTGTTGATTGCTAGTGTTGACTTTTTGATGTGTAGTGCCTCGCTGATGTCGAGTCTCCTGCTATCGCCGTATCTATCGATGATTTCTGTGATGCTTGTTAAGATTTCTCTGGTGATGGTCTGGTTGTGGGAAGAGATTATATGTTCCCTGATGGAGCCCTGTTGTTTGTGCATTGTTAATTGCCTATAAAGAGACGTTGTTGTCTTGCCTAAATACTGAGTTCTTTGGGCCTTACAGTCCCCAAGTGGGCATGTGAAGGCATAGATGACGTTGATTTCCTTCAAGGCATTCTGTTTGGTGTCTGGGGAGTTTTGCATGAGTAGGTTGGCGTTTTTTTTTTTTTAAGTAAATTATCAATTGTATTTTCTGATTTTTGTCTGTAGGGAAAACATTCCTATTAATAAAATCTTTCAGGACACTTTCCTCCGTTTTATGAGGCATGGAAAGAAATTCCTGTAAAACAGTCTAATAGGGGGTACAAGTGTTGTGTTAGTTGAGTCTTTGGAGGTTGCATTGCATTTCACCTTTCTTTTATGACGTCTTCAACATAACCGCCATGAAACCTCTAAAGAGTCAACTAACATAACACTTGTATCCCCAATTAGACTGTTTTACCGGAACTTCTGTTCGATTTACCTTCTTTCTTCTTCTTCATTGTGATAGCTGCCCATCCTTCTAGAGATGGGCAGTGGATTTAACCAGATGAACAAATCTAAATTGTTTTCAAGAAGGAAAACTGAGCTCCTGCCATTAAAATCATACAAGGAGAACCTTCACGACCAGCGGTTAAGGCAGGTATATATTGAGGGATATCTGGGGCTTGACTCAATTATTTAATTATTTAATTAATCAAATTAATAACGAAGGACCACCCACTTTTGAGAAAAGAGGGAAACTAATAAAAAGTGATCATTAGAAACACAAGGAAGAACCAGTGTCTATGGATAAATATTAGAAAGAATAATCACTTAAATAAATAATGGACTGTATGATTAATTAACTAAAGTCAGAGCCTCAAACACCTACATTGGGGGGGTATTGCTAGAACTTCATATACGTCTAGGAACTAGTGTGGTTCGTGCACCAGTTCATTGTTGAATAAAGAATATTGTGACCAAATTATTATAGAATCAATAGGTAAATACAAATAGAAAATATTAATGATTATTAGAATTAGAGAGCAATCATCTAAATAAACACATTTTATCTCCAGTTCACATGACAAGGATTCAATATGATAATATCCTGAACATGTAGAATAAATTGGAGTAATTAAATGTGTACAAAAAGTCTTAGCTTTAAGACGATTTCTATGACATCGTTCGCGCCTCGTCCTCGTGATCTCAGGATCTCCACATAGAAGCCCTTAGAGGTGAATAACACGAATGTAGTTAACGGCTCGTTGACTCCTCACATACGAGCTGTAATTTAAAGGATATTACGTAGCATTGAACTAGGCTACTTAAATCTCAATATTTATGAAATAGAAAATAAAGATTAGTGCGGTACTAACGTTGGATTTTTAGTCGTCATTCGATGTAACGACAGACTACCCACGAAATATACAATCTCTCATGATGCATCAAGAAAGAAATATATACTTATCGACGGGTGCAGTGTATGCTGAAGTCTGCAGGTATCGCGTCTCAGTCTCAAACTTCCACAATGTTGGACATGTGGTTGAGAGTTTGGCTTGAATATCGATGCGTTATTATTTGACCGAGCACTGTAGATCACGTAGAAGAATAATTATTCGTTCAAGGTTGAGTACCAGTGTAATTCTTGCTGATAATCCCAACGTCACGTGTCTCAGACTCTGACGCCACGACTTCCCATTCAAGTACGTATGCCCTTGTTGCTCCCTCCGCAACACGAGCTCGCCACCCGCACACACAATGGCGTCTCTCCTATCTCCACCCTCGTCCCAACATTCACCACAGAAATTATTTATCACGAATAATACTATTTCGCGCAATTGTGGTTGAAATACTTTAATAAAGACTGGGTTGTGATTCTAGGGAGTTAAATATTATTGCTTTCTCGTCTTAAGGTAGTAAACGAGAAATGGAGAAGATTTTAGTTTTCTCCATGGCATTCACGCGTGACGGTAAAATTATTACTTGATAACAATTGTAACTAAAAACTCTCGGTTTAGAATTATTTGGGAGTTATGTTATCCATAAATAATTATCACACGGAATACTGATGATTTTAGAGAATCACATTCAATTCTCTAGCACACTGGCTATAAATGTGTTTAACTAGATATAATCTGACGCAATACTGGTGCTTGGTTTCGTAAGAATTCCAGCATCCATATGCAGATATAATAATTAGTTTATGTGAACATTATTGTTAGGAAGTTTTAGTGACTACTGTAGTTAGTACATATTAATACTGATTTATTATAATACAATAGTATTGTATTAGTGTTGGAAATTTCAAACATAACTCCGGGAGGAGATTTCTCGGGTCGCAGTGCAATGTTGAGTACTGACATACCTATCCCGAAGTTAGTATTGATGTTAATATGTTAGTATGTTAGTACACACATAACGGATGTCCCGTAATTGTCAAGGACATACAAGAAACTTAAGTCTTGCAAAGAAATTCATGTTGAATGGAACACGTTATTGTGGATCATCTTAAGTTAATGACTAATAAAGCCTACAATAAACTCTGGGACTGGTGTCGCTATGACATGTAATGTTTATGTTACTAAGTCTTAAAGTCTTGTAAACTCTCAAATACTCTAGACGAAATAATGTTATTATTAATAGCCTATACAACAAATTATGAATTAAAGCATACAATTTAAAGTAACTGAGAATCCACTGTGATGAGAATGTTCTGGGTCATTGTGACTTGTAACGATTTGTTACTTGACATCACAACACAGTATCATCATGATTACTTAAATTAGATGGGAAATTATTTGCTCTTGATCAGAGCTATAATAGGCTTGTAGTTTCCGTTTGCATTGTTGAGCAGCAGCTCTAGTGGGGCGGTTGCTCGGTGGATCAGAATTGTTGTCCTCGGAAACTGTTGGTGAAGCTGGTTCTGGTAAACACTCTCGTTCTGCTAATTCGAGCGGTACCAACTTCTCTAAGGTTTTTAGGGTAGTGTTGCCTCGGCACAAAACCTTTACTACTCTCAGGATGCCTTTGTGATCTGGGTGGATAGCAACAATTTTGCCTATGGGCCACTCTGACCTTGGTCCATCACTGTCAACCAGTACTAGGTCTCCTGGTTTAAGTTGTACTTTATTATAGGGACTCGAAGCTCCGTAGTGGTACTCTCGTAGAGCTGTGAGGTACTCTCGAGTCCACACCTCATTCCACCTTTCAATTACTCTTGAGAGATGTTGGTAACTTTCTACTAAGTCACTCCTGGTTACATGTGAAGGGTCGACGGGGTCCTCTTCTGTCATAGGTATTAGAGGGCTCAGCAGGCCTCCATGTATTAAGTGTGAGGGAGTCAGAGGTTCTCTCTGTGAGAAATCATCTGATAGGTATGTTAATGGGCGATTGTTGAATCGCGCCTCGATTTCCACGACAAGTGTTTGGAGTTCGGAGTAACTAATTTTCTGTCGATGTAACGTCTTCCTTAAACACTTCTTGACAGTTCCTATCATACGTTCGTAGAACCCACCTTGCCAGGGGGCTCTAGGAGCAATAAATTTCCAGTGGCATTGTCGTCTCTGCAGGACTGACTGTACTTCTGGACGATTCCATACTTCTCGCAGACAGGCTTCTATTGCTACAAAATTTGAACCATTGTCCGATATCATTAGTTTGGGACAGGATCTGCGAGCTGCAAATCTACGAAAAGCTTGGATGAAGGCTTCAGCACTCATGTCAGAAGTCACTTCTAGATGTACGCCTCGCGTGATAGCACACGTGAAGAGGCAAATATAAGCTTTCACTGGTATCTTATCTGGATTGCCAGTGAGAAGCAAGGCTCCTGTGTAATCGACACCAGTGGTCTCAAAGGGACGAAGATGAACTACTCTTTTCTTCAGGGAGTGGTGGAGGTCCTGGGTAAGGACACACTCGAGCGTCGTATCTTTTGCAGATCACACAGAATTTAATAATTGATTTGACTGTTTGACGACCTTGAGGAAGCCAATATTTCTGTCTAAGGTCGGTGAGAGTATCTAACACTCCACCATGTAAAGTACCATATTGGTGATGTAAAACTAGAAGTTTGGTAATGATGTGGTGACGTGGTAGAAGAATCGGATTCTTTGTATCCAAATCAATTTTTGCATGAAGTAAACGTCCTCCACACCTTAATATATTATGAGTGTTGGCATCATACCAGATACCTAGAGACTTGGTTAATTTATCTGGAAGATTTTCATATTCACTTCCATTTGTCTCTTGCTGTGCACGTTTGATCCAGTAGAGGATAGGATTGGGAAACTTATGTCTGATTCCTATCTTAGCAAGAAAGTCAAACACATGTGCTGTTACTCTTAATAACTTACTCAAGTTAGAATAATTGTGAGGATTAATAGCTAAGATTCGATGAGGTTCTGGTTCTTTCATGGGAGTAGTGATATTGGTCACTATGACTTGTGGCTTTTGCTTGGGCCACTGACCACTAACAAGCCATGAAGGTCCATTAAACCACATCGAAGACTTGATAAGTTGTTTTAATGTTAATCCTCGAGATAAGTAATCTGCAGGATTGTCCTTAGTGGGAACATGTCTGAATTTATATCCAGCAGATAATTCATGAATTTCCCTAAAACGATTACTAACGTAGGGAGTTTTATTGTTGTTGTTTCTTACCCATTGTAAGACTGCTTCATTGTCTGACCACACGACGATTTCACCAAAGTGGATATTATTGAGTGTCTTGGTCAAGCAATGAGCCAATCTTACTCCCACCAGCAATGCAGTTAACTCCATTTGAGGTAAAGATCTCTTCTTAATGAGAGCAACTCTTGCTTTAGATGTGAGCAAAATTGATTGTGCACTATTGACTAAGTAAGCTACAGCGCCATACTCTTTGCCAGAGGCATCGCAAAAAAGGTGCAAATTTGTGGGCAAGTTTTGTCCTGAAGCATTACGAGGAAATTTCAAAACACCTAACTGATTAAAATCCGTTGTGAGTATCTGCCATTTATCTTGCAACTCAATTCGCAACGGATCATCCCATCCCATATGTTTCTGCCAGCATTCCTGCATTAGTAGTTTGCCCCTTATTAATATAGGACTAAGTAAGCCTAAAGGGTCAAATGGTTGACTGACATACGAGAGTAATTTTCTCATGGTAAGGGATGAAGTATCGGTTTGTACTGACTTGACACTCATCTCGTCAGTACTGGTGTTCCATTCCACACCCAGAACTTTTAATTGATTAGGCACCTGATAACCTGGAAACTCTTTCTCGATTATCTGGTTTAATGATTTATTATTTGAGGCCCATGATTGTAGTGGCATATTGGCTCCTAGTAACTCACGGTTAGCCTCATGGTAGATTTCTACCAAATTGGATTGATCATTTGTAGTTCCCTGGAAATTATCGACATAAAAGTTGTCACTGATTTCTGCCTTATAGGGCTATTTGACTTCCTCAAATGTGTATCTAATGTTGCTTGAAGTAAAAACGGGGAGGAAGTCGCTCCGAATAGCACTGAGGCAAAACGATAAGTTATGATATCACTGTTAGGATCCAGTGGGTCCTTAATCCAGAGAAACTTGGTGTAATTACGATCCTCTTCTTGTAAACCTACTCTAAGGAAAGCTTTACTGATATCAGCAGTATAAGCAAAAATACCAGTACGGAATCGTAATAGCACATCATGTAGCCTTTGTGTTAGGCTAGGTCCCGTTTGGAGACATTCATTCAAAGACACACTGTTTGGCTTCACTTTAGCACTACAGTTGAAGAAATACGTATTGGTGTTCTCAATGAATCTTTCACCACAGCGTGATGGGGTAAATAGTGACCTATTTTTCGGTCATCATTATCAACAACCTCGATAAATTTACTGTTGAGTTGTTGTTGGATTAGTTGATGATACATGTTCAGTTTGTCTGGCTGTTTCGTCAGCCGTATTAATTGAGATTGTAATTGTGAGGCTGCCATGAAATAATTAACTGGAAGCTGTGGATGATTCAACTTCCATGGTAGTCTCACCCAGTATTGTTTATCTTTATAGACAACTGTATCCAGATATTGCTGGTAAGTCCACATATCATCAGGGCTTGGTTGTTCAGGGACAATACCTAAAGTGTCTAAATCCCACAGACGATGTACAGGTGGATCAGACTCAATATCTTCAGATATTTCTCTGAAATGCAGGGGTGACTGTTCCAAGCCTAGTCACGCCACTATTGTATTGTTAGATTGTTGGTTGGTTGACGCTGGACTTTGTTGGAAAAGCACCGGTCCAGTAAGCAACTTGCCTCCAGCAGATGACAACAAATTCATTCCATGTTGTCTGGTGCATCCCGTTATAAATTTATAATAATGGTCAGCGCCTATAAGTATTCCAACATCAGTGAGGCAGTCAGAATTTATTTTGTAGTCTGCTAGCCTCATGCGGTTTCGTTTAAGATATTTCGCAGTGCGAGCTAGTCCTGTGACCTTCAGGTCTGTAGGAAGTTTGTCTACTACTACCGCTTGTATTGGACTAGTGGAAGATCCAAGTCTCACTAATACCTTAACTACTTGGTATTCACGAGGTCCACTATTAGTCAAGAAACCGGAAATATTCAATCACACACATTTGGTAGGTTTTAACTTTAACTGCTCGACTAATTGTTGTGTAATGAAGGTTTTCTGTGATCCTTGATCAAAAAGACCTCTAGTGTTAACTCTAGATTTCCTGTTAATTAATTTGAGTTGAGCTGTAGGCAGAGTGGTATTATTGCCTGACTCAGTAGCAAGTACATTTATTTCTTGATGTACCTTGCAATATTGTACTGTGGTAGAATTCGTAGAATTCTCCCCAGTTGTCATGGATTGGGTAGAAGTTTTTCTACATAAGGCATAGTGATGTATATCTTTGTTGCATCTACTGCATGAACGTAGTTGCACTACACATTTACTGGGATCATGAGAGCCCATGCACTTGGTGCACCTGTGTATTTCTTGTAACCGTTTAATCCTGGTATTAAAGTTAGGATAAACAGTGCATTGGTAGGTGGCATGTTCTTGACTACAGAACAGACACCTTATCTCTCTGGTTGACTTTGTCCCTTTAGCAGACAAGTCATTGGTTACACCAGAAGGAGATACTGAATAAGTACCTACATTACCACTCCTCTTTCCAGTGGATGGAGCAGTCCTAGGTTTAAATTTATTAGACTTATTTAAAGTCGTTTTGGGTTTGACTGAAGTGTCAATATTAGGGGAATTACGATGGGAGTTAGTAGAGAAGTTTGAAACACTTTTCCCATCTTGGTTGGCTCTTTGTCTTTCGACTAAGGTATGTAGACCTTCTGTCATTTCTTTCAAGGTCAGAAAGGTTTTATTGTACATAGTACACAATTTATCTAAAGTTTCTCTTGGTAATTTTCGCCTAACAACTACTTTGGTTATCCATTCAGCTGTCTGAATTTGGACTTTAAGGCTTAAGGCCTTGAGTAAAGATTCTAACTCTAGCCTGAAAGTTTGGAGAGAATCTGTAGAATTATTAGCAGATGCTAAATCTAGTAATTTTTGAACTAAGACAGTAATAGTTCTCTCCTTGTTATCGTAGTTGGTTTTGAGCAATTGAACAGCTAAGGTGTAACCATCACTGGTCAGTGTTATATTAGAGATTACTTTCAAGGCTTCATTTCGTAACAAACCTTATAAATAAGTGAATTTGGTTGTTTGAGGAATGTTGACTTTAGAGTCTACTGCATCCACGAATTTACTCCAGAAATCATCCCAACTTTCATTCTCGTTACCAGAGAACGTGGGTATATTGATTTGAGGTAATTTGACATCAGGATCTGTATGTGCAGTAGAAGTTATTGTTAATTTGTTTTTAGCAATTTGCTTTTTAAAGGGTTGAAGCTTAACCCGTATATCATCTTCATACTGGGCTAAGTCATTTACAACATCCTCAAGTTCACTACTGCTCATAGAAGTTGAGTAAAGTTCTGTCAAATACAGATTCATATGTAGCTTAATATGGGCAAATTTGCTTTCAGCAACTTGATGTAAATCTTCTAATTCAAAGTAGTCAACAGGTGACTGTTGTGACAGATTGTGACATTTGGTAATCTGTCGGGTCAAATGACCTTTCAGACCGATAAGGGTCCCTTTCATTTTTTCAGCCGTTTCCATCTTGGTGGGTAAAGGCTGGTTTGACAGTAAATAGTTGTTACTGAGGTAACTGGGATACTGACTCATTCAATGGAGTTCAATATCAATAATAATAGCCTAATATATATGAATAGACTACACTACCTCGTTCAGAGGTTAATTTGCCTACCTAACAAGAAATAACTAATTATTTTGAGCAGTGCTCGAACATCACCATTAACTTTCGTCCGGCTAGCTCATCTTTATCACCATTAGATGTAATGGTGATCATTCAGCAGCACTCAAAATGTATACACACAAAATAATGAGTACAAGAAGAAATAATATGGATATACTCTAATCAGAGTTATCTTAAGGTTTAATCCCACCCTTGATAGGGTCAGCACAAAAATGAATAATATATGTACTACTAACTAGTTTAAGCTTAGTCGTGAGAATTTCTACTTAAGAAACTACAAATTTATTTATCTGCGTTTGTGCCAAATTCAGCACAATCACAGCCTAAATTCCTACCTAATAAAGATTGGCAAAGATTATTGTGGTGCAGTAATGTGAATATAGTTGTGCTGTATTTTTGTTTTTTTTTATTTTATAGTTTATATAAATGTGCACTTGCACGCACAAGTGAAAAACAATTATGTACAGTTAATTTTGGCTTGCTAGCCACAGCTGTTTGTGATAATTGATTGTGTTGATCAATTTGTCAACTACATGTGACCTAGACTCGCCTGACAGGTGTACACCATCTCTTGCCAGGTTTTACCTGTATGGTCTGGCTGTAAATTGGATATAAGTGGCATCCAATCGTACTCGTTTTTTCAGCCTGAAGTTTATATATTTGGCAGCTCTTTGGTAATATTCTGGGGTTACTCCCCAATAATTATGATTACTCAGTTGGCAAGGTTCCACTAATGTGAATACTACCGAATTGCTGATGAGTTTGAATGAAGAAATTATGGTTTTAAGGTGATTAATTACCTCAGCTGGATGACGAGTAGGATGGATGTCATTACCACCTAAATAAATAATGGTTAGATGGTGAGGCCACTCTAACGCAGGTGTTAGTGTGAAATTGTTATAGAAGTTATGAGCTGTTGCTCCTGGTGACCTAAAGATTCTTACTTCAGTATGAGGTATAGGTCTAAGTGTTGTGGGTAATTCACTGTGTCCCACGAGTGCTACCTTATACATGAGGTATAAGTAGCAATGAATTGGTGTGAATTAGGCTAACCTATGGGTTATGCTGCCGGTAGACACAATTAATTAATGTGGTTAGTCTAGACTACTTCACACGATGATTATTTATTACTAATTAGTATATTTATATTTATCTGGTTCGAAGGACCAAAATGTGGGATATATGGGGCTTGACTCAATTATTTAATTATTTAATTAATCAAATTAATAACGAAGGACCACCCACTTTTGAGAAAAGAGGGAAACTAATAAAAAGTGATCATTAGAAACACAAGGAAGAACCAGTGTCTATGGATAAATATTAGAAAGAATAATCACTTAAATAAATAACGGACTGTATGGTTAATTAACTAAAGTCAGAGCCTCAAACACCTACATTGGGGGGGGGTATTGCTAGAACTTCATATACGTCTAGGAACTAGTGTGGTTCGTGCACCAGTTCATTGTTGAATAAAGAATATTGTGACCAAATTATTATAGAATCAATAGGTAAATACAAATAGAAAATATTAATTATTATTAGAATAAGAGATCAATCATCTAAATAAACACATTTTATCTCCAGTTCACATGACAAGCATTCAATATGATAATATCCTGAACATGTAGAATAAATTGGAGTAATTAAATGTGTACAAAAAGTCTTAGCTTTAAGACGATTTCTATGACATCGTTTGCGCCTCGTCCTCGTGATCTCAGGATCTCCACATAGAAGCCCTTAGAGGTGAATAACACGAATGTAGTTAACGGCTCGTTGACTCCTCACATACGAGCTGTAATTTAAAGGATATTACGTAGCATTGAACTAGGCTACTTAAATCTCAATATTTATGAAATAGAAAATAAAGATTAGTGCGGTACTAACGTTGGATTTTTAGTCGTCATTCGATGTAACGACAGACTGCCCACGAAATATACAATCTCTCATGATGCATCAAGAAAGAAATATATACTTATCGACGGGTGCAGTGTATGCTGAAGTCTGCCGGTATCGCGTCTCAGTCTCAAACTTCCACAATGTTGGACACGTGGTTGAGAGTTTGGCTTGAATATCGATGCGTTATTATTTGACCGAGCACTGTAGATCACGTAGAAGAATAATTATTCGTTCAAGGTTGAGTACCAGTGTAATTCTCGCTGATAATCCCAACGTCACGTGTCTCAGACTCTGACGCCACGACTTCCCATTCAAGTACGTATGCCCTTGTTGCTCCCTCCGCAACACGAGCTCGCCACCCGCACACACAATGGCGTCTCTCCTCCCTCCACCTGCGTCCCAACATTCACCACAGAAATTATTTATCACGAATAATACTTTTCGCGCATTTGTGGTTGAAATACTTTAATAAAGACTGGGTTGTGATTCTAGGGATTTAAATATTATTGCTTTCTCATCTTAAGGTAGTAAACGAGAAATGGAGAAGATTTTAGTTTTCTCCATGGCATTCACGCGTGACGGTAAAATTATTACTTGATAACAATTGTAACTAAAAACTCTCGGTTTAGAATTATTTGGGAGTTATGTTATCCATAAATAATTATCACACGGAATACTGATGATTTTAGAGAATCACATTCAATTCTCTAGCACACTGGCTATAAATGTGTTTAACTAGATATAATCTGACGCAATACTGGTGCTTGGTTTCGTAAGAATTCCAGCATCCATATGCAGATATAATGATTAGTTTATGTGAACATTATTGTTAGGAAGTTTTAGTGACTACTGTAGTTAGTACATATTAATACTGATTTATTATAATACAATAGTATTGTATTAGTGTTGGAAATTTCCAACATATATGTTAACATAGTTGACTTCGGGGGTGGGGGGGTCAATATCCTGGATTAACAATGGTGCAAATTATTAAGAGACGTACACATAACTTGTAAGATCAATGGTCCAATTAGACATGTAGTGTGGAGTTACAGCCTCGCCACGGGCGGCTGACCATTATAACGCTGTCATTACCCTCCAGGTTTAGGAGTTTGGCTGGATACCAATATTGGGTGTTAGTCTGTGTCATATATTGTTCTGTTCTGCCTACACCTCTACTCTCTTCTCCACGGCTGTCTCCACACTCTTAACATTTAACACACACACACACACACATATATATATATATATATATATATATATATATATATATATATATATATATATATATATATATATATATATGTCGTACCTAGTAGCCAGAACTCACTTCTCAGCCTACTATGCAAGGCCCGATTTGCCTAATAAGCCAAGTTTTCATGAATTAATTGTTTTTCGACTACCTAACCTACCTAACCTAACCTAACTTACCTTTTTCAGCTACCTAACCTAACCTAACCTATAAAGATAGGTTAGGTTAGGTTCGGTAGGGTTGGTTAGGTTCGGTCATATATCTACGTTAATTTTAACTCCAATAAAAAAAAATTGACCTCATACATACTGAAATGGGTAGCTTTATCATTTCATAAGAAAAAAATTAGAGAAAATGTATTAATTCAGGAAAACTTGGCTTATTAGGCAAATCGGGCCTTGCATAGTAGGGTGAGAAGTGCGTTCTGGCTACTAGGTACGACATATATATATATATATATATATATATATGTCGTACCTAGTAGCCAGAACTCACTTTTCAGCCTACTATGCAAGGCCCGATTTGCCTAATAAGCCAAGTTTTCATGAATTAATTGTTTTTCGACTCCCTAACCTACCTAACCTAACCTAGCCTACCTTTTTCGGCTACCTTACTTAACCTAACCTATAAAGATAGGTTAGGTAGGGTTGGTTAGGTTCGGTCATATATCTACGTTAATTTTAACTCCAATAAAAAAAATTGACCTCATACATAATGAAATGGGTAGCTTTATCATTTCATAAGAAAAAAATTAGAGAAAATATATTATTTCAGTAAAACTTGGCTTATTAGGCAAATCGGGCCTTGCATAGTAGGCTGAGAAGTGCATTCTGGCTACTAGGTACGACATATATATATATATATATATATATATATATATATATATATATATATATATATATATATATATATATATATAATTTCATAAGAAAAAAATTGAGAAAATATATTAATTCATGAAAACTTGGCTTATTAGGCAAATCGGGCCTTGCATAGTAGGCTGAGAAGTGCGTTCTGGCTACTAGGTACGACATATATATATATATATATATATATATATATATATATATATATATATATATATATATATATATATATATATATATATATATATATATATAATATATATATATATATATATATATATATATATATATATATATATATATATAATATATATATATATATATATATATATATATATATATATATATATATATATATATATATATATATATATATATATATATATATATATATATATTAGTATATTTTAGTAGCAGTCTTTCCTGTAGACATATATTATTAAATATGACCGAAAAAGTAAGATTAATAATTCTAACACGAATTTTCTCAATCTTTCGTACATTTCTTTTCACTGTTGGAGGTAATTCAAAAATCAATTCTCCAAAATTCATTTTTATTTCTAGTCTGACGCGACACGAGCGCGTTTCGTAAAACTTATTACATTTTCAATGACTTTAGTTTACAAATACACAACTGAATAGAACTTACACATCTGCCAATTTTGTTTTATATCTACATTTGAGTGAGGTGGATGGGGTGAGGTGGCATTAATAGGGTATTAATTTCATCAACACAAGACAGAACAAGAGGTGGCATTAATAGGGTATTAATTTCATCAACACGAGACAGAAAACGAAACAATGGGTATTGAAATGGAAGTGATTGTAGAAAGCCTATTGGTCCATATTTCTTGATGCTTCTATATTGGAGCGGAGTCTTGAGGTGGGTAGAATATAGTTGTGCATTAATTGGCTGTTGATTGCTGGTGTTGACTTCTTAATGTGTAGTGCCTCGCAAACGTCAAGCCGCCTGCTATCGCTGTATCTATCAATGATTTCTGTGTTGTTTACTAGGATTTCTAGTAAATCCTAGTAAATCAACACAGAAATGGTTCGGTGCGGTGGGGTGGTTCAAATAGGTTCGGCTATCACCTCATTTTGTCCGGTCGTGATGGTCAAGTGGATTAAGGCGTCTTGTACATACCAGTTGCGTTGCTCCTTGGAGTATGGGTTTGAGTCACTTCTGGGGTGTGAGTTTTCAGTTGCATATTGTCCTGGGGACCATTCAGGCTTGTTCGCATTTGTGTTCCTCACGTGTGCCCCAAAGAACGAGGTGATTTGATAAAAGGCTATGCCCAAGATTACCATCCGAGTGCCGGCGGTGGGGTGGTTCAAATAGCTTCGGCTATCACCTCATTTTGTCCGGTCGTGATGGTCAAGTGGATTAAGGCGACTTGTACATACCAGTTGCGCTGCTCCTGGGAGTATGGGTTCGAGTCACTTCTGGGGTGTGAGTTTTCAGTTGCATATTGTCCTGGGGACCATTCAGGCTTGTTCGCATTTGTGTTCCTCACGTGTGCCCCAAAGAATGAGGTGATTTGGTAAAAGGCTATGCCTAAGATTACCATCCGAGTGCCGGCGGTGGGGTGGTTCAAATAGCTTCGGCTATCACCTCATTTAGTCCGGTCGTGATGGTCAAGTGGATTAAGGCGTCTTGTACATACCAGTTGCGTTGCTCCTGGGAGTATGGGTTCGAGTCACTTCTGGGGTGTGAGTTTTCAGTTGCATATTGTCCTGGGGACCATTCAGGCTTGTTCGCATTTGTGTTCCTCACGTGTGCCCCAAAGAATGAGGTGATTTGGTAAAAGGCTATGCCCAAGATTACCATCCGAGTGCCGGCGGTGGGGTGGTTCAAATAGCTTCGGCTATCACCTCATTTTGTCCGGTCGTGATGGTCAAGTGGATTAAGGCGTCTTGTACATACCAGTTGTGTTGCTCCTGGGAGTATGGGTTCGAGTCACTTCTGGGGTGTGAGTTTTCAGTTGCATATTGTCCTGGGGACCATTCAGGCTTGTTCGCATTTGTGTTCCTCACGTGTGCCCCAAAGAATGAGGTGATTTGGTAAAAGGCTATGCCCAAGATTACCATCCGAGTGCCGGCGGTGGGGTGGTTCAAATAGCTTCGGCTATCACCTCATTTTGTCCGGTCGTGATGGTCAAGTGGATTAAGGCGTCTTGTACATACCAGTTGCGTTGCTCATTTGAGTATGGGTTCGAGTCACTTCTGGGGTGTGAGTTTTCAGTTGCATATTGTCCTGGGGACCATTCAGGCTTGTGTGGGAACCGACCTGTGAGATTTATATTTATTTAATTTATATGAATTTATATTTACGTTAATTTATATACTTCGATAGCAATTTGTATAATGATAAGTGGACTGTATTTCTGCAATAATCTCAATCTCACAAATCGATCCTCTACACATTAGGGGGGGGTTTATATTAATTGAATATATATGCAGCCAATCAAACTACAGTAATAGACTACATACATTGAAAAGGTTCCTTATCTTATAGTACAGCAGGTTAGTCCACCAGGTATAACTAGGGTGTAGACACCAAATTATCCTCTTTGAGGTAGCTTCCATCACCCAGTAACTGGTGCACAAAATCTTGCTTCCTCGTCTTGACCTGTCAAAAGGGCGCTAGCTGTGAAGCCAGATTCTATATATGACAAGCTATATCAGAGAAAACACTATACATGGAACATGAAGACCTGGCTTAATTACCTTTAGTTTGAGGCGATTTCGTGATCTAACCGGGTCACCCTATATCCTGACATTAATGGCAATAAATGAATGATAAATGGGTTTCGGATAGACACTTAACTTGAATTTGTTGACAGCGTTTTGAAAATGGTACACCTTTGGCTTCCATAACACTACGTCCAAGTAAAATTAACAGGAGCCGTATTTGCTCCCGTGTGCCTCTGGTCTAGTATAAACAACAATGGCAATGTCTAACACTCCATACTACTGACGCCTGGCCGACATTGTCCAGATATGATAGGAGCCAAATTTGCTCCACACGTCTCGGAGGTGACACAACAATGGCCCCCTCCTTCCTCACTCTCACGCCTGGCTTACATTGTCCACATGTCAGAAAGTGATAGAAGGGTCACATTTACTCTACTTTAATATTGATAATTAAGTTAATTTATATAAGATGTTTTTATGATGGTAAAGTCCAAAGACTAATGTATTTAAGAATAATTCCCACCATAATAGGTGGTGAATTATAATAGTGTGTGGTGATGATATCCCGTTTTCTTTAGACGGTAATTCCACTACAAGTTACGTTTTCTATGGGTAACTTGTTTATACAATACAGCTATTATCTGTATGATTATTATTAAATGGTGTCGGATTTTCCGACATAATTTCCCAGGGGGCTGCTCATGGGTCGAAGTCCTATTTAGAACAGACGAACACCGATACTCCTCCTTCGAATTATTAGATTAATTTGATGTTAGTAGTTAGTAATCACACATTTGTGCGTCTGTTCGTACAGGACGGATGTCCCATACTAGAGTTGCAGGGGTTAGAAGTCTAATGCGAATTCATTTCCCTGTCAACTCTTGAAAGGCTAATATTCAAGCCTAATTACATATTATTTAACCCAGAAGACTGGATGTGATCAAGTATTACAGTCAAGTATGATTCAGGGACTGCAGTGAGATCAGTGACATTAGATATAACTTGAAGTTTGTTCAGGTAACTGGTCACTGATATATAAACACTGAGGCCCATGGAATACATCTTGATTAAATAATAAATGTATCAAATCAGTCATCAGATTTACTGGGGTTTAATTTAATTAATTGATTCAGAGGATTGAATAGCTCATCATTAAAGTAAAGTATGGTTCTGAGACTGCAGTGGGTTCAGTGACATTGGTCGCAGTGACTTGTAGCTGTTTTAGGCTACTGTTCACTGATTTGCCACTGAGGCCTCATAAACTCATCTTCAGCTTTAAATGATGATACTAACATCAACTTCTGTTGGTATAGTCAGCTGTAATCTCCTTAGTATAATGCTACTGGAGAAATATAATCAGCTGACAAATTCATTTACTCTATTGGTATTGTTTATCTGCAAGCATAGGTCTCCTCAGGCTTGATACTGGGCCTGAGAGTAATTTACCTCCTGCAGAGTTTAACATGGTTATACCCTGATATTTAGTAGGGCTACCGATGAATTGATGGTAGTAGTCTGTCCCCACAAGGACAGCCATTTGGCATTTGATTTGCTCAAATTTACCTGCAGCTGCTTGATAATAGCTTTCCAGGTCAGCATAATCAACTTGAGATTGTTGTGACAAATCTTCACATTTCTTGATCTGTCTTGTTAAGTGGCCTTTAAGACCTGCAAGGGTTCTTTTCATTCTCCCTGCATTATCCATACTGGCTCGTTGGTGAAGCCTTGTGGGACTTGTACTTGGGCTGCTCATAATACTGAACAAACACTAATGGTAGCCTAGGGTAAATGCACTTACTAGGCAATAATCCTACCTCTACTAGAGGTTAGCACTTAAAATTAATACACATTATATATATACAATCATACACACTAATGATTTGAGTGATAAACCAGTGTCACTGGAAGTACCTTTAGGTTAGCTCTTCTATATCACCCTAGGATGGTAGAGACACTAATTAATCACTCAAAGGTGTAATGATCATAAGTAAATTATTATATATACACAACTCAATTCGAGTTGATAAAAATTACACCCAAAATAGGGTCTGGACCATTCATTAATGGTGTTAGGTTGATCAATATAGTACAACTGACTATGGTAATAATGGGACTAGGATGAGCAATAATAGTTCAACTAGTCAATGTTTAATATCCTACCCTGTTGTGGGTTGGCAATTAGTAAATATTATACTGTGATCACTAGTGCAATATATATTAAATAATTCTCTATTTTGGAGAAATAATATACACAATTATTGATAATAGCCTCTTAATTAGCCTCTATGAAACTTCTAATATTATCAAGAAGTATTAAATATTATTAGTGACCTCGCGAAATAAAGTCCACAAAATTCGTAGATAATCTCTCGCGAAATGTAACACCACGAAATCCGTGAACAATCACGCGACACCACAGCCACTACTTTGGCTGGCTTCAATATTAGCGCTGTCATTTCACAGAATAACACGCCACCAAATATCTGTGGGTGTACATGAAACCGCTGATGAGGCAGATCTGAACTGAGGGAGGCTCCTGAGCTCCCTCGAGGCTACGCTTCCGTCTTTGACTGGCTGGCCTTTGTTTAAATAACACTGCACTAGTATATTTAATGAATCCACTGGTTAACTGGTTCATCCGGTACTAAGATGACCAAATGTGGGTTCAAAGAATCAAATAATCCGTCATCCGGTTCGAAGATGACCAAATAATGTGGGAACCGACCTGTGAGATTTATATTTATTTAATTAATATGAATTTATATTTACGTTAATTTATATACTTCGATAGCAATTTGTATAATGATAAGTGGACTGTATTTCTGCAATAATCTCAATCTCACAAATCGATCCTCTACACATTAGGGGGGGTTTATATTAATTGAATATATATGCAGCCAATCAAACTACAGTAATAGACTACATACATTGAAAAGGTTCCTTATCTTATAGTACAGCAGGTTAGTCCACCAGGTATAACTAGGGTGTAGACACCAAATTATCCTCTTTGAGGTAGCTTCCATCACCCAGTAACTGGTGCACAAAATCTTGCTTCCTCGTCTTGACCTGTCAAAAGGGCGCTAGCTGTGAAGCCAGATTCTACATATGACAAGCTATATCAGAGAAAACACTATACATGGAACATGAAGACCTGGCTTAATTACCTTTAGTTTGAGGCGATTTCGTGATCTAACCGGGTCACCCTATATCCTGACATTAATGGCCATAAATGAATGATAAACGGGTTTCAGATAGACACTTAACTTGAATTTGTTGACAGCGTGTTGAAAATGGTACACCTTTGGCTTCCATAACACTACGTCCAAGTAAAATTAACAGGAGCCGTATTTGCTCCCGTGTGCCTCTGGTCTAGTATAAACAACAATGGCAATGTCTAACACTCCATACTACTGACGCCTGGCCGACATTGTCCAGATATGATAGGAGCTAAATTTGCTCCACATGTCTCGGAGGTGACACAACAATGGCCCCCTCCTTCCTCACTCTCACGCCTGGCTTACATTGTCCACATGTCAGAAAGTGATAGAAGGGTCACATTTACTCTACTTTAATATTGATAATTAAGTTAATTTATATAAGATGTTTTTATGATGGTAAAGTCCAAAGACTAATGTATTTAAGAATAATTCCCACCATAATAGGTGGTGAATTATAATAGTGTGTGGTGATGATATCCCGTTTTCTTTAGACGGTAATTCCACTACAAGTTACGTTTTCTATGGGTAACTTGTTTATACAATACAGCTATTATCTGTATGATTATTATTAAATGGTGTCGGATTTTCCGACAGCTTGTTCGCATTTGTGTTCCTCATGTGTGCCCCAAAAAATGAGGTGATTTGGTAAAAGGCTATGCCGAAGATTACCATCCGAGTGCCGGCGGTGGGGTGGTTCAAATAGCTTCGGCTATCACCTCATTTTGTCCGGTCGTGATGGTCAAGTGGATTAAGGTGTCTTGTACATACCAGTTGTGTTGCTCCTGGGAGTATGGGTTCGAGTCACTTCTGGGGTGTGAGTTTTCAGTTGCATATTGTCCTGGGGACCATTCAGGCTTGTTCGCATTTGTGTTCCTCACGTGTGCCCCAAAGAATGAGGTGATTTGGTAAAAGGCTATGCCCAAGATTACCATCTGAGTGCCGGCGGTGGGGTGGTTCAAATAGCTTCGGCTATCACCTCATTTTGTCCGGTCGTGATGGTCAAGTGGATTAAGGCGCCTTGTACATACCAGTTGCGTTGCTCCTGGGAGTATGGGTTCGAGTCACTTCTGGGGTGTGAGTTTTCAGTTGCATATTGTCCTGGGGACCATTCAGGCTTGTTCGCATTTGTGTTCCTCACGTGTGCCCCAAAGAATGAGGTGATTTGGTAAAAGGCTATGCCCAAGATTACCATCCGAGTGCCGGCGATGGGGTGGTTCAAATAGCTTCGGCTATCACCTCATTTTGTTCGGTCGTGATGATCAAGTGGATTAAGGCGTCTTGTACATACCAGTTGCGTTGCTCCTGGGAGTATGGGTTCGAGTCACTTCTGGGGTGTGAGTTTTCAGTTGCATATTGTCCTGGGGACCATTCAGGCTTGTTCGCATTTGTGTTCCTCACGTGTGCCCCAAAGAATGAGGTGATTTGGTAAAAGGCTATGCCCAAGATTGCCATCCGAGTGCCGGCGGTGTGGTGGTTCAAATAGCTTCGGCTATCACCTCATTTTGTCCGGTCGTGATGGTCAAGTGGATTAAGGCGTCTTGTACATACCAGTTGCATTGCTCCTGGGAGTATGGGTTCGAGTCACTTCTGGGGTGTGAGTTTTCAGTTGCATATTGTCCTGGGGACCATTCAGGCTTGTTCGCATATGTGTTCCTCACGTGTGCCCCAAAGAATGAGGTGATTTGGTAAAAGGCTATGCCCAAGATTACCATCCGAGTGCCGGCAGTGGGGTGGTTCAAATAGCTTCGGCTATCACCTCATTTTGTCCGGTCGTGATGGTCAAGTGGATTAAGGCGTCTTGTACATACCAGTTGCGTTGCTCCTGGGAGTATGGGTTCGAGTCACTTCTGGGGTGTGAGTTTTCAGTTGCATATTGTCCTGGGGACCATTCAGGCTTGTTCGCATTTGTGTTCCTCATGTGTGCCCCAAAGAATGAGGTGATTTGGTAAAAGGCTATGCCCAAGATTACCATCCGAGTGCCGGCGGTGGGGTGGTTCAAATAGCTTCGGCTATCACCTCATTTTGTCCGGTCGTGATGGTCAAGTGGATTAAGGCATCTTGTACATACCAGTTGCGTTGCTCCTGGGAGTATGGGTTCGAGTCACTTCTGGGGTGTGAGTTTTCAGTTGCATATTGTCCTGGGGACCATTCAGGCTTGTTTGCATTTGTGTTCCTCACGTGTGCCCCAAAGAATGAGGTGATTTCGTAAAAGGCTATGCCCAAGATTACCATCCGAGTGCCGGCGGTGGGGTGGTTCAAATAGCTTCGGCTATCACCTCATTTTGTCCGGTCGTGATGGTCAAGTGGATTAAGGCGTCTTGTACATACCAGTTGCGTTGCTCCTGGGAGTATGGGTTCGAGTCACTTCTGGGGTGTGAGTTTTCAGTTGCATATTGTCCTGGGGACCATTCAGGCTTGTTCGCATTTGTGTTCCTCACGTGTGCCCCAAAGAATGCGGTGATTTGGTAAAAGGCTATGCCCAAGATTACCATCTGAGTGCCGGCGGTGGGGTGGTTCAAATAGCTTCGGCTATCACCTCATTTTGTCCGGTCGTGATGGTCAAGTGGATTAAGGCGTCTTGTACATACCAGTTGCGTTGCTCCTGGGAGTATGGGTTCGAGTCACTTCTGGGGTGTGAGTTTTCAGTTGCATATTGTCCTGGGGACCATTCAGGCTTGTTCGCATTTGTGTTCCTCACGTGTGCCCCAAAGAATGAGGTGATTTGGTAAAAGGCTATGCCCAAGATTACCATCCGAGTGCCGGCGGTGGGGTGGTTCAAATAGCTTCGGCTATCACCTCATTTTGTCCGGTCGTGATGGTCAAGTGGATTAAGGCGTCTTGTACATACCAGTTGCGTTGCTCCTGGGAGTATGGGTTCGAGTCACTTCTGGGGTGTGAGTTTTCAGTTGCATATTGTCCTGGGGACCATTCAGGTTTGTTAGCATTTGTGTTCCTCATATGTGCCCCAAAGAATGAGGTGATTTGGTAAAAGGCTATGCCCAAGATTACCATCCGAGTGCCGGCGGTGGGGTGGTTCAAATAGCTTCGGCTATCACCTCATTTTGTCCGGTCGTGATGGTCAAGTGGATTAAGACGTCTTGTACATACCAGTTGCGTTGCTCCTGGGAGTATGGGTTCGAGTCACTTCTGGGGTGTGAGTTTTCTGTTGCATATTGTCCTGGGGACCATTCAGGCTTGTTTGCATTTGTGTTCCTCACATGTGCCCCAAAGAATGAGGTGATTTGGTAAAAGGCTATGCCCAAGATTACCATCCGAGTGCCGGCGGTGGGGTGGTTCAAATAGCTTCGGCTATCACCTCATTTTGTCCAGTCGTGATGGTCAAGTGGATTAAGGCATCTTGTACATACCAGTTGCGTTGCTCCTGGGAGTATGGGTTCGAGTCACTTCTGGGGTGTGAGTTTTCAGTTATATATATATATATATATATATATATATATATATATATATATATATATATATATATATATATATATATATATATATATATATATATATATATATATATAATATATATATATGCACTGACTTGCTTAAACCACAAGTTTAATGTATACAACTTTTAGACACACACCAACCAGGAGACTACAACCCTTGCCATCAAGATGGCAAGTATGCACTTAAATCCACTACACCATACTCAGAGCCCTAAAAGAGGTGGGAGTTCTGAGATATTTAACCCCCAGATCCCCCCCCCCCCCTCCAAGGCTAGAGACAGTGAGGGATCACTCACGTTTTTTTGTCAAGCTCTGTTATATGGGAGAACACAGTGTCCATGCTTAATGCACTGACTTGATTAAACCACAAGTTTGAAATATTTTTTTTTAGACACACCCACCAGGAGACTTGAACCCCGTCCATCAAGATGGCAGGTTCACTCTTAATATAAGAAGGAAGATGTTGGTTAACGACCAAGTGACAAGACTAAGGGAAACAGAGGGGGGCATATACAGAAAGTGACAAGGAATTCTGCGAGGCACTGAATGCCAGTTTCCATGAAGTGTTCAAAACCGAGCCTGAGCAACTCCCATTGTTAGAAGAGATTACCCTAGATGATAGACTATCAGATATAGAGGGGACAGCAGAGGAGGTAATGAAACAGTTGACAACACTGGACACAACTAATGCGGTTGGACCAGACAAAGTATCACCGTGGATACTAAGAGGCAGTGCAGGCCCTCAGCGTGCATCCGGCAATGATCTCTAATGAGTCACTTATGACAGAGTTGCCCAGTTGCTGGAAGAAGGCAAATGTGGTACCAATTTTCAAAAAAGTAGATAGAGAGGAGGCACTTAACTACAGACCTGTATCACTGACAAACATCCCCAGTAAAATACTTGAAAGAATAATTAGGACGCTTCACCACCCAACTTGCCCAGGAAAATGAGAGAGCGTTTGTCTCCAGTACCTCCCTAATACTTTCTTAATGTGGAACAACTCTTAATAACTTACGAAAAATTCTCCCAGCTTCAACTTCCACCAACCTGTTTCCTGGTGATGGCTAGTTGCTGAGGGAGAGGCTTAGTTGCTGAGGGAGATGGTTAGTTGCTGAGGAGAGGGCAAGACATAAGGTCTGAACTGGGATCCCCTGGCACAAGTACCGAGCTGGGGACCCCTGGCACAAGTACCGAGCTGGGGACCCCTGGCACAAGTACCGAGCTGGGGACCCCTGGCACAAGTACCGAGCTGGGGACCCCTGGCACAAGTACCGAGCTGGGGACCCCTGGCACAAGTACCGAGCTGGGGACCCCTGGCACAAGTACCGAGCTGGGGACCCCTGGCACAAGTACCGAGCTGGGGACCCCTGCCACAAGTACCGAGCTGGGGACCCCTGCCACAAGTACCGAGCTGGGGACCCCTGCCACAAGTACCGAGCCCCGGGACCCAGCTCTGTACCCAGGGAGGTATATTAATCTTAACATCATGTTGATGCTGAGTTATCAGGAATAGCAATGAACGGATATAGTTTATATAAATTCCTTAGAGTATTATATAAAAATGTCCCTATAAGACTTGAAGGCTCTACAAGGGTTGAAGGGTTACCCCTCCTGACCTGAACTTTTCACCTCAGCTTTTCACAGACTGATCTGTTCCTTGGAGCCTAATTCCATTACCTCCAGTCGTCAATGATTTATGTAGATGTGCAAGAATTTGTATACACTGTTCCACCCGGCTAAAGCCATTTCTCCTCAGCAAATGACAGAGAACAAGATCAAGAGCATCGGAGAACTTGGTAGTCATCTCAGAGGCGGAAAGTTTGCCTTCACAAATTTTCTTGCGTGTCTCAGAGGCGGAGCGTCGCTCAAGGTCCTGATGTAAGGAGAGTTGTGCCCAGAACTTTAATGCAGATATCTTGGATATTTTCTCTCTCTCTCTCTCTCTTGGGCAACTATTTTATCCACGGATATTTTTGCTCGTTGTTTTGTGTCATGGGGGAACCTTAGGTGGGTTTTGTGTCATGGGGGAACCTTAGGTGGGTTTTGTGTCATGGGGGAACCTTAGGTGGGTTTTGTGTCATGGGGGAACCTTAGGTGGGTTTCCTGTTAAAGTGTGTTGTTATGCCATTCACCTGGGCTCCAGGAGACTCGAACCCTGGACCCTCCGTGTGTGTGAGGCCGAAGCTCTACCGGCTGGGCTATGAGTAGGATTAATAAGGATTTGTTTTGTGTTTCTATTTCCCTGTTCTTCTAAGTTAAAGTAATTTGTTATGATTTTGTCAAAAATTTTAAAAATCTAAAAAACGTGATAAACATAAGATACTTTCATCACAAAATAGAAATAATATAGACGTGTGAAGTACCTATGACGCTGTGTCATGTGTGAAAATTTATTAGAAATTAAATGAAAATTTAAATAAAGTATTAAGATTTAACGATTTTTCGTATGATATGAATTCAAGTGCCTAAAAATTCAGCTCCAAAACCCGTGAACAACAATACCTCTCCTTATATGAACAACTTTGCATACACTATGCAATGACTCGTATTTAATTAACATGATAATGTTGTATGATTTCATAAATATCTAACTTTGTTTTAATTTTTTTATTATCACATCTCAACTGTTGCTGACATTTGACTCTTGTCACTCGATAAATGAACATTTAATTAAAAGAACTTTGTTCTCGACAATTTATTTTTATAAAGCTATAAATCTAGGATTTTTTGTACTATAAATAGCGGCAATTTGTAATATAATTCGTCTAGCTGCAGACGCTCTGATTCTTTCCTCCAGTCAAACTCTATAATATATTATTAGATGTGTAGAAATGGGATAAATTCAATGGTAATGATTGATTGATGGTATAAATTTCCTATATCATCAATCAAATAAGGTAAACAGTTTATACTTGTGTACAAACCGGCAAGTTGTACATAATATGAAAATGAAAATAATATGAAAATATTTGTGATCATAGTTCACTATGAACATTAGTTCAGTGTGTCAGCAAATAATGTGACTGATCATCCAGATCCTTCATTACATGAGTCATCATTTGTAAAGATATAATGTTTTCATATTGGAACATGCCCCACAATATAATGGAACATATTTAGTGAAATGAGTTTGTTTCCAATTTTTCAAGTAAACATTATTGATCACAAACGATATCAAAGTGTTTGCAACTGAAACCCAAACACTATCCTTCATTATATCTTGCTTTGCTAAAATGTAACTTGGATCATACTGTTCAGCTCTCGGCACCATATTACTAAATGGAAATAAATTCAATTGAAAACGCCTTGGATAGGATGATAAAATTGATTCCTTGTAAGGAATATCTCTTGCGAAGCTGTGCTTGCAAGACTTTGCTTAAGCTATTATGTTTGCAAGACTTTGCTTAAGCTATTATGTTTGCAAGACTTGGCTTAAGCTATTATGTTTGCAAGACTTGGCTTAAGCTATTATGTTTGCAAGACTTTGCTTAAGCTATTATGTTTGCAAGACTTTGCTTAAGCTATTATGTTTGCAAGACTTTGCTTAAGCTATTATGTTTGCAAGACTTTGCTTAAGCTATTATGTTTGCAAGACTTTGCTTAAGCTATTATGTTTGCAAGACTTGGCTTAAGCTGTGTTTGCAAGACTTGGCTTAAGCTGTGTTTGCAGGACTTGGATTATATTCTCTTGAGAGTTGAAAGTCCACAAATGGATGTTTGGAGCACTTTAAAAGAGTTATGGAATTGTTCAACTGGTCTCGGCATGTAATGAATGTTGACCAAACGTTATCAGCTTGCAATAATGGTTATAACCCATTTAAAATCCTATTTAATAACTATAAAGACAACTATTGATTTGACAATAGAGCTGTTAACGAGTCGAATAAATTGTCTGATAGAATAAGACTTACATTAGAGCTAATTTAAAAAATACAATAGCTACATGTATTGTATACAACAGATAGACGAGGGAAAAAGGACCTACCTAAAATAGGCTCCTAAAGCTACTGCAGTATTCATGTGTTCCTAAGTTGTTATCACCGTGACACCCATCAACACCCATATCCTGAAACAATCAGCACAAGGAGCCCCACAGACAGATTATAGAGGCTCCAAGACTAACTCTAACCAGGTACTGATTGTACGTGGTTGACGCAGCCGCCCCTAGTAATAATGTAGTGTAGTAACACCATCCATAATTGTATTTACACTTCCCTCTGGGCTCTTCGTGCCTAAGAGATTGGCCCAGGTTGTGAAGGGGTTTAGAGACAACATAATAGGCACCGAGACAATGCGAGAAGCAAACATAACAGGAGCAGTGATTATATAACGATGAGCTCACGAGAACCAATGGTCGGACCACTCAGCCGGTGAGCTAAGTCAGCAGCAGTATTGTCATTATATACTGATGTTGAGGCTCCGGGAACATGACCTACTGACGTGTGAGTTAGTCAGCTCACAGCGGGAGTATTTGTTAGCAGGACACAGCTGTGGACGCTGACTGTCCTCTTGTGACCAGGTGGTGCTGTGACCAGGTGGTGCTGTGACCAGGTGGTGCAGTGACCAGGTGGTGCTGTGACCAGGTGGTCCAGTGACCAGGTGGTGCTGTGACCAGGTGGTGCTGTGACCAGGTGGTGCTGTGACCAGGTGGTCCAGTGACCAGGTGGTCCAGTGACCAGGTGGTGCTGTGACCAGGTGGCCCAGTGACCAGGTGGTGCTGTGACCAGGTGGTGCTGTGACCAGGTGGTGCTGTAACCAGGTGGTGCTGTGACCAGGTGGTGCTGTGACCAGGTGGTCCAGAGACCAGGTGGTGCTGTGACCAGGTGGTGCTGTAACCTGGGGGTGCTGGGACCAGGTGGTCCGGTGACCAGGTGGTCCAGTGACCAGGTGGTCCAGTGACCAGGTGGTCCAGTGACCAGGTGGTGTAGTGACCAGGTGGTGCTGTGACCAGGTGGTCCAGTGACCAGGTGGTGCTGTGACCAGGTGGTGTAGTGACCAGGTGGTGCTGTGACCAGGTGGTGTAGTGACCAGGTGGTGCTGTGACCAGGTGGTGCTGTGACCAGGTGGTGTAGTGACCAGGTGGTGTAGTGACCAGGTGGTGTAGTGACCAGGTGGTGCTGTGACCAGGTGGTGCAGTGACCAGGTGGTGTAGTGACCAGGTGGTGCTGTGACCAGGTGGTGCTGTGACCAGGTTGTGTAGTGACCAGGTGGTGTAGTGACCAGGTGGTGCTGTGACCAGGTTGTGTAGTGACCAGGTGGTGCTGTGACCAGGTGGTGTAGTGACCAGGTGGTGCTGTGACCAGGTGGTGTAGTGACCAGGTGGTGCTGTGACCAGGTGGTGTGGTGACCAGGTGGTGCTGTGACCAGGTGGTGCTGTGACCAGGTGGTGCTGTGACCAGGTGGTCCAGTGACCAGGTGGTCCAGTGACCAGGTGGTGCTGTGACCAGGTGGTGTAGTGACCAGGTGGTGCTGTGACCAGGTGGTGCTGTGACCAGGTGGTGTGGTGACCAGGTGGTGCTGTGACCAGGTGGTGTAGTGACCAGGTGGTGCTGTGACCAGGTGGTGCTGTGACCAGGTGGTGCTGTGACCAGGTGGTGTAGTGACCAGGTGGTGCTGTGACCAGGTGGTCCAGTGACCAGGTGGTGCTGTGACCAGGTGGTGTAGTGACCAGGTGGTGCTGTGACCAGGTGGTGTAGTGACCAGGTGGTGCTGTGACCAGGTGGTGCTGTGACCAGGTGGTCCTGTGACCAGGTGGTGTAGTGACCAGGTGGTGTGGTGACCAGGTGGTGCTGTGACCAGGTGGTGCTGTGACCAGGTGGTGTAGTGACCAGGTGGTCCAGTGACCAGGTGGTGCTGTGACCAGGTGGTGCTGTGACCAGGTGGTGCTGTGACCAGGTGGTCCAGTGACCAGGTGGTGCTGTGACCAGGTGGTGCTGTGACCAGGTGGTCCAGTGACCAGGTGGTGCTGTGACCAGGTGGTGTAGTGACCAGGTGGTGCTGTGACCAGGTGGTGCTGTGACCAGGTGGTGTAGTGACCAGGTGGTGCTGTGACCAGGTGGTGTAGTGACCAGGTGGTGTAGTGACCAGGTGGTGTAGTGACCAGGTGGTGCTGTGACCAGGTGGTGTAGTGACCAGGTGGTGTAGTGACCAGGTGGTGCTGTGACCAGGTGGTGTAGTGACCAGGTGGTGTAGTGACCAGGTGGTGTAGTGACCAGGTGGTGTAGTGACCAGGTGGTGCTGTGACCAGGTGGTGTAGTGACCAGGTGGTGCTGTGACCAGGTGGTGCTGTGACCAGGTGGTCCTGTGACCAGGTGGTGTAGTGACCAGGTGGTCCAGTGACCAGGTGGTCCAGTGACCAGGTGGTGCTGTGACCAGGTGGTGTAGTGACCAGGTGGTGTTGTGACCAGGTGGTGCTGTGACCAGGTGGTCCAGTGACCAGGTGGTGTAGTGACCAGGTGGTGCTGTGACCAGGTGGTCCTGTGACCAGGTGGTGCTGTGACCAGGTGGTCCAGTGACCAGGTGGTGCTGTGACCAGGTGGTGCTGTGACCAGGTGGTGCTCTGACCAGGTGGTGTAGTGACCAGGTGGTGTGGTGACCAGGTGGTGTAGTGACCAGGTGGTGCTGTGACCAGGTGGTGTGGTGACCAGGTGGTGCTCTGACCAGGTGGTGTAGTGACCAGGTGGTGTGGTGACCAGGTGGTGCTGTGACCAGGTGGTGCTGTGACCAGGTGGTGTAGTGACCAGGTGGTCCAGTGACCAGGTGGTCCAGTGACCAGGTGGTGCTGTGACCAGGTGGTCCAGTGACCAGGTGGTGCTGTGACCAGGTGGTCCAGTGACCAGGTGGAGCTGTGACCACGTGGTCCAGTGACCAGGTGGTGCTGTGACCAGGTGGTCCAGTGACTAGGTGGTCCAGTGACCAGGTGGTCCAGTGACCAGGTGGTGTAGCTACCAGGTAGTGCTGTGACCAGGTGGGCCAGTGAACAGGTGGGCCAGTGACCAGGTGGTGCTGTGACCAGGTGGTCCAGTGACCAGGTGGTGCTGTGACCAGGTGGTCCAGTGACCAGGTGGAGCTGTGACCAGCTGGTACTGTGACAAGTTCTCTCAAGTACTGAAACTCAAGCAATGTCCAGCATTAGTTCCTCCATTAATTTTTTGGCTGGACGGTAGAGCGACGGTCTCGCTTCATGCAAGTCGGCGTTCAATCCCCCGACCGTCCAAGTGATTGGGCACCATTCCTTCCCGCCGTCCCATCCCTAATCCTTATCCTGACCCCTTCCCAGTGCTATACAGTTGATTGCTGGTGTTGACTCTTTGATGTATAGTGCCTCGCAGATTGCAAGCCACTTGCTATCGGCTAGTTCCAGAAATCATCGATTGGTACAGCGATGGCAGGCGGCTTGACATCAGCGAGGCACTACACACCAAAAAGTCAACACCAGCAATCAACAGGCAATTAATGCACAACTATATTCTACCTACTTCAAGACCCCGAACCAATATGGAATCAGCAAGAGGAAGTATGGGCCAATAGACCTTCTGCAGTTACTTCCATTCATATGTTCACTTATCCAATTTATACCCATTGTTTCGTGTTCTGTCTTGTGTTTGTCACCCCACCCAAAACTTTTGTACCATATCACCTCATCCAATAGAGTATAAGTACGAAGAATTTGTGTGTAAATTAAGTCTTTGAAAATGTAATACGAATTACGAAACGCATTCAGGCGTCAGACAATTAAAAAATGAATTTCGGAGAATTATTTTTTTTATTACCACTGTCAGTGAAGAAAAACATAAGAAATATTGAGAAAATTCGGGTTAGAATTATTAATCTTACCTTTTCGGTCATATTCAACAACATTTATTTATTTTATATATACAATTCTTTCATTCTTGTACAGCCACTGTAGCTCGCATAGCGTTACTGGCAGGTCCTTAATACTAATTTTTACCCGGCATACGACGCGCCAATTCGTTTAACAACCAGGTGCCTATTCTGTGCTGGGTGAGCAGAGGCTACAGTTAAGGGTTGGCGCCTAGTCAATCCTCCCCAGCCAGGATACGAACCCAGGCCACATCGCTCGCGAAGTGAAGCGTCGTGTGAGTGTTTTACCACTGCGCCACTGGGACTGATCGAAGACTTCACTCTTGTTGATAACCACTGTGTGTAGTTGGCCGTGTAACATTATTGCAATACTTGGCATTATTGCAATAATGTACAAAGAAATTGTACATTAGTGCAATATTGTACAAATACGTACAAATTACCTTTGTACGTATTGTACAAAGGTATTATAATATACCTTCCCAAGTGGGGTAAACTCACTCCCGCTTGTACACCTCATAGTTCTGTGTGAAGGCAGTCTTGGAAATATTAAATAATAAATAATTAAATTAAATAATAATTTAAATGTTAAATTAGAAAAAAACATTACTCTTATTTCGGGTATATAAATGACATAAACATTACATGATTGAAAAGAAGACTAAAAGTATGATTGTTATATATATATAAACCCAGATACAATCCCCGTACACAAGTATAGGAATACAACGAAGACCATTATAATCTCTGATGTTGTTCCAGTAAGCCTAAGGTCCTAAGGTGCCCCAACGTCAAGAAACTGTCGTATTAAAGTGCTCTTATCCTTACCTACCAGAGGACCCAAAACAGAAAACGGGACAGATTTTTGGCTTTAGGCGGAGTATACGTCAACATGCGACGTTCTGTTAGCAGGACGGGTTGGTCCAGACGGTCTGTTAGCAGGACGGGTTGGTCCAGACGGTCTGTTAGCAGGACGGGTTGGTCCAGACGGTCTGTTAGCAGGACGGGTTGGTCCAGACGGTCTGTTAGCAGGACGGGTTGGTCCAGACGGTCTGTTAGCAGGACGGGTTGGTCCAGACGGTCTGTTAGCAGGACGGATTGGTCCAGACGGTCTGTTAGCAGGACGGGTTGGTCCAGACGGTCTGTTAGCAGGACGGGTTGGTCCAGACGGTCTGTTAGCAGGACGGGTTGGTCCAGACGGTCTGTTAGCAGGACGGGTTGGTCCAGACGGTCTGTTAGCAGGACGGGTTGGTCCAGACGGTCTGTTAGCAGGACGGGTTGGTCCAGACGGTCTGTTAGCAGGACGGGTTGGTACAGACGGTCTGTTAGCAGGACGGATTGGTCCAGACGGTCTGTTAGCAGGACGGGTTGGTCCAGACGGTCTGTTAGCAGGACGGGTTGGTCCAGACGGTCTGTTAGCAGGACGGGTTGGTCCAGACGGTCTGTTAGCAGGACGGGTTGGTCCAGACGGTCTGTTAGCAGGACGGGTTGGTCCAGACGGTCTGTTAGCAGGACGGGTTGGTCCAGACGGTCTGTTAGCAGGACGGGTTGGTCCAGACGGTCTGTTAGCAGGACGGGTTGGTCCAGACGGTCTGTTAGCAGGACGGGTTGGTCCAGACGGTCTGTTAGCAGGACGGGTTGGTCCAGACGGTCTGTTAGCAGGACGGGTTGGTCCAGACGGTCTGTTAGCAGGACGGGTTGGTCCAGACGGTCTGTTAGCAGGACGGGTTGGTCCAGACGGTCTGTTAGCAGGACGGGTTGGTCCAGACGGTCTGTTAGCAGGACGGGTTGGTCCAGACGGTCTGTTAGCAGGACGGGTTGGTCCAGACGGTCTGTTAGCAGGACGGGTTGGTCCAGACGGTCTGTTAGCAGGAGGGATTGGTCCAGACGGTCTGTTAGCAGGACGGGTTGGTCCAGACGGTCTGTTAGCAGGACGGGTTGGTCCAGACGATCTGTTAGCAGGACGGATTGGTCCAGACGGTCTGTTAGCAGGACGGGTTGGTCCAGACGGTCTGTTAGCAGGACGGGTTGGTCCAGACGGTCTGTTAGCAGGACGGGTTGGTCCAGACGGTCTGTTAGCAGGACGGGTTGGTCCAGACGGTCTGTTAGCAGGACTGATTGGTCCAGACGGTCTGTTAGCAGGACGGGTTGGTCCAGACGGTCTGTTAGCAGGACGGGTTGGTCCAGACGGTCTGTTAGCAGGACGGGTTGGTCCAGACGGTCTGTTAGCAGGACGGATTGGTCCAGACGGTCTGTTAGCAGGACGGGTTGGTCCAGACGGTCTGTTAGCAGGACGGGTTGGTCCAGACGGTCTGTTAGCAGGACGGGTTGGTCCAGACGGTCTGTTAGCAGGACGGGTTGGTCCAGACGGTCTGTTAGCAGGACGGGTTGGTCCAGACGGTCTGTTAGCAGGACGGGTTGGTCCAGACGGTCTGTTAGCAGGACGGATTGGTCCAGACGGTCTGTTAGTAGGACGGGTTGGTCCAGACGGTCTGTTAGCAGGACGGGTTGGTCCAGACGGCCTGTTAGCAGGACGGGGTGGTCCAGACGGTCTGTTAGCAGGACGGGTTGGTCCAGATGGCCTGTTAGCAGGACGGGTTGGTCCAGACGGTCTGTTAGCAGGACGGGTTGGTCCAGACGGTCTGTTAGCAGGACGGGTTGGTCCAGGCGGTCTGTTAGCAGGACGGATTGGTCCAGACGGTCTGTTAGCAGGACGGGTTGGTCCAGTCGGTCTGTTAGCAGGACGGGTTGGTCCAGACGGTCTGTTAGCAGGACGGGTTGGTCCAGACGGTCTGTTAGCAGGACGGGTTGGTCCAGACGGTCTGTTAGCAGGACGGGTTGGTCCAGACGGTCTGTTAGCAGGACGGGTTGGTCCAGACGGTCTGTTAGCAGGACGGGTTGGTCCAGACGGTCTGTTAGCAGGACGGGTTGGTCCAGACGGTCTGTTAGCAGGACGGGTTGGTCCAGACGGTCTGTAACCAGGACGGGTTGGTCCAGACGGTCTGTTAGCAGGACGGGTTGGTCCAGACGGTCTGTTAGCAGGACGGGTTGGTCCAGACGGTCTGTTAGCAGGACGGGTTGGTCCAGACGGTCTGTTAGCAGGACGGGTTGGTCCAGACGGTCTGTTAGCAGAACGGGTTGGTCCAGACGGTCTGTTAGCAGGACGGGTTGGTCCAGACGGTCTGTTAGCAGGACGGGTTGGTCCAGACGGTCGGCCGTTGTGTGGACCAGCCTTAGTGGCGTGCACTCAAGCTGTGTATATATATTAATATAACCATACATACACCTTAACTTACTGTTTTGGAAAAACAAATCAGAGATTTATTTAATTTTTTTTTTCATTTTCAAATTACGTCTATTTTCGGCCATGCAGGTAAACAGGCAAATTCAGACCTAATTTATAGGAGGAGAGAACCAGTATATGTATATGAACTAAAGGTCCCATACACAGTCTCACCGTGTTGTACCAACAGGCACCAGAGAGAACGTGAGTTACTTATATACACGGTAAACGTGCTTAAACTCCGTGTATATATGAGGAAGTATATAAACTCCGTGTATATATGACGCAGTATATAAACTCCGTGTATTACCATGTATATGAAGCTCGTGTTCTCTCTGGTAATGTGAAGGACTTAAAAGGACTTAAAGGAAAATTACTTCTGATCTCTTGCCATGACTTGTGTCGTTGGGGGGATGGGTTTGTTGTTGTTGGTACAGCCAGACCTCCCTACTGTGTCAGTGGTACAGCCAGACCTCCCTACTGTGTCAGTGGTACAGCCAGACCTCCCTACTGTGTCAGTCGTACAGCCAGACCTGGCTACTGTGTCAGTGGTACAGCCAGACCTCCCTACTGTGTCAGTGGTACAGCCAGACCTCCCTACTGTGTCAGTGGTACAGCCAGACCTCCCTACTGTGTCAGTGGTACAGCCAGACCTGGCTACTGTGTCAGTGGTACAGCCAGACCTCCCTACTGTGTCAGTGGTACAGCCAGACCTGGCTACTGTGTCAGTGGTACAGCCAGACCTCACTACTGTGTCAGTGGTACAGCCAGACCTGGCTACTGTGTCAGTGGTACAGCCAGACCTCACTACTGTGTCAGTGGTACAGCCAGACCTCCCTACTGTGTCAGTGGTACAGCCAGACCTCGCTACTGTGTCAGTGGTACAGCCAGACCTCCCTACTGTGTCAGTGGTACAGCCAGACCTCCCTACTGTGTCAGTGGTACAGCCAGACCTCCCTACTGTGTCAGTGGTACAGCCAGACCTCCCTACTGTGTCAGTGGTACAGCCAGACCTCCCTACTGTGTCAGTGGTACAGCCAGACCTCACTACTGTGTCAGTGGTACAGCCAGACCTCCCTACTGTGTCAGTGGTACAGCCAGACCTCACTACTGTGTCAGTGGTACAGCCAGACCTCACTACTGTGTCAGTGGTACAGCCAGACCTCCCTACTGTGTCAGTGGTACAGCCAGACCTCCCTACTGTGTCAGTGGTACAGCCAGACCTCCCTACTGTGTCAGTGGTACAGCCAGACCTCCCTACTGTGTCAGTGGTACAGCCAGACCTCCCTACTGTGTCAGTGGTACAGCCAGACCTCACTACTGTGTCAGTGGTACAGCCAGACCTCCCTACTGTGTCAGTGGTACAGCCAGACCTCACTACTGTGTCAGAGGTACAGCCAGACCTGGCTACTGTGTCAGTGGTACTGCCAGACCTCACAACTGTGTCAGTGGTACAGCCAGACCTCCCTACTGTGTCAGTGGTACAGCCAGACCTCACTACTGTGTCAGTGGTACAGCCAGACCTCACAACTGTGTCAGTGGTACAGCCAGACCTCACAACTGTGTCAGTGGTACAGCCAGACCTCACAACTGTGTCAGTGGTACAGCCAGACCTCACTACTGTGTCAGTGGTACAGCCAGACCTCACTACTGTGTCAGTGGTACAGCCAGACCTCACTACTGTGTCAGTGGTACAGCCAGACCTGGCTACTGTGTCAGTGGTACAGCCAGACCTCACTACTGTGTCAGTGGTACAGCCAGACCTCACTACTGTGTCAGTGGTACAGCCAGACCTGGCTACTGTGTCAGTGGTACAGCCAGACCTCACTACTGTGTCAGTGGTACAGCCAGACCTGGCTACTGTGTCAGTGGTACTGCCAGAACTCACTACTGAGTCAGTGGTACAGCCAGACCTCACAACTGTGTCAGTGGTGCAGCCAGACCTCACTACTGTGTCAGTGGTACAGCCATACCTCACTACTGTGTCAGTGGTACAGCCAGACCTCACTACTGTGTCAGTGGTACAGCCAGACCTGGCTACTGTGTCAGTGGTACAGCCAGACATCACTACTGTGTCAGTGGTACAGCCAGACCTCACTACTGTGTCAGTGGTACAGCCAGACCTCACTACTGTGTCAGTGGTACAGCCAGACATCACTACTGTGTCAGTGGTACAGCCAGACCTCACTACTGTGTCAGTGGTACAGCCAGACCTCACTACTGTGTCAGTGGTACAGCCAGACCTGGCTACTGTGTCAGTGGTACAGCCAGACCTCACTACTGTGTCAGTGGTACAGCCAGACCTGGCTACTGTGTCAGTGGTACTGCCAGAACTCACTACTGTGTCAGTGGTACAGCCAGACCTCACAACTGTGTCAGTGGTACAGCCAGACCTCACTACTGTGTCAGTGGTACAGCCAGACCTCACTACTGTGTCAGTGGTACAGCCAGACCTGGCTACTGTGTCAGTGGTACAGCCAGACCTCACTACTGTGTCAGTGGTACAGCCAGACCTGGCTACTGTGTCAGTGGTACTGCCAGAACTCACTACTGTGTCAGTGGTACAGCCAGAACTCACTACTGTGTCAGTGGTACAGCCAGACCTGGCTACTGTGTCAGTGGTACAGTCAGACCTTACTACTGTGTCAGTGGTACAGCCAGACCTCACTACTGTGTCAGTGGTACAGCCAGACCTCACAACTGTGTCAGTGGTACAGCCAGACTTCACAACTGTGTCAGTGGTACAGCCAGACCTCACTACTGTGTCAGTGGTACAGCCAGACCTCACAACTGTGTCAGTGGTACAGCCAGACCTCACTACTGTGTCAGTGGTACAGCCAGACCTCACTACTGTGTCAGTGTGTTACGGCCCTACTGGGGCGTAACTGGGTTCTTTTCTGGTGTTATTAGAATTTGGGAATCCGGCCCCAAGCTAGTAGAGGCTTTCAAGGGATGTGTTCCCTAACGCAAGTTAAATTAATGGGGGGAGGGATACAAATGCTCTGATTTATATATATTATTACACCACCACCATAAATAAATATATAAACAGTCACACGGGGGTATTAAACACTATAATGTACAGAATTGTCTTCCTCTGAAGACACAGGATGCTCCACGGTGCTCAGGATGAGTAGCCCTGGTTCTCTTCTTCGGTCCACGATGAATCCTCTTGGATTCTCTCGGCGAATCTACCCTGGCCACAGGCCAGCCAAATCACAGTCCCACTGGGTGCTCCGTCGTGGAGGCCTTCAACCACAATCCAGCCTGTAGCTGGCAGGTTCCGATCAGCTCCGCTGTGTAGGCCACTCCACGACTGATACTAAGGTAGCGAGCCCTAGGCAGGAGCCTCGTGTGATCCCGCTGATCACTCTCCTCACTACGCACCACAGTGGCTAGTCTCTTCCACCACCCAGCCTCGGATAAGGCAATTCCTGATACTGCCACGTCACAGGCAGGCTAACACACTCAACAGTGTTCGTCCGGGGGTGACTCACAGCTTCTTCAGCAAACTCGTGGAGAGACCTTGGCTGCCTTGGGTAGACTGATCCATCGTCCAATACAGCAGTCCCAGGTCGACTCTGTAATCAGACGTGTCATTAGTACTGGGGCAAGGGAACCTCACTTACAGGCTTAGACACAAACGTCCACCTATCCACTCCATAGATGGCGTTGCTGTCTAAGCGCCACTTCACCAGAGGTCATCAGCGTCTATGTTATGAGCTGATTAAGACAGGAATCCAGCACCTGTAGCCGGTATATCCCGTCCTCATTAGATGGCGTCTTCCATTTGGATGGGGTTTTGGGAGCATACTCACAGATGAAGTTGTCGTCACTGCTCCGTGCTACGACGCTAGACTAGGGTCCGTAACACAGTGGTACAGCCAGACCTGGCTACTGTGTCAGGGGTACAGCCAGACCTCGCTACTGTGTCAGTGGTACAGCCAGACCTCACTACTGTGTCAGTGGTACAGCCAGACCTCACTACTGTGTCAGTGGTACAGCCAGATCTCACTACTGTGTCAGTGGTACAGCCAGACCTCACTGGTACAGCCGGACCCCACCGGTACAGCAGGACCCCACCGGTACAGCCGGACCCCACCGGTACAGCCAGACCCCACCGGTACAGCCGGACCCCACCGGTACAGCCGGACCCCACCGGCACAGCCGGACCCCACCGGTACAGCCGGACCCCACCGGTACAGCCGGACCCCACCGGTACAGCCGGACCCCACCGTTACAGCCGGACCTCACTGGTACAGCCAGACCTCACTGGTACAGCCAGACCTCACCGGTACAGACCAAATTACCACCATGTAAGGAGCAAAATGAACCTTGTTAATCAGGTCATATAAACCCAGGACTTACAAGGACACGAGTACGAGACTAACCCACATTCTCTTTGTAAAGGGAAGACTAAAGTATTCTTGCAGTGTTATTATTTAACTTTATATTACGAAGGTAAATTTCCATAGAGAGCAGTGCTCTGAGGCTGCAGTTACGACCTCGTAAAGCTCTAGACTCCACTGGAGCAATATCCCGTCTGGTGGAGAGGAGAAGAGACGGGGGAGGGAAGAAGAGAGGCGTAGGAAGGAGTAGAGAGAAGGAGATGAGAGAGGAGGGAAGGAGGAGGATGGAACAAGGAAAGTAAAGCAGGGGCGTGTTTTTTTTTGTTTTGTTTTTCTTTATTATTTTTATTATTATTCTTTTCTGCCACAGACGTAGCCTGACATTTACAATGCTAACCAGGATATATATGAGTGTAATATGGAGAGCTCTAAAGTGAGCAGCGGAGGGCGGTTGGAGGGGCTCTATGATGATCTGCCCGGGGTGGCTGGTGGTGCTCTGCCCGGGACGGCTGGTGGTGGTGCTCTATGAGGCTCTGCCCGGGGCGGCTGGTGGTGGTGCTCTATGAGGCTCTGCCCGGGGCGGCTGGTGGTGGTGCTCTATGATGATCTGCCCGGGGCGGCTGGTGGTGCTCTATGATGCTCTGCCCGGGACGGCTGGTGGTGGTGCTCTATGATGATCTGCCCGGGGCAGCTGGTGGTGCTCTATGATGCTCTGCCCGGGGCGGCTGGTGGTGGTGCTCTGAGGCTCTGCCAGGGGCGGCTGGTGGTGGTGCTCTATGAGGCTCTGCCCGTGGTGGCTGGTGGTGGTGCTCTATGAGGCTCTGCCCGGGGTGGCTGGTGGTGGTGCTCTATGATGCTCAGCCCGGGACGGCTGGTGGTGGTGCTCTATGATGATCTGCCCGGGGCGGCTGGTGGTGCTCTATGATGCTCTGCCCGGGGCGGCTGGTGGTGGTGCTCTATGAGGCTCTGCCCGGGGCGGCTGGTGGTGGTGCTCTATGAGGCTCTGCCCGGGGTGGCTGGTGGTGGTGCTCTATGAGGCTCTGCCAGGGGCGGCTGGTGGTGGTGCTCTATGAGGCTCTGCCCGGGGTGGCTGGTGGTGGTGCTCTATGATGCTCAGCCCGGGACGGCTGGTGGTGGTGCTCTATGATGATCTGCCCGGGGCGGCTGGTGGTGCTCTATGATGCTCTGCCCGGGGCGGCTGGTGGTGGTGCTCTATGAGGCTCTGCCCGGGGCGGCTGGTGGTGGTGCTCTATGAGGCTCTGCCCGGGGTGGCTGGTGGTGGTGCTCTATGAGGCTCTGCCAGGGGCGGCTGGTGGTGGTGCTCTATGAGGCTCTGCCAGGGGCGGCTGGTGGTGGTGCTCTATGAGGCTGTGCCCGGGGCGGCTGGTGGTGGTGCTCTATGAGGCTCTGCCCGGGGTGGCTGGTGGTGGTGCTCTATGAGGCTCTGCCAGGGGCGGCTGGTGGTGGTGCTCTATGAGGCTCTGCCCGGGGCGGCTGGTGGTGGTGCTCTATGAGGCTCTGCCCGGGGTGGCTGGTGGTGCTCTATGAGGCTCTGCCCGTGGTGGCTGGTGGTGGTGCTCTATGAGGCTCTGCCCGTGGTGGCTGGTGGTGGTGCTCTATGAGGCTCTGCCCGTGGTGGCTGGTGGTGGTGCTCTATGAGGCTCTGCCCGGGGTGGCTGGTGGTGGTGCTCTATGATGCACTGCCCGGGGCGGCTGGTGGTGGTGCTCTATGAGGCTCTGCCCGGGGCGGCTGGTGGTGGTGCTCTATGAGGCTCTGCCAGGGGTGGCTGGTGGTGGTGCTCTATGATGCTCTGCCCGGGGCGGCTAATGGTGGTGGTGTTCTATGAGGCTCTGCCCGGGGTGGCTGGTGGTGGTGCTCTATGATGCTCTTCCCGGGGCGGCTAATGGTGGTGGTGCTCTATGATGCTCTGCCCGGGGCGGCTGGTGGTGGTGCTCTATGAGGCTCTGCCAGGGGTGGCTGGTGGTGGTGCTCTATGATGCTCTGCCCGGGGCGGCTAATGGTGGTGGTGCTCTATGAGGCTCTGCCCGGGGCGGCTGGTGGTGGTGCTCTATGAGGCTCTGCCAGGGGTGGCTGGTGGTGGTGCTCTATGATGCTCTGCCCGTGGTGGCTGGTGGTGGTGCTCTATGAGGCTCTGCCCGGGGCGGGTGGTGGTGGTGCTCTATGATGCTCTGCCCGGGGCGGCTGGTGGTGGTGCTCTATGAGGCTCTGCCCGGGGTGGCTGGTGGTGGTGCTCTATGAGGCTCTAGCCCGGGGGCTGGTGGTAGGTGCTCTATGAGGCTCTGCCCGGGGTGGCTGGTGGTGGTGCTCTATGATGCTCTGCCCGGGGCGGCTGGTGGTGGTGCTCTATGAGGCTCTGCCCGGGGTGGCTGGTGGTGGTGCTCTATGAGGCTCTGCCCGGGGCGGCTGGTGGTGGTGCTCTATGAGGCTCTGCCCGGGGTGGCTGGTGGTGGTGCTCTATGATGCTCTGCCCGGGGCGGCTGGTGGTGGTGCTCTATGAGGCTCTGCCCGGGGCGGCTGGTGGTGGTGCTCTATGATGCTCTGCCCGGGGCGGCTGGTGGTGGTGCTCTATGAGGCTCTGCCAGGGGTGGCTGGTGGTGGTGCTCTATGATGCTCTGCCCGGGGCGGCTAATGGTGGTGGTGCTCTATGAGGCTCTGCCCGGGGCGGCTGGTGGTGGTGCTCTATGAGGCTCTGCCAGGGGTGGCTGGTGGTGGTGCTCTATGATGCTCTGCCCGTGGTGGCTGGTGGTGGTGCTCTATGAGGCTCTGCCCGGGGCGGGTGGTGGTGGTGCTCTATGATGCTCTGCCCGGGGCGGCTGGTGGTGGTGCTCTATGAGGCTCTGCCCGGGGTGGCTGGTGGTGGTGCTCTATGAGGCTCTACCCGGGGCTGGTGGAGGTGCTCTATGAGGCTCTGCCCGGGGTGGCTGGTGGTGGTGCTCTATGATGCTCTGCCCGGGGCGGCTGGTGGTGGTGCTCTATGAGGCTCTGCCCGGGGTGGCTGGTGGTGGTGCTCTATGAGGCTCTACCCGGGGCTGGTGGTGGTGCTCTATGAGGCTCTGCCCGGGGCGGCTGGTGGTGGTGCTCTATGAGGCTCTGCCCGGGGCGGCTGGTGGTGGTGCTCTATGATGCTCTGCCCGGGGCGGCTGGTGGTGGTGCTCTATGATGCTCTGCCCGGGGTGGCTGGTGGTGGTGCTCTATGATGCTCTGCCCGGGGCGGCTGGTGGTGGTGCTCTATGATGCTCTGCCCGGGGCGGCTGGTGGTGGTGCTCTATGAGGCTCTACCCGGGGGCTGGTGGAGGTGCTCTATGAGGCTCTGCCCGGGGTGGCTGGTGGTGGTGCTCTATGATGCTCTGCCCGGGGCGGCTGGTGGTGGTGCTCTATGAGGCTCTGCCCGGGGTGGCTGGTGGTGGTGCTCTATGAGGCTCTACCCGGGGCTGGTGGTGGTGCTCTATGAGGCTCTGCCCGGGGCGGCTGGTGGTGGTGCTCTATGAGGCTCTGCCCGGGGCGGCTGGTGGTGGTGCTCTATGATGCTCTGCCCGGGGCGGCTGGTGGTGGTGCTCTATGATGCTCTGCCCGGGGTGGCTGGTGGTGGTGCTCTATGATGCTCTGCCCGGGGCGGCTGGTGGTGGTGCTCTATGATGCTCTGCCCGGGGCGGCTGGTGGTGCTCTATGATGCTCTGTCCGGGGCGGCTGGTGGTGCTCTATAAGGCTCTGCCAGGGACGGCTCAGCCAAGGTGACACACATCCTGACTGTGGCGTGAAGGACAGTGCCAGTGTGGCACTGTCCTCCCACTACTGTCCTGACACTGACTGTGGGAAAATGAGTTTTAACACTTATTTGGTTCTGTTGAGCCTGGCCTTAGAGTTGAGGGAGGAGGTGGCTTCTAACACTGCTTCTTTCAGGATATTTCTTCACCTTTCTTCCATTCATTTGCGTTTCCAGCTTTCCCTTATGTCCTCTCTCAATTTAATGCGGCTATCCTTATCATCCTTATAAATTTTCCTTAGTACTTGCACGTTGTGATCATATCCCTTATCTCTCTCCTCCAGGGGTTGTGAGGCTGTGGTTCTTCAACCTATCCTTGTAGCTAAGTTCTCTTAATTCATGCACGAGCCATGTTCCATATCTCTCTACTACAACATTTTAGTTTTGTGTTTAAAGAGGTGAGGATTCCAGGCCGGTGCTGCATATTATAGTATTGGTCTTACATTGGTAGGTAACATTGTTAAAAAATATCTTTTTTATAACATTTTTAAATATTGGCCCAATTTACGACTCTGTGTGAACCTTCATTACAACCACTCACTATTTCCACGTTCCAACTCTTGCAGTTTGGCTCGTCTTTAAGGTGTAAATTTCTTCTGAGCTACCTTATCCAATCTCATCTTTATTACTTTGCAATGTTTGGGGTTGAACTCTAGTAGCCATTGGTTATTGGTTATTGACGGACTGTTGTTGATGAGGACGGTCTGGTGTTGATGAGGACGGGCTGTCGTTGATGAAGACGACGGTGGTGGTGCAAGGACTGTACCCTGAGGTACAGAGTTTTTAACTGCGCTTGGACTCGATTTTATATGGTTGACCAAAGTCAACTCTGAACTATTTGTGTTCTGCTCGACAGAAAATTGCGTATCCACCGTGTTACTTTCCCAGCTATTCACATCATCCTTGATTTGTGTGGTATCACTCCATGGTCACATTTATCGAATGCCTTTGCGAAGTCTTACACCGGCGATTTCCGCGTCCTCCTCGAAATAACCAATGAGAGGAAGGCATACAGCGGTCTACCCCTCTCATCCAATCAGCGACGGTGTAGAATAGCCCCTAGGGCAACTCCAAGATGGCCGACCAACATGGCGGCTCAAGATGTTTACTAAGATGGCGGCTGTTTCCATGACAACGACTCAAGTAGCCAGCGAGCGCGGGAGGCCCACAGCTCACCCACGCCTGCGGCCTAGCTGTTCCCGCGCAAAGTTGAGTCTCGCCTCATGCCATACAAGGAAATGATGCTATCAGCTCTAGCACTGTCCACAGACGTGTTACTCCGGCCAGGGTAACATTTATGGACTGCTGATGACTGGGGCTCTCACATGAGCCCAAACACTAGATGTTTCGGTTGCTGGTTACCAAACTTAAGTCCGCCCACTTAACAAGTGCACTTAACAAGTGTACTGGCTCCCACAGGCATAAGAGCACTATTGTAAGTGAGCTGGTGAACCATCCCCTCACAATCAGCAAACATCGAGAGGAATGAGTCTATACCCTCTGGAAGATCGTTCACATATATTAGAAACAGGATGGGTCCAAGTACTGAGCCTTATGGGACTCCGCTGGTGACATCTCGCCACTCTGATGTCTCCCCTCTCACCGTTACTCGCTGTTTCCTGTTGCTTAAGTACTCCCTTATCCACTGGAGCACCTTCCCTTTTACTCCTGCCTGTTGCTCCAACTTTTTTAAACAACCTTTTATGGGGTACTGTGTCAAAGGCTTTTTGGCAATCCAGGAAAATGCAGTCGGCCCACCCTTCTCTTTCCTGCCTAATTTTCGTTGCCTGGTCATAAAATTCTATTAAACCTGTGAGGCACGATTTACCATTTCTGAACCCATGTTGGTGGTGCATTACAAAGTTATTTCCCTCCAGATGCTCTACGAGCCTTTTCCTTACGATCTTCTCCAGCACCTTGCACGGTATACAAGTTAAGGAAACTGGCCTGTAATTCAGTGCCTCTTGCCTGTCACCCTTTTTGTATATTGGGACCACGTTAGCTGTCTTCCAACTTTCTGGTAAGTCTCCTGTTTCCAGTGACCTGTTATACACCATAGAGAGTGGCACACTTAGTGCTTCTGCACCTTCCTTTAGGTGAGATTCTATCAGGTGGTGGCTAGGTGAGATTCTAACAGGCCCAACAGCCTTTGTCACATCCAGCTCCAGCAGACACCTTTTGACCTCATCACTGGTGAGGTCAAATTCCTCCAAGGTTGCTTGGTTTGCCGCCTCCTCATTTAGTGCAGGGGCTTCTCCTTGTTCTATTGTGAAGACCTCCTGGAATCTCTTGTTGAGTTCTTCCCACACCTCCTTGTCATTCTCTGTGTATCTGTTCTCCCCTTTCCGCAGCTTCATCACTTGTTCCTTCACTGCTGTTTTCCTCCTGATGTGGCTGTGGAGCAGCTTTGGTTGGGTCTTGGCTTTACTCGCGATGTCATTTTCAAACTCTCTCTCTGCTTCCCTCCTCACTCTGATGTACTCATTTCTGGCCCTCTGGTATCTCTCCCTGCACTCTGGTGTTCTGTTATTTCTGTAGTTTCTCCATGTTCTTTTACTCAGTTGTTTCGCTACCTTACATTCTTGGTTGAACCATGGGTTTTTCTGTTGTTTTTCGTTTTTCTCCTTTTGGACGGGGATAAACCTGTCTGCAGCTTCCTGGCACTTTTGGGTGACAAAATCCAGCATGACCTGCACATTCTTGTCTCTAAGTTCTGTTTCCCATGGTATTCCCCTGGGGAAGTTCCTCATCTCGTCATATTTTCCTCTTCGGTAATTCAGTCTTTTCCCCTCCACTCCCATCCTTGGATAGGTTATCCCTACCTCCACCAAGTACTCAAAGGTCAGTACACTGTGGTCACTCATTCCTATGGGGGCTTCAACTTTGACTTCCTGTATTTCTGACTCATTCAGGGTGAATATCAAGTCGAGTCTAGCTGGTTCATCATTGCCTCTCACTCTTGTGGGTTCCTTGACATGCTGCCTCAGAAAATTCCTTGTTGCCACTTCCAAGAGTTTAGCTCGCCACGTATCTGCACCACCATGTGGGTCACCATTCTCCCAGTCTATCTTTCCATGGTTAAAATCACCCATGATAAAGAGTCTTGAGCCATTCCTGCAGGCAACTGAAGCTGCTCTCTCTATTATATTAATGGTTGCCATGTTGTTCCTATCAAACTCCTGTCTAGGTCTTCTGTCATTTAGGGGAGGGTTGTAAATGACTTTCACTATTATCTTAGGTCCACCCATTGTTATTGTTCCTGTTATGTAATCTCTGAATCCGTCACAGCCCGGAATTTCCATCTCATCAAAACTCCAGTCCTTCCTTATCAGCAGGGCCACTCCTCCACCTCCTCTCCCTTCCCTCTCTTTCCTTACTATATAGTAGTCCTTTGGAAACACAGCATCTGTTATGACTCCTGACAATTTTGTTTCCGTTAGTCCTATTACATCAGGGTTTTCTTCTTGCACCCTTTCTGCCAGTTCACTTGCTTTATTGGTAATCCCATCAATGTTTGAGGACATTACCTTGAAGCTCACTTTCTTATATCCAATTTCACCCTCACTCCCTACAAGTGTAGGAGGTTGTTCTATGGTCATTGCTACTTGGGTAGGCTCATCCTCCTGTGAGGTAGTTGCCAGGGGTTCAGGGGGAGGTGGAGTGGGGGGTGGAGGGCTTAGGTCTTCCTCAGGCCTGCTTGGGGCAGGAAGAAGTCCTGGGGGTGAGGGAGCAGGGATTGCTTGGGGAGAGGGCACACCCTCCTGCGGTGTAGTTGACAGGGGTTTGGAGGGAGGTGGAGTGGGGGATAGAGGGCTTTGGTCTTGCTCAGGCCTGCTTGGGGCAGGGAGAAGACCAGGGGCTGGGAAAGCAGGGGCTACTTGGGGTAAGGGGAGGGGGAGGATTTGGGTTTCATGATGGGCATTATGCAGGGGCAAGGAAGGGTTTGTGCTGGGGGGTAGGGAGGGCCCTATTGGGTGGTGGGCTGGGGTGTTGCATTCCCCCCTGGGGTTTCTGGGTTGCTGGATTGAGGTTCCCCACTCCCCTCTGGGATTGCTGGGTTGGAGGCTGAGGTTCCCTGGCTCTCTTCCCTCTCCTTGCGCCTTTTCCTTGCATCTGCTACCCTTACTATCTCGTCTCTGGTCATGTCCCTCTGAACATATACCTCTTTGTAGTTCCTTGCATGCCTCAGTTTGCTCTTCCTTACTTTGATGTCCTCGCTCTTGAATACTACCTTGATCTACCTACCTTGTGTGTGTGTGTGTGTGTGTGTGTGTGTGTGTGTGTGTGTGTGTGTGTGTGTGTGTGTGTGTGTGTGTGTGTGTGTGTGTTTCTTACCACTTACTGGGCCGCCGTGGGAATTCGTAGCCCATAATAGCCACAAGTAATTTCCTTCACACTTTCTAATGTGCATTTAAGTGCATGAAACGTTTGGCTATTTTAGGATTAATGCTACAAATTATACCTTTGAAACTCAAATTGTTCGACATATTAGATATAATTCGAATATTACATATATATATATATATATATATATATATATATATATATATATATATATATATATATATATATATATATATATATATATATATATATATATATATATATATATAAATAATACACACACACACATACATATATCTCCAGGACGCTGGTCGCGTGCTGTCATCAACAAAGCCTCGTGCTCAGTTATGTTTACAATATATTCTCAGAGATTTCGATGATATCGTGCGAAGATGCAATGTAATCCTACACCTTTTGATGCTTGGGAATGAAATTTTTCTCCAACTGTTCCATGACATGCAGGCGAGATTACGGTGAGGAACATGGGATAATATTCCCTCATTAATGAGTGGATCAAGGTAATGTAATGCCACGGTGAAATATATTTATGCTCTGGGGAACTTGAATCTTTTATTTGGTATAAACTACACTCTTAGAGCACGAGGTAAGCGTGCTTCATATTAATGGTGCAGGATCAGGTAGCATGCCGCTGTTTACAGATGACTACCGTCTCATTATTCATATAAAACAAGCAAATTGAAAAGTAAATATGATAGTCATGGGAAAATATAAAGACACACGCACACTCTGAGGAACTGATAGGGTTAGAAAAGACACAATATATTTAAAGTTTATTTATTACATTTGTTTATTTTATTTATTAACAAGTTTATTTAACACAGGAGGCACACGTGCAATGGGGACAGAGGTGAAAATTGAGTACCCAAATGAGCCACAGTGACATTAGAAAGAACGTTTTCAGTATCAGAGTAGTTAGTAAATGGAATGCATTAGGAAGTGATGTGGTGGAGGCTGACTCCACACACAGTTTCAAATAGTTATATATATATACTAATATATATATATATATATATATATATATATATATATATATATATATATATATATATATATATATATATAATATAATATATATATAATATATATATAATATTATTTGTTTTATTACCATCTCAAATTAGTAAAAATTACCAATTTTAAGGTAATTACCATTACCTTAAAAGAGATTACCATCTCTCTTTAATTAAGGTTCTGAGTTTGGTTCAGTGGGTTATATCGAACCCGGAACCTCAGGACTACGAATCGTAAGCGCAGTCCACCCAACGGTCAGGGTACTGGATGCTTTGGAACATGTTTGTTCTGCCAAGAGGAACATTCAATGTACCACTGCTCAAATTTTCCTGATTGTGACACCCGTGTTAAGCAGTGATGTGGTGGAGGCTGACTCAATACACAGTTTCAAATGCAGATAAGATCCAGTAGGCTCAGGAAACTGTACACCGATTAATTGACAGTTGAGAGTTGGGACCAAAGACCCGAAACTCAACCCCCGTAAGCACAACTAGGAGTACACACACACACACACACACACATATGCGGCAGTGCTCGCGATTCACAGGTCACGGACCCGGGATCAACTTCCTGACTTTACAGAATCAAATGGTGTGAGAATATTTCCTCCCCTGATGCCCTGTTGGTACACCAGGAAGTAACTCACTAGTACTTGTTTTCTGCAGGGCTCCATCCTGTACTCACATAGTTTACTCGCCTAGTTGTGCTTACCGGCTCTGGCTCTTTGGTTGAGCTCTGGCTCTTTGGTCCCGCCTCTCAACTGTCAATCAACTGATGCAGATTCCTGAGCCTACTGGGCTCTATCATATCTACATTTAAAACTGTGTATGGAGTCAGCCTCCACCACATCACTGCCTAATGCATTCCACCTGTTAACTAGTTACCCTGACACTGAAAAAGTTCTTTCTAACGTCCCTGTGGCTCATTTGGGTACTCCGTTTCCACCTGCGTCCCCTTGTTCGCGTACCACCAGTGTTGAATAATTTATTTTTATCTACCCTGTCAATTCCTCTGAGAATTTTGTAGGTTGTGATCATGTCTCCCCTTACTCTTCTGTCTTCCAGAGTCGTGAGGTGCATATCACGCAGCCTTTCCTCGTAACTCATGCCCTTAGTTCTGGGACTAGTCTAGTGGCATACCTTTGAACTTTTTCCAGCTTTGTCTTGTGCCTGACAAGGTACGGGCTCCATGCTGGTGCCGCATACTCCAGGATTGGTCTTACATATGTGGTATACAAGATTCTGAAGGATTCCTTGTACAAGTTTCTGAAAGCAGTTCTGATGTTAGCCAGCCTCGCGAAGGCTGCTGATGTTATTCTTTTGATGTGGGCTTCAGAAGACAGGTTTGGCGATACTCCTAGATCTTTCTCTCTGTTCGTTTCGTGAAGGACTTCATCTCCCATTTGGTATCCAGTGACTGGCCTCCTAGTTCCTCCTCCTAGTTTCATTACCTTACATTTACTTGGGTTGAATTTTAGTAGCCATTTGTCGGACCATTCCTTCAGTTTGTCTAGGTCACCTTGTAGCCTCATACTGTCCATCTCTGTCTTGATCCTCCTCATCATTTTTGCATCATCAGCAAAAATCGAGAGGAACGAGTCAATTCCTTCTGGAAGATCATATACGTATATCAGAAACAGTATAAGTCCAAGGACTAATCCCTGTGGGACTCCACTGGTTACTCCCCGCCACTCTGAGACCTCACCCCTCACGGTGATTCGCTGTGTCCTGTTGCTTAGATACTCCCTTATCCAGTGGAGTACCTTCCCTTTCACTTCTGCCTGCATCTCCAGTTTGTGCACCAGTCTCTTATGTGGTACTGTGCCAAAAGCTTTCTGGTAGTCCAGATATATGCAGACACATATTATACACAATATACACAATACACACACACACACACACACACACACACACACACACACACACACACACACACACACACACACACACACACACACACACACACACACACACACACACACACACACACACGTTAGACCAATCCTGAAGTATGCAGAGGCAGCATTGCTTCCATATATAGTCTAGCGCAAAACGAAGTTGTAAGAGGTTCAGAGGTATGCCAACAGACTAGTTCCAGAACAACGAGATATGAGTTATCAGTAAAGGTGATATAACTCCACCTCGCATCGCTGGAATACAGAAGCGTTTTGTAAATCATAATTAACCCTTAAACCGCGTAATACATATATAGATGATTTCAGTAACAAAACAGAAACTGCGCAATACATTAATAGCTGCTTTAGTGTCTAGCGCCTTCATTTAACAGATTCAAAATTTTTTAGGAAATTGTAAAGGTTAGTCAGGCTGTTTTAACATGTATGCTTCTCGTATAAAGGGACCCAGGTGCAAACTGAGCACCCAATTCATCCACAGACACATTAATATGTTTTCAGTGTCAGAGTAGTTAGCAAATGGAATGCATTAGGAAGTGATGTGGTGGAGGCTGACTCCATACACAGTTTCAAGTGTAGATATGACAGAGCCCAGTAGACTCAGGAACCTGTACACCCGTTGATTGACAGTTGAGAGGCGGGACCAAAGAGATGGAGCAATTAGGTGCGCGCGCACACACACACACACACACACACACTGATATTGAAAATCCTTTTGAAATACGAGTAAATATTCACAGGTTTAGAGTGGTGAACGACTCTACTTCTCAGCCATAAATCCCTGGTTCGTGCCCTGGTCGGGGCAGGAATAATAAGGCAGCTTTTCCTTACCTTATTTCTCTGTTGGCCAAGCAGTAAATTGGTAGCTTGGGATTAGACAGCTGTTGTGGCCTGCATCCTGGCCTATGAGTAAGAAAGATATACATACATGCAAGAATAATCACAATTTTCATTACTCTTATAATCAACTTTCGGAATTTTACTTTAATTTTCCTTGTAGATATTAAACACATACACACAAATGCTTATGTAACACCAAACACATATTAAACACTGCACACATAACACACACGCGCACTCGGTCCCTGAGAAAACCACAAGAGGATTGACTAGGACTCAAACTGTTACTGATCGCACTTGCTCACAGCAGCAGTTGAGGACCTGGTGATAAACCTTTTGACGGACCGCGTTCCAGGGAAACACCTGTACAGCTGTGAGCAATGGCAAGGTAGTTATAAGCCGTCTACTCCAAAACACACTTGTGGTAACACAGTATGAACAAATAACTAGAAATGTCCTAGAGGCAATACAATGAACAGGATTGACGGCATGTGGATCACGGGTCAACTTCCTAGTTCTCGGTGATTTTGTTCATAAGACAAATGACTGGGCAACAGAGAATTACCATTGAGAGCGAGACACTTGGTGGGGTGAGAGTATTGATCATTCTATATAGGCATGATCAATAATTCCTGTTCCTGCTGCACCATGTAACTCAAAAAACAGTGATGACCCAACATGTTAAACCTGGAAGTGGAGGGAACTATTAGTTGAAAGCGCCAAGCCATTACACCTGTAATGATCCTTTGAAGGAGTCAGGAAAAGGATTTGGGATTAGACGGGGAAAAGGAATGGTGCCCACCCACTTGGACGGTCGGGGATTGAACGCCGACCTGCATGAAGCGAGGCCGTTGCTCTACCGTTCATCCCAAGTGGTTGGACAGCTAAGCCTAGAGTGTGCCTAGAGCTAAATTCACATGAGAAACCATTTGGCGACAGTGGTCGCTGTAACATATTTTTATTTTATTTTATTTTTTTTTATTATTTTCTACCACAAACGTGGCCACACATTTACAATGCTAACCAGCATATATACATTTTCTTCTGTCCTCCATGGACAGGGTTAGAGAAGTGTTAAACATATAGTTCAAGGGTTTATTGAACAATCAACCACAGAAGGTGATTCGGTGCTTTTAAAATGCTAAGCTAACCTACATACGTAAATACATAGATACACAGATTTACGTATGCCTTACATAAAGTGTTTGATGTGACTTTTACATAGTGTCATTAATGTACATTCACAAAGGTGAAATGTAATTCTGATCAGCTTCCATATATACTTTATACCCATACATATACATATACACACACATATACATACATATACACACACACACACATGCATTCACATACATTTGTCTCATTTACTCTGACAGGGTGAGATAGCTGATAAAGAAACTAGTGTGCAATTAAGCACTTAATCACTGAAGGTGATGAAGGTGCTTTTACAAGCTCAGGTTATATAGTTACATCATATATATACATTGTATGATTGATGTATCCAAGATTGACCATGTAATATAAGTCCAATATATCATCGTGTTCCAGTACTCATATAGTAACTACAGAGTTCAGCATACCTTAGCCCAGGAGGGCGAAAGTCAGTCAGTATGGGACATTCTACAATATAATGTTCAAGAGAGTGCATGTTTTCTCTTTCACAAAGTTGACACATTGTGTACTCGACATTTGGGTTTTGAGAAAGCTGCCAGATACGTCTGTATCCCAGGCGTATTCTGGCCACTATAACATCACATTGCCGGGTTCTTGTTCTATTAGTCCCATATGTGAATGTCTCCTCACGATATCTATCATAATATTTAATGCTACAACTTTCAGGTCTTTGAGAATTTGTTAGGTCGGTGAGATTTTCATTAGATATTTGTTTAAGTATTCTCTTTGTCACTGCTAATGAAACACCCATATCAATTTCTACCACTGGTTTTCTGCAGGCTGTCTTAGCAAGCATATCAACAGTGTCATGCCTTAAGATGCCAACATGTGATGGTATCCATAGGAATTTAATCTCAAATCTGTTTTCTTTGGCAGCTAAAGCATTCATCCGAATATCACTGACTATTTTCTGGGTGTCACTACTATGTGCGTTCAATGCCAGGAGTGCACTCTGCGAGTCACAGTATATAAGTTCACTGCCTTTGTTTTTTAAAAATTCAGTGGCAAGGTATATGCCTGCAAGTTCGGTTTGAGTTGTACTTGCCCAGTCATTGACGTGCTTCATTGCTGTATGTACGAGAGAAGATTATTCAAATATGTTACATGCACATCCGGTACATCGTCCACCTTCTGATACACATCGTTACCCATACTCTGAGTACTTTCAGTGATGCTTTTCAGTGTTAACTGTTTTAATAATGTAGTGTGCACACTATCTTTCTTGGGCGCATTTACAAAATCAACTGATAGAACCCAGTTATCCCATGGAGTAATTGGCTGATTAATCATTAGTTGAGTTGGGTACATATTTAATATTTTGATGGAGTTGGCTACCTTGTAGAACCAATATACATAATCAGATTTCGTTCTTCTTCTATAGACCTCAGGTGAGTGCAGCATATTAGAAAGTTTAGCTTGAAACTTCATGTGTTGTCTAGATCTACTCAATGCCTTCACGCCGAAAACTGTGCTAATAGACAAAATTCTCTCACTTATGGTAGGTAATTTTAACTCTGCTCTCATATTAATTATTCTCGTGGACTTTGGAGCCCAAGGATGAGACGCATAGCTTCATTTTGCAAGGTTTCAAGAGATTTCAGCTCTTTGTCAGTATACAATGTGAGATGTAGAGTATTGTAGTCAATCACAGAGCGTACAAATGATACATAAAACATTCTAGCAAGTCTCACGTTAAGTCCATGATTGACACCAACAAGGACCCGCAAGGGCTTTAATCTCTCCCAAAGTCTCCTCTTGAGAGAAGAAAGGTACCCAGGGTCGTTAATGGGGACACCAAGGTATCTGTAAGACTCGCAGTTCTCAAGTGCTCGCCCATCTATATGATAATTGGCTGGTGGAATACCACATGGAATGAGGGCACGAGTTTTCTGTACAGATATAAGGAGGCCACATTCCTCAGCTCTAGTAGCAAAAGCGTCGAGCAGAACTTGCATTCTATGCTCGGTGGCAGCCTGTAAACATATATCATCAGCATAACAAATGACAGTGTCTTCATTATTAGTTGGAAGATCTTTAATAAGTTTATGCATCAGAACGTTGAACAACAAGGGACTGAGGACCCCTCCTTGTGCAGTTCCCCGTTCAAAGTGTTTGCTCTCTGTGCTTTTAACACCATTAAACAAAACATATGCTGTTCGATTAGACAAATAGCCCTTTATCCATTTCAGTAATTTTCCTTGTATTCCCAGCTCGGCAAGCTGTTCCAGTATGATTTCTCTGTTTACTGTATCAAAAGTTGCTGCTAGGTTGATGAAGACTGTTTGAGGGGAAGCTTCAATATGTGCGAAGTACTCAGCAAAACAGTGTTGTGTACTGAGCCCAGGCATAAATCCAAACAGTTGGGGTGACAGGTGCCCCTGTATACGATACAAGAGTCGGTTAAGAACAATACGTTCAAGCACTTTACAAACACACGATGTTAGAGATATGGGTCTATAATTATCTGAGTGTGGTTTGGGGATGGGAACAATGACACTCTTTGTCCAAGCATCAGGTAATACTCCTTCACGTAAACTCATTCTGTACAACACTAATAGTGGATTACCTGGTACGTGTGAGACTAATCTCAGTAGACTAAGTAATACCATCCTCTCCAGGAGCAGTTGATTTTCCCATCTTTAGTGCATGATTTAATTCATATTCAGTTACATCATTAAGGTCCGACACGTCGATAGCTGTACAGGCAACATTGATGGTTCGTTGTCTGTTGGGGCGTGTGTCATCAAGTTTGTGCTGTATGTTAATTGGGAGTGAGTCGTAGCTCGATGTTAGTGCCCATTGATCAAGGAGGATGTTTGCTTGTTCTAGTGGGCTGTGGTGCAGCGGTTTGGTTGGGCTGCTTCTAGAGATTTTTCGTATCTTTTCCCAAACTTCAACAAGTGTTGTTTGCTTATTTATGCTTTGTAGGAACTCTTCCCAATGTTTATTACGTATGACGTTGCTCATGTATCTCACCTCTCTAGTGCTTGACATCACAGTACTTTGGACGTCTCAGTGCTCAGAGGCAACAAAACAGTACATACCATTAAAAATATTGAAAAAAAATATTAACAGAAACTCACTGTTAAACAGATAACACGAACCGAAACCAGACACGATTAAGCTTAGGGAGCAGCACAGACATCATAATATACATACACACACTGAGAAATCATACTAACGTGATATATACCAATGAGAAAATCCACTAGGGCCGTGTGGTGGCCGCAAACCAGCGACCAAGGCATTGCCAAGCCGCATACTCTACCACTGTACCAACACTGACATGATAAGTCATACAACCGGAGTTTTACACAAAATCACAAAGCTTGGAAAAACCGTTCATTTTAATTCATCAAAACATGATTTATTCAGCTGATAGCATGAAACTTTCACAATGTATAAAAACAAACTGGTTTTCTCTCATATATAAAAATTAATATTTGTTTATTATGTTGGTTTAGCATAGTTAGGTTTGGTTAGATATTTGGTTAGGTTAGGTTATGTTAGGTTAAGGTAGGTTAGTTCAGTTTAGGTTAGGTCAGGTCAGGTTAGGTTAAGTTAGGCTTTGTTAGGTTAGGTTAGAATGGTTAGACTAGGTTAGGTCAGGCTAGGTCAGATTAGGTCAGTTCAGGTTAGATTAGGTTAGGCTTGATTATGTTAGGTTAGGCTAGGTCAGGTTAGGATGGTTAGACTAGGTTAGGTCAGGTTTTGTCAGGTTAGGTTAGGTAGGGGCAGGTTAGGTCAGGTCAGGTTAGGCTAGGTCAGGTTAGGTTAGGTTAGATCAGGTTATACTAGGTCAGGTTAGGATAGATTATGTTAGGCTATTTAGTTACGTTACTGTCACGTTGATGCGTGTTTACACAACAGACGGAAGGTGACCAAATCACGTTTTCACTGACAGCTTCAAACATGAGCTAGTGACTTACAAGGCAAATATTGACGTGTATTTATTTGAACAATTCAGTATTAGAAATTACAACGTTCTGTGTAGCTCAAAACATTGATCCAAGCTCTACTGGCCTATGTTAGCTTCATATCGATACTGACTGGTGGCTGGAGACTGCGAGCTGCTGTTTGACTTTCATCTATTTTCCAATATAGGATATTGGACCCGAGAAATGTCTCTCCTTTAAAGCTTTTTATAAGACCTGGAGTTTTTAGTTGGTTTATGAGGGAGTGCAATGTCGGGTAACCTGAGTTTTGTCAGTCACGTGTTATTGATAAATCAGCGAGTTATCTGAGAGTTGGAGCAGCTTCAATAGCTGTTGATGGCAGGGCAGATCAATTGACTGATGCGAATGTTGTCGGTGAAGTTGATGTCAGTGAAGTTATTGTCTGTGAAGTTGTTGACATTTTATTGTGTATTCTTGAATATGTTTCTTGTCAGTGAAGAAACATTGTTCAATGTGTGTGTTGTCAGTGAATCAATGTGGATATAATGGTTAATGCTGAAACAACATTGATCAGCATCAATGCTCTAGGTAAAGCCATGTTACGAACCCGGATCCAGCGTCCGAGCACGGAGCAGTGACGACCGCGCCATCTGTGGGTTGGTGAGGACGACGAGTACTGGCCACAAGGGCTGGTTTCCAGTCCTGTGCAGCTCACAACACAGCCGCTGCTGACCTCTGGTGAGGTGAAGCTCAGACAACTGCGCCATCTATGGAGTGGATAGGTGGGCGTTTGTGTCTGAGCCTGTAGGTGAGGTGTTTTAGTGTCCCTGTTATTGATGACGTGTCTGCTTACAGAGTCGACCTGGGACTGCTGTGATGGAAGTTGAGTCAGTCTACCCAAGGCAGCTGTCCCCATACCTTGTGCTTTGCTGTAGCAGCTGTGAAGTCGTCCCCCGGAAGAACAGTGTGGTGTTACCCTGCCAGTGGAGTGGCAGTAGAAAGATTACCCGGGACCGACTGCAGGAGACGATTATCCACTGGGGTATTGAGGACAGGAGAGTGATTTGTGGTATCACACGAGGCTCCTGACTAGGGCGTTACCCTAATATCGCTCGTGGAGTGGCCTGACCAGCGTTGCTGGTCCGGAACCTGCCAGCAGACCTGCTGGACTTGTGGTTGACGGCCTCCACGGCGGTGCCCCCAGTGGACCTGTGTTTTGGCTGACCTGTGGCCAGGGTAGGCTCAGCTTCTCAAAGGATTCGTTGTGAGGCCACGAAAGCACCGAGGACTTAGCACCAAGAGCTTGGATCCAGAGTCTTCAGGAGAAGACGATTGTGTACAGTGTTAATACCCTTCCCCCTGTGTAATCTTATATTATTTATTTGGTGATGGTTTAATAATTATAATCTTAAGTTTTTGCCTTTATTTCCCTTCCCCTTTAAGTTACTTGCGTCACGGATCACATCCCTTGAAAGCCACTACTGGCTTGGGGTCGGATACAACTTCCTCTAACAACATCAGAGTAAGAACCCCGTTGCGTCCCGAGAGGGCCGTAACAAGCCACAATACTTTACAAAAATGTTACTGAAACAACAGTCTCTCTCGCCTAAGTCAATGTAAAGTATTTACTGAATCTGGTCTCACAAAGTTTTCACGAAGGCATCAGGTAAAAAAACACTGGCGGCCAATCAAGGTAATAATGCATTTATTTTAAGCTTAACTGACTTGTTTAAAGTAAATAGAGAAACTGCTTTATACGTCAGAAGTAGAAATAGTCCAAGTAAAAACAAGGGTTTATAAACCATAAGAAGTACAAATAGTACCAAATTAGTTTGATATTAATACAGTATAAGCAAATAAATGAAATACACATTCTGGCTAGAGTATAAATAAAGTGATAACTGAATCATCTCAAGACTCGTATGACAGTTTTCAGTGAGACTCAATAATGATTTTAGACTCGGGCCAAGAAAGAATGCATATATATCTTACTTTGCAAACGTTTGGAAGATAACACACTCAGAGAATAGAGTGAACATTTGCCCAGTTCCTGCTCTCAGGACAGCGTGAACTTTCAGATCTTGCTCTGAGGATAGCGTGAACTTTCAGATCTTGCTCTGAGGATAGCAGAAAAGATGAGATCTTGCTCCGAGGATAGCAGAAAGGATGAGATCTTGCTCTGAGGATAGCTGAAAAGACTATATGTTGCTTTATGGATAGCGGTAAAGACTAGATGTTGAACTAAGGATAGCGGAAAAGAGAAGATCTTGCTCTAAGGATTGCGGGAAAGAATAGATATTGCTCTATGGATAGCAGTAAATACTAGATCTTGCTCTAAGGATAGCGTAAAATAATAGATTTTGCTCTAAAGATATCGTTAATGTTCAGATCCGTATTTTAGGATATCCTAAACATGAACGTTCACATCCCTCTCTGAGGTTGGCCAAAATGTTCAGATATTACCGCGATGGTAATTTATACTTTGGTCAGAATATATTTTGACCAAGTTTGTATAAGTTAACATTAAAAATGTATTTCTCCAACTCGTGTTATTTCCAATACAAATATTAGCAGCGCGGGTAAAATGTTATACAATAACGCTTGCGAATTCATTTAACTTCCAAATCAGTACCAATCTAATTTGATGTTAAATTTTGAGTATAAGTTAGAATGAGTTAGGAAGCGTTAGAGAATAGAAGTGTGGCATGATTAAGGTTGTTAGTTGTGGTGCTCTGGTTAGTGAGTGTCGTTAGAAGTGTATCGCTGGTTATAGTGAGGAAATGTGGAGGAGCAGTGATCAGGATTCGAACCTGTGCACTAAGGGAGTATGAATCCTTACCCAGGCACACGCCCTAGACAACTAGGCCACGACATGGTCTATGGGGCGTGTGTGCTTGGGAGTATTCACCGCATGGGTTCGAATCCTCATGACGGCTCCTACGGATTTTCTCACTGATACTTCACGTTAGTCTTATTGCTTTCTGTTTATTTACTTTTTGTGTTTGCAGGGTTGAGATATTAGCTCTTGGGCCCCACCTTTCTAACCAATCTATTTGGTTATCAATCTATCAATCTACCTGCGTGTTGTTAGCATATATCACTGGTTAGATAACGTTGTTAGTCGTATACCACATGTTAGAGAGTACTATTAATAGTGCATCACCGGCGAGGGAGTAGTAAGGACATATACACAGAGACAACTGCAGTAGTCCCAGAGCACATGAGAGGCAGTTCCTTATACACATTCAACTATGGTCATTCATACACCTGGAACAACCCGGCGGTCATATATTATGTTTCCTGGCGGTCTGATCTTTAAATACAGTTATCTATTTACAAACAAACTTTTACTCAGTTGTTTCTAAATTTAAACTTATTAAGTTTTTATTCAGTTGTTTTATGTAAGCTTTTTAAATTCGTAATTATAATTCTCTATTTATATCCTCAAATTATAGAGTTTGTAAATTGTTCTTCAATCATATTTTCAAATAATTTTTGTCTTAATTGAGAATGCAAATTACGGTTTAAAATGTTCCTACAAACAGCTGTCGAAATTCTCTTAATTAAAATCACCTTTTTCTGAGCACCATAAAACAGGTGATTCTAATTCTGTACACTTTAAGGCAGGTGATTCTAATTCTGAACACCTTAAGGCAGGTGATTCTAATTCTGAACTGTATGATCGTGGCCTGACATAACAGGTACAGCTGATGGCAACCTTTAGATAACCAGTTACTAGAGCGTCTAGAAATAATCACTAGAGTCCAATTAGCAACATTTCGAAAATGAAAACATTGAATTTTAAATTCATCTCTCACTCAGAAATGTCGTATTTCCTCGTTGTTCAGCTGTCAGCTCCAACATTTGTCCTCATAACTGTCCATCCGTTAATGTTCTGTCCGTTTTAAAATTCTGTCCAAGTCGTCCTGAAGCTTTATTTAGTCCTGGTCTAAATGTGCGTCCTAAGATTAATTTGATTGATGCTGTGAATTCTGTATGTCGTTACCTGACACGACAGACGGCACACGACCGAGTCTGTGAGCTGTCTATTTCAGAATCCAATACAGAATATTCCTGAAATAGTTATGAATTTATCCACTAATAAAGTATTCATGAGATTATCACGTCTTAAACCGGTGTTTGAGCTGAATGGGGAGTAATTTGAGTAATAGAGCAGGGGTTACAGAGAGGTTTTGTGTAGCGTAACAGTACTTACAGAGATTAGTGTTGGTACTGTACTGGTGTAGTGTTGTTAGTGGTAATGTAGACACATGTTAGAGAGAGGTTGTGCTGGAGGACGTTCAAGGTAAGAACACATTAGTGGATAAACAGGTATTGGAGAGTCTAAAGTTCACTCACCTTTCCTCTATTCGTTCATATATTAATTAAACAATTATAATTTCATTTCATTTGCTTTGGTACCGCAAAGTGAGTACCATGGTGAGTAATGGTGAGTTATCTGGCTATTTATGCTGACTCTGCTGTCGTTGAAATAACGATGTGGTAATCCAGCACTCACAGAGAAGGAACCAATAGCACCAACAACTACTCACAGGAGAAAGACTGACAAGAAAGAGGCGAAGGTTCAAGGACAACACAGATCACCATTACGAGAATTAATCAAGAGAAGATAATTAATTAGCGTTACCACCTGCCAGGTAGGCTCTCTATCACCGCAGATAATTAGCGTTACCTCCTGCCAGGTAGGCTCTCTATCACCGCAGATAATTAGCGTTACCACCTGCCAGGTAGGCTCTCTATCACCGCAGATAATTAGCGTTACCTCCTGCCAGGTAGGCTCTCTATCACCGCAGATAATTAGCGTTACCTCCTGCCAGGTAGGCTCTCTATCACCGCAGATAATTAGCGTTACCACCTGACAGGTAGGCTCACTATCACCGCAGATAATTAGCGTTACCACCTGCCAGGTAGGCTCACTATCACCGCAGATAATTAGCGTTACCACCTGCCAGGTAGGCTCACTATCACCGCAGATAATTAGCGTTACCACCTGCCAGGTAGGCTCACTATCACCGCAGATAATTAACGTTACCACCTGCCAGGTAGGCTCACTATCACCGCAGATAATTAGCGTTACCACCTGCCAGGTAGGCTCACTATCACCGCAGATAATTAGCGTTACTGTAACACGGGTTAGGGTTCCTCTCTCTACTTCTCTTCTTTCTTTGCCCTCTACCCGTATTCTTACTTTTTATTCTCTACCAAGGGACTCCAAAACTTTTACCAAAACCAACTCCACGCCACGTGGTCCTAAGACGATTGACCGACTTAGGATTCTACACCCAGTATGACGTGACCTAGGCTCTGATCAAAACCCTAGAGTCGCCTCTACGCTGCCACCACCAGACCAGTAACACAAGAGCAATGATCGAGGTCTGGATCGATCACGCTAATTAATCAACCTAGGGGCTTGATCCCCACTATAAACGATGACTTTGAGTGTGGAATAAATTACACGGTAATGATAATTCCGATTCGATGTTAGAATCGGCGCCCAATACAACTCTGCCTCGTGAGGACCACGTGACCAGGACAAGTATACACATAACCAAATGGAAACAATAAAAATGCAAAATATTAACAAATTTAATTTATTAAAAGAAAAACTAAAACAAAATCTAAATATGTTCACTCCCTGTCACTTTAACACTCCCTACTTGACCTGACTGGCAAATGAGACTATTTCTATACATAACAATAGCAACTATACCTCTATGTTTTACCAGCTAAAGATGTTGGGCTGGTCTTGGGGAGAGGTAAGATGTTTGACCTCTCCCAGCTGCTCGGCAGATCACACTGATCTCTTCCTTGTCTGGTCTACCCCAGACAGAGTATTGTATCCTTCCGCCTAGTCAAAGTTCTACCCAGTTACTAGCAAGGTTTAAGTTATAACAATTAACCTCTGTTTGTACTGAATTGATCCAGACTGGTTGAATTATTTTACTGAAATTAAATTACACAAGCATCTAACGGCAGAGCTGTTCCCGATCCCCCAAAATGGTTAATTGAACTTTGAGAAATAATAGACATGTCAACCCTGCTGACCTATGACCGCCGGTCACTCCGCCTTACAAGTTAGATCTGATTCGTGACGTCACTGATGGTGACTTAAACTCAATAATTAGAATACTCTTGATATTGTATCCAGTACTATTATACAATTCAATTTTAATGCAAAATGAATACAGGCTAATTTTCTCTAAATTACTGAATACTATAGGATGGTTCATTATACGCAGCTATGAACAAAGCGTCGGTTATTTCCACCGCGAATTCCCCTGGGGTCAGGTCACCATGCGGGCTCAGCTTCCCATTCTCTTTTGTCGATAAACCACTCTGGATAATTCTTACAACAGCCTAGTTTGTTACAACCCCCCCCCCGCACAAGCACTTAGTAAACCTTGTTAATTTGTTAAAAATCACGAGGTTTAGTATCCAAACCCACAATTCAACTCATGCCATAAACAAAAGCTAACCTAACTAATAAAATTTGACAAATATTAGTCCAACATCATAATAAACGTTCATATTTCATAAATTTCTCAGCTGTCAACTGACAGCAATCCTCCAATATCAGGAAACATACATCCTATCCTTACTGACATAGCTAAATAACATGTCCCTACTCTACCATCAAAGACTAGCTATTAAACTCTCTTGGCTCTTCACTAGCCAAGTCCATGTGACCTCTAGAGCCGGCCACACCGTGCTCAAACATAAACATTAAAGTTATAACTTCAGACTGAACTTTCAGTCATCCGGGAGCGTACTACGGAACTATCAGGTACACATCCGTGTACTAACCACTCCCCAATCAATGTCAACCTTGACATGTTAAGGAACACACCAAATGTTTATTACATGTATCTACAAATATAAAAAAAATTCCTATACTATATCACAGGTTTCAGCTGACTGTACAGCCAAGTGTTCTCACTCACTAGAAGTGTCAGTGTTTATATTGGTCCGCCTCTCCTGTGTTCAAACATTCTGCAAAAATAGCACAACATAATTTTCCATAACCGTTTGTTCTGGGCTGAGACAATTACACAGGGGCTTCGATTTTGATTACTGACCAATTCATAGAGTTAAATTTTCATATATTATACCAGAATTATTATTTTAAATCTGTTTTTCAACATTTAAAAAATATTGTAATTCTAACTCTGTTTTTCAACATTTAAACAAGTGTCCAGATGTTCCTGCCAGGTAGGCTCTCTATCACCGCAGATAATTAGCGTTACCTCCTGCCAGGTAGGCTCACTATCACCGCAGATAATTAGCGTTACCACCTGCCAGGTAGGCTCTCTATCACCGCAGATAATTAGCGTTACCTCCTGCCAGGTAGGCTCTCTATCACCGCAGATAATTAGCGTTACCTCCTGCCAGGTAGGCTCTCTATCACCGCAGATAATTAGCGTTACCACCTGCCAGGTAGGCTCTCTATCACCGCAGATAATTAGCGTTACCACCTGCCAGGTAGGCTCACTATCACCGCAGATAATTAGCGTTACCACCTGCCAGGTAGGCTCACTATCACCGCAGATAATTAGCGTTACCACCTGCCAGGTAGGCTCACTATCACCGCAGATAATTAGCGTTACCACCTGCCAGGTAGGCTCACTATCACCGCAGATAATTAGCGTTACCACCTGCCAGGTAGGCTCACTATCACCGCAGATAATTAGCGTTACCACCTGCCAGGTAGGCTCACTATCACCGCAGATAATTAGCGTTACCACCTGCCAGGTAGGCTCTCTATCACCGCAGATAATTAGCGTTACCTCCTGCCAGGTAGGCTCTCTATCACCGCAGATAATTAGCGTTACCTCCTGCCAGGTAGGCTCTCTATCACCGCAGATAATTAGCGTTACCTCCTGCCAGGTAGGCTCTCTATCACCGCAGATAATTAGCGTTACCTCCTGCCAGGTAGGCTCTCTATCACCGCAGATAATTAGCGTTACCTCCTGCCAGGTAGGCTCTCTATCACCGCAGATAATTAGCGTTACCACCTGCCAGGTAGGCTCTCTATCACCGCAGATAATTAATTTAGTGGACAGTTAATGGGACAGGTGATAAACGAGACAGGTGCTTGCTCACTCACAGGCTGCCACGACCCAGGCACGCTGTCACACCACACAACAAGGGGACACATAAACAAGGACACACAAACAAGGACACATATAAACAAGGACACACACAAACAAGGACACATATAAACAAGGACACACACAAACAAGGACACATATAAACAAGGACACACAAACAAGGACACATATAAACAAGGACACACACAAACAAGGACACATATAAACAAGGACACACAAACAAGGACACATATAAACAAGGACACACACAAACAAGGACACATATAAACAAGGACACACATAAACAAGGACACATAAACAAGGACACATATAAACAAGGACACACAAACAAGGACACATATAAACAAGGACACACAAACAAGGACACATATAAACAAGGACACACACAAACAAGGACACATATAAACAAGGACACACACAAACAAGGACACATATAAACAAGGACATACACAAACAAGGACACATATAAACAAGGACACACATAAACAAGGACACATAAACAAGGACACATATAAACAAGGACACATAAACACGGACACATTAAACACAAGACTAAGTTAGAGAAGATTCAGCGGTATGCCACCAGGCTCGTCCCGGAACTGAGAGGATTGAGCTACGAGGAAAGGCTAAAGGAGCTGAACCTCACATCCCTGGAAAACAGAAGAGTAAGGGGAGACATGATAACCACCTACAAAATTCTCAGGGGAATTGACAGGGTGGACAAAGACAAACTCTTCAGCACGGGTGGAACACAAACAAGGGGACACAGGTGGAAACTTAGTACCCAGATGAGCCACAGAGACCTAGGTGTACGTTGTTTATGTGTACTCACCTAATCCTAGGTGAGTACACATAAACAACGACACACATAAACAAGGACACATAAATAAGGATACACAAACAATTCCGTTCAGCACCACAGTGATGAAGCTGGTCCGTTCAGCACCATAGAGATGAAGCTGGACCGTTCAGTACCACAGTGATGAAGCTGGTCCGTTCAGTACCACAGTGATGTAGCTGGTCCGTTCAGTACCACAGTGATGAAGCTGGACCGTTCAGCACCACAGTGATGAAGCTGGTCCGTTCAGCACCACAGTGATGAAGCTGGTCCGTTCAGTACCATAGAGATGAAGATGGACCGTTCAGTACCACAGTGATGAAGCTGGACCGTTCAGTACCATAGAGATGAAGATGGACCGTTCAGCACCACAGAGATGAAGCTGGACCGTTCAGTACCACAATGTTGAAGCTGGACCGTTCAGTACCACAGTGATGAAGCTGGACCGTTCAGTACCACAGAGATGAAGCTGGACCGTTCAGTACCACAGAGATGAAGCTGGACCGTTCAGTACCACAGAGATGAAGCTGGACCGTTCAGTACCACAGAGATGAAGCTGGACCGTTCAGTACCACAGAGATGAAGCTGGACCGTTCAGTACCACAGTGATGAAGCTGGACCGTTCAGCACCACAGAGATGAAGCTGGACCGTTCAGTACCACAGTGATGAATCTGGACCGTTCAGTACCACAGTGATGAAGCTGGTCCGTTCAGTACCACAGAGATGAAGCTGGACCGTTCAGTACCACAGTGATGAAGCTGGACCGTTCAGTACCACAGAGATGAAGCTGGACCGTTCAGTACCACAGAGATGAAGCTGGACCGTTCAGTACCACAGTGATGAAGCTGGACCGTTCAGTACCACAGAGATGAATCTGGACCGTTCAGTACCACAGAGATGAATCTGGACCGTTCAGTACCACAGAGATGAAGCTGGACCGTTCAGTACCACAGAGATGAAGCTGGACCGTTCAGTACCACAGAGATGAATCTGGACCGTTCAGTACCACAGAGATGAAGCTGGACCGTTCAGTACCACAGAGATGAATCTGGACCGTTCAGTACCACAGAGATGAAGCTGGACCGTTCAGTACCACAGAGATGAAGCTGGACCGTTCAGTACCACAGTGATGAAGCTGGACCGTTCAGTACCACAGAGATGAAGCTGGACCGTTCAGTACCACAGAGATGAAGCTGGACCGTTCAGTACCACAGAGATGAAGCTGGACCGTTCAGTACCACAGTGATGAAGCTGGACCGTTCAGTACCATAGAGATGAAGGTCATGGAGAATGCCCCAAGAGATCATTAAAGAGGACATGATGCCCCAAGAGATCATTAAAGAGAACATGATGCACCAAGAGACCATTAAAGAGGACATGATGCCCCAAGAGATCATTAAAGAGGACATGATGCCCCAAGAGATCATTAAAGAGGACATGATGCACCAAGAGATCATTAAAGAGGACATGATGCCCCAAGAGATCATTAAAGAGGACATGATGCCCCAAGAGATCATTAAAGAGGACATGATGCCCCAAGAGATCATTAAAGAGGACATGATGCACCAAGAGATCATTAAAGAGGACATGATGCCCCAAGAGATCATTAAAGAGGACATGATGCCCCAAGAGATCATTAAAGAGGACATGATGCCCCAAGAGATCATTAAAGAGGACATGATGCCCCAAGAGATCATTAAAGAGGACATGATGCCCCAGGAGATCATTAAAGAGGACATGATGCCCCAGGAGATCATTAAAGAGGACATGATGCACCAAGAGATCATTAAAGAGGACATGATGCCCCAAGAGATCATTAAAGAGGACATGATGCACCAAGAGATCATTAAAGAGGACATGATGCCCCAAGAGATCATTAAAGAGGACATGATGCCCCAAGAGATCATTAAAGAGGACATGATGCCCCAAGAGATCATTAAAGAGGACATGATGCCCCAAGAGATCATTAAAGAGGACATGATGCCCCAAGAGATCATTAAAGAGGACATGATGCACCAAGAGATCATTAAAGAGGACATGATGCCCCAAGAGATCATTAAAGAGGACATGATGCCCCAAGAGATCATTAAAGAGGACATGATGCACCAAGAGATCCTTAAAGAGGACATGATGCCCCAAGAGATCATTAAAGAGGACATGATGCCCCAAGAGATCATTAAAGAGGACATGATGCCCCAAGAGATCATTAAAGAGGACATGATGCCCCAAGAGATCATTAAAGAGGACATGATGCCCCAAGAGATCATTAAAGAGGACATGATGCCCCAAGAGATCATTAAAGAGGACATGATGCCCCAAGAGATCATTAAAGAGGACATGATGCCCCAAGAGATCATTAAAGAGGACATGATGCACCAAGAGATCATTAAAGATGACATGATGCCCCAAGAGATCATTAAAGAGGACATGATGCCCCAAGAGATCATTAAAGAGGACATGATGCCCCAAGAGATCATTAAAGAGGACATGATGCCCCAAGAGATCATTAAAGAGGACATGATGCCCCAAGAGATCATTAAAGAGGACATGATGCCCCAAGAGATCATTAAAGAGGACATGATGCCCCAAGAGATCATTAAAGAGGACATGATGCCCCAAGAGATCATTAAAGAGGACATGATGCCCCAAGAGATCATTAAAGAGGACATGATGCCCCAAGAGATCATTAAAGAGGACATGATGCCCCAAGAGATCATTAAAGAGGACATGATGCCTCAAGGAGGCCACAAACTTGTGTAATAAACTTGAGCTTCATGGTTGTGGTGTCGTACAGGAATAATGTATAAGCATCGTGTACCAGGCATACGCCGACTCTTCATTTATGCTAACAGCAGAAGTGACGTTATACTAGAAAGTCTGCTCATATTGTACCTTTGTCACATATAAAATATATTATTTAATGTGTGCTCATATTCTTAATGTTATACTTACAGGTAGTTTATCTTGCAGACGAGCAATTCGGCTTTGTGCTAAAACTGTTGATTTGGAGAGCTGAATCATCACTTAAAATACTGTGTTTTATGATACTCGCCCTGGTGTTACTGCCTCTGGTGTTACTGCCTCTGGTGTTACTGCCTCTGGTGTTACTGCCTCTGGTGTTACTGCCCCTGGTGTCACTGCCTCTGGTGTTACTGCCTCTGGTGTTACTGCCTCTGGTGTTACTGCCTCTGGTGTTACTGCCTCTGGTATTACTGCCTCTGGTGTTACTTCCTCTGGTGTTACTGCCTCTGGTGTTACTGCCTCTGGTGTTACTGCCTCTGGTGTTACTGCCTCTGGTGTTACTTCCTCTGGTGTTACTGCCTCTGGTGTTACTTCCTATGGTGTCACTGCCTCTGGTGTTACTTTCTCTGGTGTTACTGCCTCTGGTGTTACTTCCTCTGGTGTTACTGCCTCTGGTGTTACTTCCTCTGGTGTTACTGCCTCTGGTGTCACTGCCTCTGGTGTTACTGCCTCTGGTGTCACTGCCTCTGGTGTCACTGCCTCTGGTGTCACTGCCTCTGGTGTTACTGCCTCTGGTGTTACTTCCTCTGGTGTTACTGCCTCTGGTGTTACTGCCTCTGGAGTTACTGCCTCTGGTATTACTGCCTCTGGTGTTACTGCCTCTGGTGTCACTGCCTCTGGTGTTACTTCCTCTGGTGTTACTGCCTCTGGTGTTACTTCCTCTGGTGTTACTTCCTCTGGTGTTACTTCCTCTGGTGTTACTGCTCCTGGTGTTACTGCCCCTGGTGTCACTGCCTCTGGTGTCACTGCCCCTGGTGTTACTGTCTCTGGTGTTACTGTCTCTGGTGTTACTTCCTCTGGTGTTACTTCCTCTGGTGTTACTGCCTCTGGTGTTACTTCCTCTGGTGTTACTGCCTCTGGTGTTACTGCCTCTGGTGTTACTGTCTCTGGTGTTACTGCCTCTGGTGTCACTGCCTCTAGTGCTACTTCCTCTGGTGTTACTGCCTCTGGTGTTACTTCCTCTGGTGCTACTGCCTCTAGTGCTACTTCCTCTGGTGTTACTGCCTCTGGTGTCACTGCCTCTGGTGTCACTGCCCCTGGTGTTACTGTCTCTGGTGTTACTGTCTCTGGTGTTACTTCCTCTGGTGTTACTTTCTCTGGTGTCACTGCCTCTGGTGTCACTGCCTCTGGTGTTTCTGCCTCTGGTGTTACAGCCTCTGGTGTCACTGCCTCTGGTGTAACTGCCTCTGGTGTTACTTCCTCTGGTGTTACTGCCTCTGGTGTTACTTCCTCTGGTGTTACTGCCTCTGGTGTTACTGCCTCTGGTGCTACTTCCTCTGGTGTTACTGCCTCTGGTGTTACTGCCTCTGGTGCTACTGCCTCTAGTGCTACTTCCTCTGGTGTTACTGCCTCTGGTGTCACTGTCTCTGGTGTTACTGCCTCTGGTGTTACAGCCTCTGGTGTCACTGCCTCTGGTGTTACTGCCTCTGGTGTTACAGCCTCTGGTGTCACTGCCTCTGGTGTTACTGCCTCTGGTGTTACAGCCTCTGGTGTTACTGCCTCTGGTGTCACTGCCTCTGGTGTTACTGCCTCTGGTGTCACTGCCTCTGGTGTCACTGCCTCTGGTGTTACTGCCTCTGGTGTTACAGCCTCTGGTGTCACTGCCTCTGGTGTCACTGCCTCTGGTGTCACTGCCTCTGGTGTTACTGCCTCTGGTGTTACTGCCTCTGGTGTTACAGCCTCTGGTGTTACTACCTCTGGTGTCACTGCCTCTGGTGTCACTGCGTCTGGTGTTACTGCCTCTGGTGTTACAGCCTCTAGTGCTACTTCCTCTGGTGTTACTGCCTCTGGTGTCACTGTCTCTGGTGTTACTGCCTCTGGTGTTACAGCCTCTGGTGTCACTGCCTCTGGTGTTACTGCCTCTGGTGTTACAGCCTCTGGTGTCACTGCCCTGGTGTTACTGCCTCTGGTGTCACTGCCTCTGGTGTCACTGCCTCTGGTGTTACTGCCTCTGGTGTCACTGCCTCTGGTGTTACTGCCTCTGGTGTCACTGCCTCTGGTGTTACTGCCTCTGGTGTCACTGCCTCTGGTGTTACTGCCTCTGGTGTTACAGCCTCTGGTGTTACAGCCTCTGGTGTCACTGTCTCTGGTGTTACTGCCTCTGGTGTTACTGCCTCTTGTGCTACTTCCTCTGGTGTTACTGCCTCTGGTGTTACTTCCTCTGGTGTTACTGCCTCTGGTGCTACTTCCTCTGGTGTCACTGCCTCTGGTGTCACTGTCTCTGGTGTTACTGTCTCTGGTGTTACTGTCTCTGGTGTTACTTCCTCTGGTGTTACTTTCTCTGGTGTCACTGCCTCTGGGTTCACTGTCTCTGGTGTTACTGCCTCTGGTGTTACTGCCTCTAGTGCTACTTCCTCTGGTGTTACTGCCTCTGGTGTTACTTCCTCTGGTGTTACTTCCTCTGGTGCTACTTCCTCTGGTGTTACTGCCTCTGGTGTTACTGCCTCTGGTGCTACTTCCTCTGGTGTCACTGCCTCTGGTGTTACTTCCTCTGGTGTTACTTCCTCTGGTGTTACTGCCTCTGGTGCTACTTCCTCTGGTGTTACTGTCTCTGGTGTTACTGCCTCTGGTGTCACTGCCTCTGGTGTCACTGTCTCTGGTGTCACTGCCTCTGGTGTTACTGTCTCTGGTGTTACTGTCTCTGGTGTTACTGCCTCTGGTGTCACTGTCTCTGGTGTTACTTCCTCTGGTGCTACTGCCTCTAGTGCTACTTCCTCTGGTGTTACTGCCTCTAGTGCTACTTCCTCTGGTGTTACTGCCTCTGGTGTCACTGTCTCTGGTGTTACTTCCTCTGGTGTTACTGCCTCTGGTGTTACTGCCTCTGGTGCTACTGCCTCTAGTGCTACTTCCTCTGGTGTTACTGCCTCTGGTGTCACTGTCTCTGGTGTTACTGCCTCTGGTGTTACTGCCTCTGGTGTTACTGTCTCTGGTGTTACTTCCTCTGGTGTTACTGTCTCTGGTGTTACTTCCTCTGGTGTTACTGCCTCTGGTGTCACTGCCTCTGGTGTCACTGCCTCTGGTGTTACTGCCTCTGGTGTTACTTCCTCTGGTGTTACTGCCTCTGGTGTTACTTCCTCTGGTGTTACTGCCTCTGGTGTTACTTCCTCTGGTGTTACTTCCTCTGGTGTTACTTCCTCTGGTGTTACTGCCTTTGGTGTTACTGCCTCTGGTGTTACTTCCTCTGGTGTTACTGCCTCTGGTGTTACTGCCTCTGGTGTTACTGCCTCTGGTGTTACTGCCTCTGGTGTTACTTCCTCTGGTGTTACTGCCTCTGGTGTTACTGCCTCTGGTGTTACTGCCTCTGGTGTTACTTCCTCTGGTATTACTGCCTCTGGTGTTACTGCCTCTGGTGTTACTTCCTCTGGTGCTACTGCCTCTGGTGTTACTGCCTCTGGGGTTATGGAGAAAGAGGAAGGAGTGAGGTGAGAGAGGGAGGAGAGAGAGAGAGAGAGAGGGAGGGAGGAGAGAGAGAGAGAGAGAGAGAGAGAGAGAGAGAGAGAGAGAGAGAAAGGGGAAAAGAGAGAGAGAGAAGGGGGGAATAGAGAGAGCGGGGAGAGGGAGAGGGGGGAGAGGGAGAGGGGGGGAGAAGACAAAGAGGGTGGGAGAGGGGAGTGAGAGGGAGAGGAGAGAGAGAGGGAGAGGGGAGAGAGAGGGAGAGGGGAGAGAGAGGGAGATGCGAGAGAGAGGGGGTAGGGAGAGAGAGGGGGAGGAGAGAGAGGAAGGAGAGAGAGAGGTGAGTGCGCACACACACACACACACACACACACACACACACACGTGTGTGTGTGCGCGCGTGTTAAATGTGCGCGCGCGCACATTTAACCTTGCTACAGTGCTCATCAATCTGGGTAATGGGTCTCCCATATATTGTTATCAGCTGCAATAATTGGTCAGTATGAAAATGAACTAATAATTTATTTTGTTATGAACTGCTTTAACTTTGAGTTTGACAACAATTGGTATGTGATTGTTGTTATGTATTAAACAATGACCACTTTTATCAGCAGAGTTGACACAAAGTTGTATAATCCTGCCAGCAATGTTGTCCTGCAACAGTTGGCCAGGATATTATTGTCCCATTGTCCCAGACACCAAACCTCTTAGGCTTATCCAGGTCTCTCTTAGGCCTACGACTGACCATCCTCAGGATGCAGACCACAACAGTCTCCTGACTCCCTGACATCCATTTACCACAAAGTGGACAGTGGCAGCAGATGAAAGAAAACGTTCTCAAACGTCTCCGTTCGGTCAAGGAAATCGAGATCAGAACCAAGATTCACTAAGTGTTATCAATATCTTAAGCAGCAGTGTTACGAAGACCCGTATGCAAGATGCAACAAGGAGTTGATTGGTCATAATTAGCAATACTGATCTAGTACACCTTCGTCTCGCTTGATATTACTAGTGTTCTTGCCTTGACCAATCAGAGAGAAGGTAATATTGTTCATCATAATGTTTAGCCAATGATATTGACGCCTCAGCCGGGGAACTGACCCAATCGTGTCCGTTCGTCCAGAGAGTGACGATGTTATGGTGGCCCCAGAGTGTCTGAACACAGGCGATACATAACTGTACCATTGTTGACACATAACTATACCATTACTGACACATAACTATACCTCTGTTGACACATACGCTATCTTTGCAATATGGTCACAATAACGTCTATATATCTGCACTTCAGATGCCATATATGACGTTCAGTGTTGTATATGAATTTATGTAATCGCCGATGATCCTTACAAGGCTGCTTGACCTGATTGGTCCTCGCCCCTCACCTAATTTGGTATTATTTTCTTATAAGCTTCTTTATTCTTCAAGCTTCATACACCACTCTACATAACGTGAAGCTTCCTGCACCACTCTACATAACGTGAAGCTTCCGGCACCACTCTACATAACGTGAAGCTTCCTGCACCACTCTACATAACATGAAGCTTCCTGCACCACTCTACATAACATGAAGCTTCCTACACCACTCTACATAACATGAAGCTTCCTGCACCACTCTACATAACGTGAAGCTTCCTGCACCACTCTACATAACATGAAGCTTCCTGCACCACTCTACATAACATGAAGCTTCCTACACCACTCTACATAACATGAAGCTTCCTGCACCACTCTACATAACATGAAGCTTCCTGCACCACTCTACATAACGTGAAGCTTCCTGCACCACTCTACATAACGTGAAGCTTCCTACACCACTCTACATAACATGAAGCTTCCTGCACCACTCTACATAACATGAAGCTTCCTACACCACTCTACATAACGTGAAGCTTCCTGCACCACTCTACATAACGTGAAGCTTCCTACACCACTCTACATAACATGAAGCTTCCTGCACCACTCTACATAACATGAAGCTTCCTACACCACTCTACATGAAGCTTCCTGCACCACTCTACATAACGTGAAGCTTCCTGCACCACTCTACATAACATGAAGCTTCCTGCACCACTCTACATAACGTGAAGCTTCCTGCACCACTCTACATAACATGAAGCTTCCTGCACCACTCTACATAACATGAAGCTTCCTTCACCACTCTACATAACATGAAGCTTCCTACACCACTCTACATAACATGAAGCTTCCTGCACCACTCTACATAACATGAAGCTTCCTTCACCACTCTACATAACATGAAGCTTCCTACACCACTCTACATAACATGAAGCTTCCTGCACCACTCTACATAACGTGAAGCTTGCTGCACCACTCTACATAACATGAAGCTTCCTACACCACTCTACATGAAGCTTCCTGCACCACTCTACATAACATGAAGCTTCCTTCACCACTCTACATAATATGAAGCTTCCTACACCACTCTACATGAAGCTTCCTGCACCACTCTACATAACATGAAGCTTCCTACACCAATCTACATGAAGCTTCCTGCACCACTCTACATAACATGAAGCTTCCTACACCACTCTACATAACATGAAGCTTCCTTCACCACTCTACATAACATGAAGCTTCCTGCACCACTCTACATGAAGCTTCCTACACCACTCTACATGAAGCTTCCTACACCACTCTACATAACATGAAGCTTCCTTCACCACTCTACATAACATGAAGCTTCCTACACCACTCTACATGAAGCTTCCTGCACCACTCTACATAACACGAAGCTTCCTGCACCACTCTACATAACATGAAGCTTCCTGCACCACTCTACATAACATGAAGCTTCCTACACCACTCTACATAACATGAAGCTTCCTACACCACTCTACATAACATGAAGCTTCCTGCACCACTCTACATAACATGAAGCTTCCTACACCACTCTACATAACATGAAGCTTCCTGCACCACTCTACATAACGTGAAGCTTCCTGCACCACTCTACATAACATGAAGCTTCCTGCACCACTCTACATAACATGAAGCTTCCTGCACCACTCTACATAACGTGAAGCTTCCTGCACCACTCTACATAACATGAAGCTTCCTGCACCACTCTACATGAAGCTTCCTGCACCACTCTACATAACATGAAGCTTCCTGCACCACTCTACATAACATGAAGCTTCCTGCACCACTCTACATAACGTGAAGCTTCCTGCACCACTCTACATAACATGAAGCTTCCTGCACCACTCTACATGAAGCTTCCTGCACCACTCTACATAACGTGAAGCTTCCTACACCACTCTACATGAAGCTTCCTGCACCACTCTACATAACATGAAGCTTCCTGCACCACTCTACATAACATAAAGCTTCCTGCACCACTCTACATAACATGAAGCTTCCTGCACCACTCTACATAACATGAAGCTTCCTACACCACTCTACATAACGTGAAGCTTCCTACACCACTCTACATGAAGCTTCCTGCACCACTCTACATAACATGAAGCTTCCTGCACCACTCTACATAACATAAAGCTTCCTGCACCACTCTACATAACATAAAGCTTCCTACACCACTCTACATAACATGAAGCTTCCTGCACCACTCTACATAACGTGAAGCTTCCTGCACCACTCTACATAACGTGAAGCTTCCTGCACCACTCTACATAACATGATGCTTCCTGCACCACTCTACATAACATAAAGCTTCCTACACCACTCTACATAACGTGAAGCTTCCTGCACCACTCTACATAACATGAAGCTTCCTACACCACTCTACATAACGTGAAGCTTCCTGCACCACTCTACATAACGTGAAGCTTCCTGCACCACTCTACATAACGTGAAGCTTCCTGCACCACTCTACATAACGTGAAGCTTCCTACACCACTCTACATAACATGAAGCTTCCTACACCACTCTACATAACATGAAGCTTCCTGCACCACTCTACATAACATAAAGCTTCCTGCACCACTCTACATAACATGAAGCTTCCTGCACCACTCTACATAACATGAAGCTTCCTACACCACTCCACATAACGTGAAGCTTCCTGCACCACTCTACATAACGTGAAGCTTCCTGCACCACTCTACATAACGTGAAGCTTCCTACACCACTCTACATAACATGAAGCTTCCTACACCACTCTACATAACGTGAAGCTTCCTACACCACTCCACATAACGTGAAGCTTCCTGCACCACTCTACATAACGTGAAGCTTCCTGCACCACTCTACATAACGTGAAGCTTCCTACACCACTCTACATAACATGAAGCTTCCTGCACCACTCTACATAACATGAAGCTTCCTACACCACTCTACATAACATGAAGCTTCCTACACCACTCTACATAACGTGAAGCTTCCTGCACCACTCTACATAACGTGAAGCTTCCTGCACCACTCTACATAACATGAAGCTTCCTGCACCACTCTACATAACGTGAAGCTTCCTACACCACTCTACATAACGTGAAGCTTCCTGCACCACTCTACATAACATGAAGCTTCCTGCACCACTCTACATAACGTGAAGCTTCCTGCACCACTCTACATAACATGAAGCTTCCTGCACCACTCTACATAACATGAAGCTTCCTGCACCACTCTACATAACATGAAGCTTCCTGCACCACTCTACATAACATAAAGCTTCCTGCACCACTCTACATAACATAAAGCTTCCTACACCACTCTACATAACATGAAGCTTCCTGCACCACTCTACATAACGTGACGCTTCCTGCACCACTCTACATAACGTGAAGCTTCCTGCACCACTCTACATAACATGAAGCTTCCTGCACCACTCTACATAACATAAAGCTTCCTACACCACTCTACATAACGTGAAGCTTCCTGCACCACTCTACATAACATGAAGCTTCCTACACCACTCTACATAACGTGAAGCTTCCTGCACCACTCTACATAACGTGAAGCTTCCTGCACCACTCTACATAACGTGAAGCTTCCTGCACCACTCTACATAACGTGAAGCTTCCTACACCACTCTACATAACATGAAGCTTCCTACACCACTCTACATAACATGAAGCTTCCTGCACCACTCTACATAACATAAAGCTTCCTGCACCACTCTACATAACATGAAGCTTCCTGCACCACTCTACATAACATGAAGCTTCCTACACCACTCCACATAACGTGAAGCTTCCTGCACCACTCTACATAACGTGAAGCTTCCTGCACCACTCTACATAACGTGAAGCTTCCTACACCACTCTACATAACATGAAGCTTCCTACACCACTCTACATAACGTGAAGCTTCCTACACCACTCCACATAACGTGAAGCTTCCTGCACCACTCTACATAACGTGAAGCTTCCTGCACCACTCTACATAACGTGAAGCTTCCTACACCACTCTACATAACATGAAGCTTCCTGCACCACTCTACATAACATGAAGCTTCCTACACCACTCTACATAACATGAAGCTTCCTACACCAGTCTACATAACGTGAAGCTTCCTGCACCACTCTACATAACGTGAAGCTTCCTGCACCACTCTACATAACATGAAGCTTCCTGCACCACTCTACATAACGTGAAGCTTCCTACACCACTCTACATAACGTGAAGCTTCCTGCACCACTCTACATAACATGAAGCTTCCTGCACCACTCTACATAACGTGAAGCTTCCTGCACCACTCTACATAACATGAAGCTTCCTGCACCACTCTACATAACATGAAGCTTCCTGCACCACTCTACATAACATGAAGCTTCCTACACCACTCTACATAACATGAAGCTTCCTACACCACTCTACATAACATGAAGCTTCCTACACCACTCTACATAACGTGAAGCTTCCTGCACCACTCTACATAACATGAAGCTTCCTGCACCACTCTACATAACATGAAGCTTCCTACACCACTCTACATAACATGAAGCTTCCTACACCACTCTACATAACATGAAGCTTCCTACACCACTCTACATAACGTGAAGCTTCCTGCACCACTCTACATAACGTGAAGCTTCCTGCACCACTCTACATAACATGAAGCTTCCTGCACCACTCTACATAACATGAAGCTTCCTGCACCACTCTACATAACGTGAAGCTTCCTGCACCACTCTACATAACGTGAAGGGTTGAGAATATTGTGGGGATCTCTGACAAGGAACGTAGACCACTAGTATACATCTACAGTTTACTTAACAGTCACGTTAAAAAATTGGTTTGAATAAATTGTTGCAAAAGACGTTCATTTACATTTTAAAATCCCTGAAGTAATGAAGGACTCGCAACATGGAGTTACGAAGACAATGTGGAGTGTCTCAATTAACTCTCATTCTTATCCTTCTCCGAAGATTTCCTTGTGTCTCATTGTATTCTCCCCGAGAGAAGTGTCATAACTAGTGACTCTGCTGTCATGTGATGACCTCTTCCTGCACCATCCTGGAGGACTCGTCGTCTGATTATGGGTTTTCTCTTCATATTTGTGTATGGGTCCCATTGTGGGGTTGTGGGTCCCTGCCACTGTGCCGCTCTCTCTGCCCTTATATATGAGAGAGAGAGAGATATATATACAAGAGTTGTTACATTCTTGTACAGCCACTAGTACGCGTAGCGTTTCGGGCAAGTCCTTAATCCTATGGTCCCTGGAATACGATCCCCTGCCGCGAAGTATCGTTTTTTCATCCAAGTACACATTTTACTGTTGCGTTAAACAGAGGCTACAGTTAAGGAATTGCGCCCAGTAAATCCTCCCCGGCCAGGATACGAACCCATGACATAGCGCTCGCGGAACGCCAGGCGAGTGTCTTACCACTACACCACGGAGATATCAATGTTGTTATGATATCTGTGTGCTCCATGTTATTACCTAACCCTTCACATGTCCTTTCCATATCAGTACCATTCTCCTGACTAATTTTGTCATTTTCTTCTTGCAAGAAATCCTCCCATAGTGGGGGAAGAAACGTGGGGAACTAAAGTAGTGGACATTATAGACAGGAATTTCCTAACAACATCTGAAGGAAGACAAGGAAAAGAGAGGGAGATACACCAAACCATTTATACCTGATTTTCACCGCGAATGAGGAAGACATTACGAATATTTAACATGAAATATCACTAGGAGCCAGTCACCATTGCATCCAAGTCTTTGACTACATGATCGAGTTTAAAATTGTGAGCACGGGGCAAGAGGTTTGGTAAAGGAGAGTAGACTATAGGAAAGGGGGTTAACAGGAGGATAAGAGAATATCTGGGAGACGTGCAGTGGGAGGAAGAACTAAGAAGAAAAATATTTCAAGATATAATGGACTTAGTCAAGTGGAAATGCAAGGAGGACGGAGAGAATTTTATACCAACAGTAAAATAAAAAAAGTAGGAGGGAATATAAAAACTCATGGTTTATTAAACAGTGCCAGGAAGCAAAAATGAGAAGCAGGAGGGAGTGGAGAAGGTACAGAGGAAATATGACAGAGGACAAACGACAGGACAAAGGACAGAGGACAAAGGACAAGGGACAAAGGACAGAGGACAATAGGATGCAAAAGAGCTAGGAATGAATACATTAACTTAAGGAGAATATCAGAAAGAAATTATGAAATCGATATTACAATGAAAGCGAGAAAGCAACCTTAATTACTACAAAGTCATATAAGAAGGAAAATGTCGGTGAACGACTGAGTGAGAAGACTAAGGAAAATAGAAGGGGCATATATGGAAAGTGACAAGGAAATCTGCGAGGCACTGAATGCAGTTTCCATGGAGTGTTCACAACCGAGCCTGAGTAGCTCCCATTGTTAGAGGAGATGACCCAAGATGAGAGACTAAAAGATGACCCAAAATGATTGTCTCTATGTATATGTCCTTACTACTCCCTCGCCGGTGATGCACTATTAATAGTACTCTCTAACATGTGGTATACGACTAACAACGTTATCTAACAAGTGATATATGCTAACAACACGCAGGTAGACTGATAGATTGATAACCAAATAGATTGGTTAGAAAGGCGGGGCTCAAGAGCTAATATCTCAACCCTGCAGACACAAAAAGTAAATAGAGAGAGTGTACTCACACTAATGTGAAGTATCAATGAGAAAATCCGTAGGAGCCGTCATGAGGATTCGAACCCATGCGGTGAATACTCCCAACCACACACGCCCCTAGACACTGTCGTGGCCTAGTTGTCTGGGGCGTGTGCCTGGGTAAGGATTCATACCCCCCCCCCCCTTAGTACACAGGTTCGAATCCTCACCAGTGCTCCTCCACATTTCCTCACTATAACCAGCGATACACTTCTAACGACACTCACTAACCAGAGCACCACAACTAACAACCTTAATCATGCCACACTTCTATTCTCTAACGCTTCCTAACTCATTCTAACTCATACTCAAAATTTAACATCAAATTAGATTGGTATTGATTTGGAAGTTATATTAATTCGCAAGCGTTATTGTATAACATTTTACCCGCGCTGCTAATATTTGTATTGGAAATAACACGAGTTGGAGAAATACATTTTTAATGTTAACTTATACAAACTTGGTCAAAATATATCCTGACCAAAGTATAAATTACCATCGCGGTAATATCTGAACATTTTGGCCAACCTCAGAGAGGGATGTGAACGTTCATGTTTAGGATATCCTCAAATAAGGATCTGAACATTAACGTTATCTTTAGAGCAAAATCTAGTTCTTAACGCTATCCTTAGAGCAAGATCTATTGTTTTCCGCTATCCTTCGACCAAGATCTAGTCTTTACTGCTATCCATATAGCGATATCTATTCTTTTCCGCTATCCTTAGAGCAAGATCTACTCTTTCCGCTATCCTTAGAGGAACATCTAGTCTTTACCGTTATCCTTAGAGCAACATATCGTCTTTTCTGCTATCCTCAGAGCAAGATCTAATTTTTCCAGCTATTCTCGGAGCAAGATCTGAAAGTTCAAGCTATCCTGAGAGCAGGAGCTGGGCAAACGTTCACTCTATTCTCCGAGTGTGTTATCTTCCAAACGTTTGCAAAATAAGATATATTTATATTCTTTCTTCGCCCGAGTCTAAAATCATTGTCGAATCTCACTGAAAACTGTCATACGAGTCTTGAGATGATTCAGTTATCACTTTATTAATACTCTAGCCAGAATGTGTATTTTATTTATTTGCTTATACTGTATTAATATCAAACTAATTTGGTACTATTTGTACTTCTTATGGTTTATAAACCCTTGTTTTTACTTGGACTATTTCTACTTCTGACGTATAAAGCAGTTTCTCTATTTACTTTAAACAAGTCAGTTAAGCTTAAAATAAATGCATTATTACCTTGATTGGCCGCCAGTGTTTTTTTACCTGATGCCTTCGTGAAAACTTTGTGAGACCAGATTCAGTAAATACTTTACATTGACTTAGGCGAGAGAGACTGTTGTTTCAGTAACATTTTTGTAAAGTATTGTGCCTTTACCTAGATCATTGATGCTGATCAATGTTGTTTCAGCATTACCCATTATATCCACATTGATTCACTGACAGCACACACATTGAACAATGTTTTTTCACTGACAACATACACATTGAACAATGTTTCTTCACTGACAACATAGTACTAGGCATCCGTCAATCCCGTGGGGTTATGGAGTTGTGCCCTGGGTGTCTAGTTGTTGTAGTGCAGTTGGATGCAGCGCCTGCTGTGGCTGTGAAGGCCAACCCGAGAATGACAGTCTAGACTGCAGCGAGCACAGATAAACGCCGAAGCGGGTGCGTCTGACAGTGACGCCTCGCTATTCCGAGACCTCACCCCTGACTGTGACTCGCTGTCTTCTGTTGATTAGATACTCCCCTATCCAGTGGAGTACCGTCCCTTGCACTCCTGCCCGCATCTTTAGCTTGTGCACTAGTCTCTTATGTGGTACTGTGTCAAAGGCTTTCTAGCAATCCAGAAATATGCAGTCTGCCCAGCCCTCTCTGTCTTGCCTGATTTGTCTTGCCTGGTCATAGAATTCAATTAATCCTGTGAGTCATGACTTGCCATCCATGATCCCATACTGTTGTTGTGTACAAAGTTCTTTCGTTCCAGATAGGGGCCTGGTAGTTAAGTGGACAGCGCCCGGGATTCTTAATCCTAGGGACCGCGGATTAATCCCTGGCGATGGTGGTAACAAAAAGGGCAGAGTTTCTTTCACCCTGATGCGTTTGTTCACCAAACATTAAATAGGTACCTGGGAGTTAGACAGCTGTTACAGGCTGCTTCCTGGGGACGTATGTGTGTGTGTGTGTGTGTGAAAAAAAACAGTTGATTGATTAACAGTTCAGAGGCGCACCGAAAGAGCCAGAGCTCGTCCACAACAAGCACAACAAGGTGAATACAACTACGTAAATACTAGTTTTTTCGCACAATCTTCTCCATCACCTTTCATTGTATGCAGGTTAGGGACACTGGCCTGTAGTTCAGTGTCTCCTACCTATCACCCTTCTTGTAAATTGGGACTACGTTGGCCGTCTTCAAAATTCTTGGCAGTTCACCTGTTACCAGTGACTTGTTGTACACCATGGAGAGTGGCAGGCACAGAGCTTCTGCTCCTTCCTTTAGTATCCATGGTGAGATTCCATCCGGGCCTAGAGCTTTTGTCACATTCAAATCTAGGAGTTGCTTCCTCACCTCCCCACTGGTAATCACAAACTGCTCTAGTGGTGTCTGGTTAGATATTCCCTCTCGTGTCTCTGGGACTTCTCCTTGCTCTACTGTGAAGACCTCCTGGAATTTCTAATTGAGTTCTTCACACACTTCCTTTTCGTTAAATCTGAATCTGTCTGTCCTAATCCTCAGTTTCATTACCTGTTCGTTCACTATTGTTTTTCTCCTGATGCAGCAATTTCTTGAGCTCCTTCCCTAAGTTCACTTACCTTGCTTGTGATCATAGCTATGTTTGAGTACATTACCATGAAGCTGACTCTTTTCTGTCCACCCTCAGTTTCCGTTGATCCCACTGGAGTTGGGGGACAAGGGGTGTCTGGGGGTGGACCTAGGAAGGAGGACCTGGGGGACCTGGGGTGAGGGGGGGAGGATCTGGTACAGGGGGGGCAGGGATTGTCTAGGGTGGTGTGGCTGACAGGGTCTGATGTTGGGTTCAATTAGGGCATGGAATGGGGAAGTAGGGGGGTATGTGGTGGAGGGGAGGAAGGGGTTGGGAAATGCAGGGGAGTCTAGGCGTGAGGGGGGGGGCCAGGGAGATCAGTGGTTGGGGAGTGAATTTGTGAGTTGGTTAACAAGGTCTCCGCGGATTCTGGGGCGAGGGGGTTGAGGGTCAAGGAAAGTGGGGACAGGGAGGGTATGGGGTGAGGGAGGGGGGGGACAGGGAGAGTATGGGGTGAGGGAGGGGGGGGGGGAAGAAGGGTATAGGGAGAGGGGAGAGGGAGGGTTGAATGAGCATTTTAATGAAGACAGGGAGAGGTCAGGGTAAGGGGGGGGGGGATTCTATAGAGAGGAAGATGGGGGTGTTGTCCTCTCCTCTGGGGTTGCTGGGGTGTTGGTTGGGGGTTCCCCACTCCCCCCTCAGGTGTGTACTCACCTAGTTGTACTCACCTAGTTTTGCTTGCAGGGGTTGAGATTTAGCTCTTTGGTCCCGCCTCTCAACTGTCAATCAACTGGTGTACAGGTTCCTGAGCCTACTGGTCTCTATCATATCTACATTTAAAACTGTGTATGGAGTCAGCCTCCACCACATCACTGCCTAATGCATTCCACCTGTTAACTACTCTGACACTGAAAGTTCTTTCTAATGTCCCTGTGGCTCATGTGGGTACTCAGTTTCCACCTGTGTCCCCTTGTTCGCATACCCCTAATGATGAATAGTTTGTCATTGTCTACCCTGTTAATTCCCCTGAGGATTTTGTAGGTAGTGATCATGTCTCCCCTCACTCTTCTGTCTTCCAGTGTCGGGTGGTGCATTTCCCGCAGCTTTTCTTCGTAACTCATGCCTCTTAGTTCTGGGACTAGTCTAGTGGCATACCTCTGAACTTTTTCCAGCTTCGTCTTGTGCTTGACAAGGTACGGGCTCCATGCTGGGGCCGCATACTCCAGAATTGGTCTTACGTATGTGTACACCACATACGTAAGACCAATTCTGGAGTGTGTGTGTGTGTGTGTGTGTGTGTGTGTGTGTGTGTGTGTGTGTGTGTGTGTGTGTGTGTGTGTGTGTGTGTGTGTGTGTGTGTGTGTGTGTGTGTGTGTGTGTACTCACCTATTCGTGTCTGCAGGAACGAGCATTTACTCTTGGATCCCGCCTTTCGAGCATCGGATGTTTACAGCAGTGACTCCGGTCTTATTTCCCTATCATACCTAGTTTTAAAATTATGAATAGAATTTGCTTCCACAACCTGCTACTTCAGTGCATTCCATTTTTCCACTATCACGCTAAAAGAAAACTTCCTAACATCTCTGTGACTCATCTGAATATGCAGCTTCCACCCATGTCTCCTTGTTCTGTTACTATTCCGTGTGAACATTTCGTCTATGTTCACTCTGTCAATTCCCCCGAGTATTTTATATTTTATATATTCCTAACATATCCCCCCTCTCCCTTCTCTTTTCTAGTGTCGTAAGGCTTAGTTCCTTCAGGCGCTCTTCATACCCCCATCCCTCGTAACGCTGGGACAAGTCTCGTTGCAAACTTCTGAACCTTTTCCAGTTTCCTTATGTGTTTCTTCAGATGGGGACTCCATGATGAGGCGGAATACTCTAAGACTGGCCTCACGTAGGCAGTGTAAAGCGCCCTAAATGCCTCCTTACTTAGGCTTCTGAATGATGTTCTCGTTCTCACTTTTGCCAGTGTAGAGTACGCTGCTGTCGTTATAATATTTATATGTGACTCAGGAGATAGATTAGGTGTTACGTCCACACCCAGGTCTTTCTCGCGTCGTCACAGGTAGGCTGTTCCCCTTCATTGTGTACTGTCCCTTTGGTCTCCTATCTCCTAGTCCCATTTCCATAACTTTACGTTTGCTCATGTTGAACTCCAGTAGCCATTTCTCTGACCATCTTTGCAACCTGCTAAAGTCCTATTGGAGGATCCTACAATCCTCATCTGTCACAACTCTTCTTATCAACTTTACGTCATCCGCGAACATCGGCCTGTAGGATTCTACTTCTGTAAACATGTCGTCAACATATATTAGAAATATAATTGGTCCCAGCACCGATCCTTGAGGTACTCCACTCGTTACTGTTTGCCAGTCAGACTTCTCGTCCCTTACCGTAACTCTTTGGCTCCTTCCTGTTAGGTAGTTCTTTATCCATACTAGGGCCTTTCCTCCCACCCCCGCCTTCCTCTTGAGTTTGAATAGCAGCATTATGTGCAGTACTGTATCAAAGGCTTTCTGGCAGTCTAAAAATATGCAGTCTGCCCAACCATCTCTGTCCTGTCATATCCTTGTTATTTTATCATAGAATTCTAAAAGGTTTGTTAGGCATGATTTCCCTTTCCAGAACCCATGTTGAAGTTTGTTTACAAACCTAACGTTCTCCAGGTGTGCAACCAGTCTTAGCCTAATTATCCTTTCAAGTATTTTACAGGGGATGCTTGTCAATGATACAGGTCTATAGTTAAGTGCCTCCTCCGTATCACCTTTCTTGAAAATCGATACAACCTTTGCCTTCTTCCAGCAACTGGGCAATTCTCCCGACATAAGTGATTCATTAAAGATCATTGCCAGAAGCACGCTGAGGGCCTGCACTGCCTCTTTTAGTATCCACGGTGATACTTTGTCTGGTCCAACCGCCTTAGTTGCATCCAGTGTTGTCAACTGTTTCATTACATCCTCTGCTGTCACCTCTATATCTGATATTCTTTCATCTAGGGTAATCTCTTCTAACAATGGGAGCTGCTCAGGCTCGGTTGTGAACACTCCATGGAAACTTGCATTTAGTGACTCGCAGATTTCCTTGTCACTTTTTGTATATGCCCCTTCTGTCTTCCTTAGTCTTGTCACTTGGTTGATCACCTACATTTTTCTCCTTATATGGCTGTGTAATAATTTAGGTTGTTTTTTCGCTTTGATCGCAATATCGTTCGCATAATTTCTTTCTGATGCTGTTCTTATGTTAATGTAATCGTTCCTAGCTCTGTTGTATCTGATCCTGTTGTCCTCTGTCCTTTGTCTTCTGTACTTCCTCCACTCCCGCCTGCTGGCCATTTTTGCTTCCTGACGCTGTCTATTAAACCATGGGTTATTATATTCCCTCTTACTTTTCCCTTTACTGTTGGTATAAATCTCTCTTCGGCCTCCTGACATTTCCGTATGTCTAGGTCCATCATATCTTGGACTGTTTTTCCTCTAATTTCTTCCTCTCACTGCACTTCTCCCAGATAGTTCCTTTTCCTCCTGTAGTCCCCTTTCCTGTAGTCAACTCTCTTTTCCCCGTCCTCTTGTCCCTTGGTCGCAGGTTTGAATTCCATCATGTAGTCAAAGACTAGAACACAATGGTCGCTGGCCCCTAGAGGTATTTCACGTTCCAAATTCTCGATGTTTTCTACGTTCTGGGTGAAAATCTGGTCTAGTTGGCTCGGTGGATCTCCTCCTATTTCCCTTGTGTCTTCCTTCACATGTTGTGTTAGGAAATTCCTGTCTATAACATCGACTAACTTAGCTCCCCACGTTTCTTCCCCTCCATGGGGATTCCTTGATTCCCAGTTTATCTCACCATGATTTAGGTCCCCCATGACCAGCAATTTCGCTCTCATTCTGTGAGCTAATGTTGCTGCCTTCTGCAGTTCATTCAACCATGCCCTGTTATTGTCATCATACTCTTGCCTGGGTCTTCTACTATTTGGTGGGTAATTGTAGATTACCAAAATCATAATCTTCCTCCCATCTGCTGTCAGAGTTCCATGTATGGAGCTTGTGCTCTCATTGGTTCCCCGATTTCACAAGTCTTCAAATTTCCATTTCTTCTTTATTAGGAGTGCCACTCCTCCTCCCTGTCTCTGTGTCCTCTCCTTTTCTTATCACCTGGTACCCCTCTGGAAAGATTACATCCGAGATCATGCCATTTATTTTAGTTTCCACTATTGTAAATATGTCCGGATCTGCCTCACTAACTCTTTTATCTCTTCTGCTCTATTAAATACCCCATCAGCATTTGTGTACCAAACCTTGAGACTCTTCTTGGAAACTCTGGTGTCAGAGCTCACTCTCTCTTGGGGTCTGGAGGGGTGTCTGGGGGTGAATGGGGGCTGGGGGGATCCGGGGAGTGAATGGGGTCTGGATGGGTGCCTGGGGGTGGCGAGTGGGGGCTGGGTATCTAGGAAAGCAGGTTGGAAGGTCTGGGGTAGTAAGGTTTTGGTAGGTAGGTCTGGAATAAGAAAGGCGTACTGGGTCCGAAAATTAGGGAGGGTCTGAGAGGCACAGGGGTGGGGGTTGAGAGGTAGCGTGAGGATGAGTCAGATAGAGGTTGAAAGGTTGGGGGGGAGAAGGGTAGACGGGGGTTGGGGGGGAAGAGGGGAGGTTGGAGCATGGATAGTGAGAGTGGCAGATAGGTTGTATTAGTCAGGGGGAACTCAGGTATATGTGTGGCATTGGGGCAGAAGTAGGGGAAAGTTGAAATGGAGGAGATTGGGGGTTTCCCCCGTCCCCCACTGGGGGTCCATGTGACCCCCTCTCCTTGCGAAGGGGGTCACATGGAAGAAGGGGGGGGGGGAAAGGAGGGGTGAGGCCTGGCCGGGTTTTGGGGGTTGAGGGGTGAGGGTTGGGCGGGTTTTGGGGGTTGAGGGGATCCTTGGAATGTGGGACGAAGCAGATGGATTTTGAGTGCATTGGGGTCAGAGGGGACAGGGGAGTTGTTGGGGAGATAAGCAGGGGGATGGGAAGGCAGGTTTGGGGAGTGGGAAGCAGTTGTGGGCTGAGTAGCAAGAGTGGTGTGGGTAACTACGCTCACATAGGAGGAGTTGTGTCGTGCCGTGTGTACACACCTAATTGTGCTTGCGGGGGTTGAGCTTTGGCTCTTTGGTCCCGCCTCTCAACCTTCAATCTACTGGTGTACAGAATTCTGAGCTCCTTAAGCTCCATCATATCTACATTTGAAACTGTGTATGGAGTCAGTCTCCACCACATCACTTCCTTGTGTATTCCATTTACTAACTACTCTAACGCTGAAAAAAGTTTTTATTAATGTCTCTGTGGTTTAATGGGTACTCAGCTTCCACCTGTGTCCCCTTGTGCGTGTACCACCTGTGTTAAATTATCTATCCTTATCTACCCTGTCAATTCCCCTGAGAATTTTATCTGGTGTTCATGTCTCCTCGAGCTCTTCTGTCTTCCAGCGACGTAAGGTGCCGTTCCCTCAGCCTTTCCTCGTAACTCATGTCACTTAGTTCTAGGACTAGCCTAGTGGCATGCCTCTGAGCTTTTCCCAGCTTCGTCTTGTGCTTGACAAGGTACTGGCTCAATGCTGAGGCCGCATATCCCAGGATTGACCTTACATATGTGGTATACAAGGTTCTGAATGATTTCTTACACAGGTTTCTGAAAGCAGTTCTTATGTTAGGCAACCTCGCATACGCTGCTGATGTTATTCTTTTGATGTGGGCTTCAGGAGACAGGTTTGAGGTGATATCAACTCCTAAGTCTTTCTTTCAGGAACAGTTTAGGTCCAAGAACTAATCCCTGTAGGACTACACTGGTGACGCCTCGCCACTCTGAGACCTCACCCCTCACAGTGACTCGCTGTCTTCTGTTGCTTAGATACTCCCTTATCCAGTGGAGAACCTTCCCTTTCACTCCTACTTGCATCTCCAGTTTGTGCACTAGTCTCTTATGTGGTACTGTGTCATAGGTTGTCTGGCAATTCAAAAATATGAAGTCTGCCCACCCCTCTCTTGCTTGCCTGATTTTTGTTGCCTGGTCATAGAATTCAATCAAATCTTTGAGGAATGATCTGCCATCCCTGAACCCATGTTGATGCTGTGTTACAAAGTTCTTCCGCTCCAGATGTTCCACTCGCTTTTTTCGCACAATCTTCTCCATCAGCTTGCATGGTATACAGGTCAGGGACACTGGCCTGTAGTTCAATACTTCCTGTCTATCACCCTTCTTGTATATCGGGACTACATTAGCCGTCTTCCATATCTACAAGGCAAATCACACATAATCTACTGTGTGTGTTTATAAACTGTTTATAAGCTTGTTTATTATTTCCTCCCCTAAATCTCTCTTGCCCTTTCTTCACAACACCACAAAATACTTTTTGTTTCCCTCTATATTATTTCCAAATATTCATCCTAAATAAAAACTAAAAATGAAATTAATAATCTAATCAATTTCGGTGGCAGAAAAGCTTTTCATTTCGCGTGAAATTTCCTCGCATGCGATTCCGTTGTGTTGTGATGGAGTCCATGAGGCGGGTGTTGTGTGGGGGAGGAGAAAGGAGTATTGGGAGACGCCGCCACCACGAGTCGTATCACAGCTGTGAAGGACACCCAATATCCTGCGGGAATGGGGTTAGCCAGACCTTGTTTAAGGCGGTAATCATGACACATCAGGATTTGGATCGTGATACGATGAGTATATTGCAGCCTCAGTTCTCTCTAGCTTTGTGGGAACCAACCTGTGTGATTTATATGAATTTATATTTACCTTAATTTATATACTTCGATAGCAATTTGTATGATGTTAAGTGGACTGTATTTCTGCAATAATCTCATAAATCGATCCTCTACACATTAGGGGGGGGGGTTAAATTGAATTTATATATATGCAGCCAATCAAACTACAGTATTAGACTACATACATTGAAGAGGTTCCTTATCTTATTGTACAGCAGGCTTTAGTCCACCAGGTATAACTAGGATGTAGACACCAAATTATCCTCTTTGAGGTAGCTTCCATCACCCAGTAACTGGTACACAAAGCATGCTTCCTCGTCTTGACCTGTCAAAAGGGCGCTAGCTGTGAAGCCAGAATCCTAATATATGACAGCTATATCAGAGAAAACACTGTACAAGGAACCATAAAGACCTAGGCTTAATTACCTTGTTTGAGTCGATCATTTGTGATCTAACCGGCAAACCCAATATCTACTGACATTAATGGCCATAAATGAAAGATAAACGGGTTTCGGAAAGACACTTCCCTTGAGATTGATGACAGCGTGTTGATGATGGCAGATCACTACTCTGATCATCCATAACACTTCGTCCAAGAGAATTTATAGGAGCCGTAATTCGCTCCACGACTCTGTGGTCTTAAACAATAACAATGGCTGACCACTCCCTCACAACTGACGCTACTGGCCTACATTGTCCAGATGACAGTAAGTGATAGAAGGGTCACATTTATTCTATTTTAATTCTGATAATTAAGTTAATTTATATGAGATGTTTTTATGATGGTAAAGTCCAAAGACTAATGTATTTAAGAATAATTCCCACCATAATAAGTGGTGAATTTATAATAGTATGTGGTAATGATATCCCGTTTTCTATAGACGGAAATTCCACTACAAGTTACATTTTCTATGGGTTAACTTGTTTATACAACACAGCAATATTATCTGCCTGTATGATATTATTAAATGGTGTCGGATTTTCCGACAAGCTTATTTTCTCTTCAAGTTAGATCAAGAGAATTTCATAGGGCAAAAATATTACTTGAGACGTCCGTCTATCAGACTAATAAGAGACAAGAAGGAGAACTCTGCTACTTGACGAATAAGAGAAACTTTGCTCTCATCGCTGGTGAATCGTAATCGACAAAAATGTGCCTATGAAAAACATCCACTAGCTGAAAAGGTAAAAAAACAAAACCTAATTTTAAGGCAGGTCTTGGGAGCTGGCGCTCGACCCTTGAACTAAAATCTGGTTATTACACAATTTGATGAATACGATGAAAAGGATATATAATTTGACATCTGTTGCGATAGACTGTTATAACACCGGTGGCCCAGGAGTTAAATTCAACCTAACGAACACTAGGTAATCAAGCACACTAAGCCAGCACGCACTCTTGCATAATCAATGCTAAGCCAGCACGCACTCTTGCGTAATCAATGCTAAGCCAGCACGCACTCTTGCGTAATCAATGCTAAGCCAGCACGCACTCTTGCGTAATCAATGCTAAGCCAGCACGCACTCTTGCGTAATCAATGCTAAGCCTTCTGGTCCCAACATTGTCAGACAGGCAACGCTTCTCGTGCTGTGGTGGCTAGTACCGTCCCATTGACAGGCACTCAGGGGATTACTTGCTAGAATTCCTTTTAATTATTTCGAATAGAACCCCGCGCTCAAGTGAGTATGACTCTACCGTTGAAACACATCTTGGCGGAGAAGCACATATAGGAAAAACACATGTAGAGGAACATCTTCATCCTCCCACACCACTGGTCCAACATCTTCATCCTCCCACACCACTGGTCCAACATCTTCATCCTCCCACACCACTGGTCCAGCATCTTCATCCTCCCACACCACTGGTCCAGCATCTTCATCCTCCCACACCACTGGTCCAGCATCTTCATCCTCCAACACCACTGGTCCAGCATCTTCATCCCTCCCACACCACTGGTCCAACATCTTCATCCCTCCCACACCACTGGTCCAGCATCTTCATCCTCCCACACCACTGGTCCAGCATCTTCATCCCTCCCACACCACTGGTCCAGCATCTTCATCCCTCCCACACCACTGGTCCAGCATCTTCATCCTCCCACACCACTGGTCCAGCATCTTCATCCTCCCACACCACTGGTCCAGCATCTTCATCCTCCAACACCACTGGTCCAGCATCTTCATCCTCCCACACCACTGGTCCAGCATCTTCATCCTCCCACACCACTGGTCCAGCATCTTCATCCCTCCCACACCACTGGTCCAGCATCTTCATCCTCCCACACCACTGGTCCAGCATCTTCATCCTCCAACACCACTGGTCCAGCATCTTCATCCCTCCCACACCACTGGTCCAGCATCTTCATCCTCCCACACCACTGGTCCAGCATCTTCATCCTTCCACACCACTGGTCCAGCATCTTCATCCTCCCACACCACTGGTCCAGCATCTTCATCCCTCCCACACCACTGGTCCAGCATCTTCATCCTCCCACACCACTGGTCCAGCATCTTCATCCCTCCTACACCACTGGTCCAGCATCTTCATCCCTCCCACACCACTGGTCCAGCATCTTCATCCCTCCCACACCACTGGTCCAGCATCTTCATCCCTCCCACACCACTGGTCCAGCATCTTCATCCTCCCACACCACTGGTCCAGCATCTTCATCCCTCCCACACCACTGGTCCAACATCTTCAACTCTCCAACACCACTGGTCCAGCATCTTCAACCCTCCCACACCACTGGTCCAGCATCTTCATCCTCCCACACCACTGGTCCAGCATCTTCAACCCTCCAACACCACTGGTCCAGCATCTTCATCCTCCCACACCACTGGTACAGCATCTTCAACCCTCCAACACCACTGGTCCAGCATCTTCAACCCTCCAACACCACTGGTCCAGCATCTTCATCCTCCCACACCACTGGTCCAGCATCTTCATCCTCCCACACCACTGGTCCAGCATATTCATCCTCCAACACCACTGGTCCAGCATCTTCAACCCTCCAACACCACTGGTCCAGCATCTTCAACCCTCCAACACCACTGGTCCAGCATCTTCATCCTCCCACACCACTGGTCCAACATCTTCATCCCTCCCGCCGCATAACTGGCCGACCCCTCACAGTGTTCAAGAGAGAACTGGATAAGCACCTCCAAAGGATACCTGATCAACCAGGCTGTGACTCATACGTCAGGCTGCGAGCAGCCGAGTCCAACAGCCTGGTTTATCAGTCCAGCAACCCGGAGGCCTAGTCGACGACCGGGCCGCGGGGACGCTAAGCCCCGGAAGCACCTCAAGGTAACCTCAAGGTAACTTCCAACACCTCTGGTCCAACATCTTCATCCCTCCCACACAACTGGTCCAGTTTACTCCATCACAAATACTTCCGTGAATTTTAATGCCATGAAAATTCGAATGTTGCTTGGCCAGCTGCTGACCATTCTTGTCCACAGTGTTGGTCAGTGAGTGAGCTGCTCACACACAGTGTGTCTGGAGCAAGGAGGAGGCCGCCGCTCTTGGCCAGCTGCTGACCATTCTTGTCCACACTGTTGGTCAGTGAGTGAGCTGCTCACACACAGTGTGTCTGGAGCAAGGAGGAGGCCGCCGCTCTTGGCCAGCTGCTGACCATTCTTGTCCACAGTGTTGGTCAGTGAGTGAGCTGCTCACACACAGTGTGTCTGGAGCAAGGAGGAGGCCGCCGCTCTTGGCCAGCTGCTGACCATTCTTGTCCACAGTGTTGGTCAGTGAGTGACCTGCTCACACACAGTGTGTCTGGAGCAAGGAGGAGGCCGCCGCTCTTGGCCAGCTGCTGACCATTCTTGTCCACAGTGTTGGTCAGTGAGTGACCTGCTCACACACAGTGTGTCTGGAGCAAGGAGGAGGCCGCCGCTCTTGGCCAGCTGCTGACCATTCTTGTCCACAGTGTTGGTCAGTGAGTGAGCTGCTCACACACAGTGTGTCTGGAGCAAGGAGGAGGCCGCCGCTCTTAGCCAGCTGCTGACCATTCTTGTCCACAGTGTTGGTCAGTGAGTGAGCTGCTCACACACAGTGTGTCTGGAGCAGGGAGGAGGCCGCCGCTCTTGGCCAGCTGCTGACCATTCTTGCCCACAGTGTTGGTCAGTGAGTGAGCTGCTCACACACAGTGTGTCTGGAGCAAGGAGGAGGCCGCCGCTCTTGGCCAGCTGCTGACCATTCTTGTCCACAGTGTTGGTCAGTGAGTGAGCTGCTCACACACAGTGTGTCTGGAGCAAGGAGGAGGCCGCCGCTCTTGGCCAGCTGCTGACCATTCTTGTCCACAGTGTTGGTCAGTGAGTGAGCTGCTCACACACAGTGTGTCTGGAGCAAGGAGGAGGCCGCCGTCGCGCTCATTCACTTTAACATTCCAAAGCCATTTGGTGCAACAAACTGCCGGACTGTGTCTTCTGCCACCCTGGAATTACGTCTCTTCCCAAGAATGTGTTGAGAGATCGTTGGAAAAATGGTTAAAATGTCGTGTAGTTGTATATGTTTGACCACGGGGTCTACTGTGTATATTTCTCTTTTCTAAATATTTTATATTTTATATATATATATATATATGCGAACAAGCCTGAATGGTCCCCAGGACAATATGCAACTGAAAACTCACACCCCAGAAGTGACTCGAACCCATACTCCCAGATGCCACGCAACTGGTATGTACAAGACGCCTTAATCCACTTGACCATCACGACCGGACATAATGAGGTGATAGCCGAGGCTATTTGAACCACCCCACCGCCGGCACTCGGATAGTAATCTTGGGCATAGCATTTTACCAAATCACCTCATTCTTTGGGGCACACGTGAGGAACACAAATGCGAACAAGCCTGAATGGTCCCCAGGACAATATGCAACTGAAAACTCCACTTGACCATCACGACCGGACATAATGAGGTGATAGCCGAGGCTATTTGAACCACCCCACCGCCGGCACTCGGATAGTAATCTTGGGCATAGCATTTTACCAAATCACCTCATTCTTTGGGGCACACGTGAGGAACACAAATGCGAACAAGCCTGAATGGTCCCCAGGACAATATGCAACTGAAAACTCACACCCCAGAAGTGACTCGAACCCATACTCCCAGATGCCACGCAACTGGTATGTACAAGACGCCTTAATCCACTTGACCATCACGACCGGACATAATGAGGTGATAGCCGAGGCTATTTGAACCACCCCACCGCCGGCACTCGGATAGTAATCTTGGGCATAGCATTTTACCAAATCACCTCATTCTTTGGGGCACACGTGAGGAACACAAATGCGAACAAGCCTGAATGGTCCCCAGGACAATATGCAACTGAAAACTCACACCCCAGAAGTGACTCGAACCCATACTCCCAGATGCCACGCAACTGGTATGTACAAGACGCCTTAATCCACTTGACCATCACCACCGGACATAATGAGGTGATAGCCGAGGCTATTTGAACCACCCCACCGCCGGCACTCGGATAGTAATCTTGGGCATAGCATTTTACCAAATCACCTCATTCTTTGGGGCACACGTGAGGAACACAAATGCGAACAAGCCTGAATGGTCCCCAGGACAATATGCAACTGAAAACTCACACCCCAGAAGTGACTCGAACCCATACTCCCAGATGCCACGCAACTGGTATGTACAAGACGCCTTAATCCACTTGACCATCACGACCGGACATAATGAGGTGATAGCCGAGGCTATTTGAACCACCCCACCGCCGGCACTCGGATAGTAATCTTGGGCATAGCATTTTACCAAATCACCTCATTCTTTGGGGCACACGTGAGGAACACAAATGCGAACAAGCCTGAATGGTCCCCAGGACAATATGCAACTGAAAACTCACACCCCAGAAGTGACTCGAACCCATACTCCCAGATGCCACGCAACTGGTATGTACAAGACGCCTTAATCCACTTGACCATCACGACCGGACATAATGAGGTGATAGCCGAGGCTATTTGAACCACCCCACCGCCGGCACTCGGATAGTAATCTTGGGCATAGCATTTTACCAAATCACCTCATTCTTTGGGGCACACGTGAGGAACACAAATGCGAACAAGCCTGAATGGTCCCCAGGACAATATGCAACTGAAAACTCACACCCCAGAAGTGACTCGAACCCATACTCCCAGATGCCACGCAACTGGTATGTACAAGACGCCTTAATCCACTTGACCATCACGACCGGACATAATGAGGTGATAGCCGAGGCTATTTGAACCACCCCACCGCCGGCACTCGGATAGTAATCTTGGGCATAGCATTTTACCAAATCACCTCATTCTTTGGGGCACACGTGAGGAACACAAATGCGAACAAGCCTGAATGGTCCCCAGGACAATATGCAACTGAAAACTCACACCCCAGAAGTGACTCGAACCCATACTCCCAGATGCCACGCAACTGGTATGTACAAGACGCCTTAATCCACTTGACCATCACGACCGGACATAATGAGGTGATAGCCGAGGCTATTTGAACCACCCCACCGCCGGCACTCGGATAGTAATCTTGGGCATAGCATTTTACCAAATCACCTCATTCTTTGGGGCACACGTGAGGAACACAAATGCGAACAAGCCTGAATGGTCCCCAGGACAATATGCAACTGAAAACTCACACCCCAGAAGTGACTCGAACCCATACTCCCAGATGCCACGCAACTGGTATGTACAAGACGCCTTAATCCACTTGACCATCACGACCGGACATAATGAGGTGATAGCCGAGGCTATTTGAACCACCCCACCGCCGGCACTCGGATAGTAATCTTGGGCATAGCATTTTACCAAATCACCTCATTCTTTGGGGCACACGTGAGGAACACAAATGCGAACAAGCCTGAATGGTCCCCAGGACAATATGCAACTGAAAACTCACACCCCAGAAGTGACTCGAACCCATACTCCCAGATGCCACGCAACTGGTATGTACAAGACGCCTTAATCCACTTGACCATCACGACCGGACATAATGAGGTGATAGCCGAGGCTATTTGAACCACCCCACCGCCGGCACTCGGATAGTAATCTTGGGCATAGCATTTTACCAAATCACCTCATTCTTTGGGGCACACGTGAGGAACACAAATGCGAACAAGCCTGAATGGTCCCCAGGACAATATGCAACTGAAAACTCACACCCCAGAAGTGACTCGAACCCATACTCCCAGATGCCACGCAACTGGTATGTACAAGACGCCTTAATCCACTTGACCATCACGACCGGACATAATGAGGTGATAGCCGAGGCTATTTGAACCACCCCACCGCCGGCACTCGGATAGTAATCTTGGGCATAGCATTTTACCAAATCACCTCATTCTTTGGGGCACACGTGAGGAACACAAATGCGAACAAGCCTGAATGGTCCCCAGGACAATATGCTGTAACACTGTAAAAGTGTTTGGGTTAGTTTATTTAAAATATATATAGAGTACACGAGTCACAGACAAGGATCTGAGAGGCGCCAGTTGTCTGCCTGAGATCTCACACCTCTAACCGTTAATGACCCCAAGTGACCTGAGGTCAGATCATGATAATTTCACCTTGCTTCCGCTAAGCGTATAATTGGAGCCGGGTAGCCTTCAAACATGCCGACGTTTAAGGAGTGGCTTGGTAGTGCCGGAGGCTATCTATTTGTGGGCGGAGTTAGCTACTAGGTTCCCCAATAAATACTCGAAGAACTATCGAGCATGAAGCATTGACAGACAGAACAGCATCAAGAGAAGAGCAGACGAGAGCAGAGACGACGTCCCTAGCAGGGAGGCTGTCGGCCGGCAAGGGCGGGAGTCTCTGTCAACTACAGACCCCCCCCCCCCTCTCTATTCAACTTAGACTCAGTCCTCGGTGAGTGAACATTAAGGTGACTTGTCGTGTTTTACAAGTGTTGTGTGACGATCAGGGGCAGTCAAGTTGTAGGGTTCTCGAATTCTTGGATGATGACTCACTTTGAATATTAATCGTTAACATTTTACTTGGATTGCTTATATTATGATACTTCATGGGAAATATAATTATGAATTTATTATTTAAATTGTGTTTAACTTTGTTCCCTAGAGATTTTGAGTTGAGGTGAGAAAGCCTCTGTGGTTACTGGTTTCATGATATTAACGAGTACATGTTTGGAGCTGATACATGGTACAGAGGGAACATACTAATAATGAACTCATGATAACATCTTTTGAGAATTTTGTGATACAGGCAAGTTCCATTCCTTGTCTTGTATGTAATGATCATGAATGGATGGTGGCAGCATTTCGTCTTCTACTTTCTACTTCTACTATCTACTCTTCTACTTCTACCTATCTACACCTCTCCCTCCACCCCTCTCTAAACTCTCACTTTCAACTAATGACCCTCCTCGCTCCTCCCACCTCTCTCCCTCTCACCCCAAACCCTCACTAATTACTTCACTATTCATTTCTTTCCTTTCGTTTTCTCTTATACGTTGGTGGCAATGATTCTGTATTCTAGAGTTCTCTCTGGAGTTTCGGGTAACTGATCAAGTCTCGGCGCCTTGTAGTCTTAGCACCTAGGTAGTCAAATACCTAGGTTACAAGGTGTTGAACGAGAGAGGTTGCCTTTGGAACTCTGGGAGTGCTCTAGAATAGTTAGCTAACTGGGGACGGGATAACGGACTAGAGAGAGCTGTTTCCCCCGGCCTCGTTAGTTAACTGGGGGGTGGAATAATGGACAAGATAGAGCTATTTCCCCCACCCCCCGTTACAATGTTGGCAGCGGTGTTGAACAATGTTGTAGGTAGTTGGTGTTCTTTTAACATTGTTCAGTCCCACGTGTCTTTTGCCGCTCAGGCGCTATCAGGGAGATCTTGACAGGTGTTTTACTTTCGCGATTTAGCGAGTTTTTTTCAGGCTTGGAGATAGTGATTCTCTGGTGTTGTGTTTAGTGATTTTGTGAGTTTTGTGTAGTTCAGGGAATGTTCACCAGAACTTGCGTGTGTAGTGATTTATGTTAGTAATAAGATTTGGCGATTTGGGAACTTAGCGGTGTTGGTAGTGCAGGTCAGCTGAGTGTGACAGGTGACCTCGCATGTCCCACGGGGACACCCAGCCACCGCTGGTCTCCAGGTCAGTGGGGAGTGGCAGGTGTAGTTTTTAAATAGTTTAAGTAGTGGTTCTGCTCAGATTATTGCGATCGACTGTTTTACTCCATTTGAACGCAATAACCCGAGGTGTACTGGTATTGTACAGCATGCTAGGGGGAGCCTTAGTATGTCAGTAGACTTCACGTTGGGGACGCTCGACGTTAGATAGTCTGGTCACAGGGGTGGCAACAGTTTGGAGTTGTTGACCGGCGGAGATGCTAGGGAAACACTCTGGGTCACGTAGGTGGCTGTAGGTTAAGGGTGGGAGTAACGTTTAATTATGTACTTAAGATTAGGAACGGTACAGTTAAGTTAGGCTAGTGTTTTGTCTATTAGTGTTGATTTTTTTTTGTGTGACAAGTTAAAAGTAGTGATGACCTTATTCTCTCTTCTCTAACTTTACTCTGTTACTGTTTTATGTTCCACCAAGTCAATATCATTCAGAGTTAATTGGATTATTAAAATTTAAGTGTAGTTGTTGCCAGGAGGAGAGCTTATAATTGGACTGTGTGAACCCTATACAAACTACAGGGTCACACAACAAGATGGAACACGGGTATTGTTGCCTTTCTGTTCACCCACAGGTGGGAGCCAGAAGAGAGGAGAGACGCACATACAAAAGAGGGAGACGGCTGCTGTGTACCATACTCACGGGCGTTTATCACCACCACCACGACCAGCCCACTACCTGGAGGTCATGGCTCCACCACCACCACCACCACCCCAGGGGACCCCAAGATGCAGCCCTCTCGGTCGGTCAACATTGGTCTACCCAGTGGACCCCAAGACGGACGGACCCCAGTGGACCCCAGGTCGTTCTGCAGACGACCCCAGACGACCCAGTAAAGATGGAAGAGGAGCAACAACGACTCCAGTCTGTCCCACCAACATCGGTCTACCCAGTGGACCCCAGGACGGACAGACCCCAATGGACCCCAGGTCGCTTGTCAAAGACCCAGGGGAGGAGGAAGAGAGAAGAAGGAAGAGAGAAGAAAGAAGAGAGAAGAAAGAAGAGAGAAGAAGGAAGAGAGAAGAAAGAAGAAAGAAGAAGAAGAAGATAAGACAAGCTGAGTGAGACACGATGCCTAGTGTCCCTTGCTGGTATCAGCATCATTGCATGGAGCGTAATTGCAAGACAGGATCGTTTGCCTTAACTGGCCGCCCCTCCTACAAGCATGTTGCTCTGTTGAGTGATTCTTCCTGTGTCATGCGGACTTGATGTGGCTGTCAGAAGTAGCTCTCTGAAGGAGGCGTGCTGGAGCAACAGGGAGGAAGAAGAGTAGGATGGGATTTCTACTGTTGGCAACTATATGAAGGTCTCGAAACTTGTAGTCCCTATAGCTGTGAAGAACCCCAATATACGTCTCTCATGGTGACTGACGTAGGGCCAATTACAGATCAGCTGGGACAACCGAATTCCACGGTCCTGTGCGCAGTTCAAGTAGTAACGGCTTTCGGGTTGACCAAGGGTTGTTGTGCGTTAACGACGGAGAAGCGACGGAGGCAGTTGTGTTGAAAAAAATGTGGTACAGGATTATCTACAAGACCAAGCAGTGACGTCGCCCAGCCAGAGACAATGGACGTCTGTCTACATATTTCATTTTTTAGAATAGGATGATGTATATTTGTTTAGCTAGGATGTATTCTTTTCGTTAATAAAGTTGTCGCACACAGCTAGCTTGCTTTAGCAGTGTTGCAAAAACTTTATTTTCGGGGAGAAGGGGAGATGTAACACTGTAAAAGTGTTTGGGTTAGTTTATTTAAAATATATATAGAGTACACGAGTCACAGACAAGGATCTGAGAGGCGCCAGTTGTCTGCCTGAGATCTCACACCTCTAACCGTTAATGACCCCAAGTGACCTGAGGTCAGATCATGATAATTTCACCTTGCTTCCGCTAAGCGTATAATTGGAGCCGGGTAGCCTTCAAACATGCCGACGTTTAAGGAGTGGCTTGGTAGTGCCGGAGGCTATCTATTTGTGGGCGGAGTTAGCTACTAGGTTCCCCAATAAATACTCGAAGAACTATCGAGCATGAAGCATTGACAGACAGAACAGCATCAAGAGAAGAGCAGACGAGAGCAGAGACGACGTCCCTAGCAGGGAGGCTGTCGGCCGGCAAGGGCGGGAGTCTCTGTCAACTACAGACCCCCCCCCCCCTCTCTATTCAACTTAGACTCAGTCCTCGGTGAGTGAACATTAAGGTGACTTGTCGTGTTTTACAAGTGTTGTGTGACGATCAGGGGCAGTCAAGTTGTAGGGTTCTCGAATTCTTGGATGATGACTCACTTTGAATATTAATCGTTAACATTTTACTTGGATTGCTTATATTATGATACTTCATGGGAAATATAATTATGAATTTATTATTTAAATTGTGTTTAACTTTGTTCCCTAGAGATTTTGAGTTGAGGTGAGAAAGCCTCTGTGGTTACTGGTTTCATGATATTAACGAGTACATGTTTGGAGCTGATACATGGTACAGAGGGAACATACTAATAATGAACTCATGATAACATCTTTTGAGAATTTTGTGATACAGGCAAGTTCCATTCCTTGTCTTGTATGTAATGATCATGAATGGATGGTGGCAGCATTTCGTCTTCTACTTTCTACTTCTACTATCTACTCTTCTACTTCTACCTATCTACACCTCTCCCTCCACCCCTCTCTAAACTCTCCCTTTCAACTAATGACCCTCCTCGCTCCTCCCACCTATCTCCCTCTCACCCCAAACCCTCACTAATTACTTCACTATTCATTTCTTTCCTTTCGTTTTCTCTTATACGTTGGTGGCAATGATTCTGTATTCTAGAGTTCTCTCTGGAGTTTCGGGTAACTGATCAAGTCTCGGCGCCTTGTAGTCTTAGCACCTAGGTAGTCAAATACCTAGGTTACAAGGTGTTGAACGAGAGAGGTTGCCTTAGGAACTCTGGGAGTGCTCTAGAATAGTTAGCTAACTGGGGACGGGATAACGGACTAGAGAGAGCTGTTTCCCCCGGCCTCGTTAGTTAACTGGGGGGTGGAATAATGGACAAGATAGAGCTATTTCCCCCACCCCCCGTTACAATGCAACTGAAAACTCACACCCCAGAAGTGACTCGAACCCATACTCCCAGATGCCACGCAACTGGTATGTACAAGACGCCTTAATCCACTTGACCATCACGACCGGACATAATGAGGTGATAGCCGAGGCTATTTGAACCACCCCACCGCCGGCACTCGGATAGTAATCTTGGGCATAGCATTTTACCAAATCACCTCATTCTTTGGGGCACACGTGAGGAACACAAATGCGAACAAGCCTGAATGGTCCCCAGGACAATATGCAACTGAAAACTCACACCCCAGAAGTGACTCGAACCCATACTCCCAGATGCCACGCAACTGGTATGTACAAGACGCCTTAATCCACTTGACCATCACGACCGGACATAATGAGGTGATAGCCGAGGCTATTTGAACCACCCCACCGCCGGCACTCGGATAGTAATCTTGGGCATAGCATTTTACCAAATCACCTCATTCTTTGGGGCACACGTGAGGAACACAAATGCGAACAAGCCTGAATGGTCCCCAGGACAATATGCAACTGAAAACTCACACCCCAGAAGTGACTCGAACCCATACTCCCAGATGCCACGCAACTGGTATGTAAAAGACGCCTTAATCCACTTGACCATCACGACCGGACATAATGAGGTGATAGCCGAGGCTATTTGAACCACCCCACCGCCGGCACTCGGATAGTAATCTTGGGCATAGCATTTTACCAAATCACCTCATTCTTTGGGGCACACGTGAGGAACACAAATGCGAACAAGCCTGAATGGTCCCCAGGACAATATGCTGTAACACTGTAAAAGTGTTTGGGTTAGTTTATTTAAAATATATATAGAGTACACGAGTCACAGACAAGGATCTGAGAGGCGCCAGTTGTCTGCCTGAGATCTCACACCTCTAACCGTTAATGACCCCAAGTGACCTGAGGTCAGATCATGATAATTTCACCTTGCTTCCGCTAAGCGTATAATTGGAGCCGGGTAGCCTTCAAACATGCCGACGTTTAAGGAGTGGCTTGGTAGTGCCGGAGGCTATCTATTTGTGGGCGGAGTTAGCTACTAGGTTCCCCAATAAATACTCGAAGAACTATCGAGCATGAAGCATTGACAGACAGAACAGCATCAAGAGAAGAGCAGACGAGAGCAGAGACGACGTCCCTAGCAGGGAGGCTGTCGGCCGGCAAGGGCGGGAGTCTCTGTCAACTACAGACCCCCCCCCCCCCCTCTCTATTCAACTTAGACTCAGTCCTCGGTGAGTGAACATTAAGGTGACTTGTCGTGTTTTACAAGTGTTGTGTGACGATCAGGGGCAGTCAAGTTGTAGGGTTCTCGAATTCTTGGATGATGACTCACTTTGAATATTAATCGTTAACATTTTACTTGGATTGCTTATATTATGATACTTCATGGGAAATATAATTATGAATTTATTATTTAAATTGTGTTTAACTTTGTTCCCTAGAGATTTTGAGTTGAGGTGAGAAAGCCTCTGTGGTTACTGGTTTCATGATATTAACGAGTACATGTTTGGAGCTGATACATGGTACAGAGGGAACATACTAATAATGAACTCATGATAACATCTTTTGAGAATTTTGTGATACAGGCAAGTTCCATTCCTTGTCTTGTATGTAATGATCATGAATGGATGGTGGCAGCATTTCGTCTTCTACTTTCTACTTCTACTATCTACTCTTCTACTTCTACCTATCTACACCTCTCCCTCCACCCCTCTCTAAACTCTCACTTTCAACTAATGACCCTCCTCGCTCCTCCCACCTATCTCCCTCTCACCCCAAACCCTCACTAATTACTTCACTATTCATTTCTTTCCTTTCGTTTTCTCTTATACGTTGGTGGCAATGATTCTGTATTCTAGAGTTCTCTCTGGAGTTTCGGGTAACTGATCAAGTCTCGGCGCCTTGTAGTCTTAGCACCTAGGTAGTCAAATACCTAGGTTACAAGGTGTTGAACGAGAGAGGTTGCCTTAGGAACTCTGGGAGTGCTCTAGAATAGTTAGCTAACTGGGGACGGGATAACGGACTAGAGAGAGCTGTTTCCCCCGGCCTCGTTAGTTAACTGGGGGGTGGAATAATGGACAAGATAGAGCTATTTCCCCCACCCCCCGTTACAATGCAACTGAAAACTCACACCCCAGAAGTGACTCGAACCCATACTCCCAGATGCCACGCAACTGGTATGTACAAGACGCCTTAATCCACTTGACCATCACGACCGGACATAATGAGGTGATAGCCGAGGCTATTTGAACCACCCCACCGCCGGCACTCGGATAGTAATCTTGGGCATAGCATTTTACCAAATCACCTCATTCTTTGGGGCACACGTGAGGAACACAAATGCGAACAAGCCTGAATGGTCCCCAGGACAATATGCTACTATCTAGATTACTATCCGAGTGCCGGCGGTGGGGTGGTTCAAATAGCCTCGGCTATCACCTCATTATGTCCGGTCGTGATGGTCAAGTGGATTAAGGCGTCTTGTACATACCAGTTGCGTGGCATCTGGGAGTATGGGTTCGAGTCACTTCTGGGGTGTGAGTTTTCAGTTGCATATTGTCCTGGGGACCATTCAGGCTTGTTCGCATTTGTGTTCCTCACGTGTGCCCCAAAGAATGAGGTGATTTGGTAAAATGCTATGCCCAAGATTACTATCCGAGTGCCGGCGGTGGGGTGGTTCAAATAGCCTCGGCTATCACCTCATTATGTCCGGTCGTGATGGTCAAGTGGATTAAGGCGTCTTGTACATACCAGTTGCGTGGCATCTGGGAGTATGGGTTCGAGTCACTTCTGGGGTGTGAGTTTTCAGTTGCATATTGTCCTGGGGACCATTCAGGCTTGTTCGCATTTGTGTTCCTCACGTGTGCCCCAAAGAATGAGGTGATTTGGTAAAATGCTATGCCCAAGATTACTATCCGAGTGCCGGCGGTGGCGTGGTTCAAATAGCCTCGGCTATCACCTCATTATGTCCGGTCGTGATGGTCAAGTGGATTAAGGCGTCTTGTACATACCAGTTGCGTGGCATCTGGGAGTATGGGTTCGAGTCACTTCTGGGGTGTGAGTTTTCAGTTGCATATTGTCCTGGGGACCATTCAGGCTTGTTCGCATTTGTGTTCCTCACGTGTGCCCCAAAGAATGAGGTGATTTGGTAAAATGCTATGCCCAAGATTACTATCCGAGTGCCGGCGGTGGGGTGGTTCAAATAGCCTCGGCTATCACCTCATTATGTCCGGTCGTGATGGTCAAGTGGATTAAGGCGTCTTGTACATACCAGTTGCGTGGCATCTGGGAGTATGGGTTCGAGTCACTTCTGGGGTGTGAGTTTTCAGTTGCATATTGTCCTGGGGACCATTCAGGCTTGTTCGCATTTGTGTTCCTCACGTGTGCCCCAAAGAATGAGGTGATTTGGTAAAATGCTATGCCCAAGATTACTATCCGAGTGCCGGCGGTGGGGTGGTTCAAATAGCCTCGGCTATCACCTCATTATGTCCGGTCGTGATGGTCAAGTGGATTAAGGCGTCTTGTACATACCAGTTGCGTGGCATCTGGGAGTATGGGTTCGAGTCACTTCTGGGGTGTGAGTTTTCAGTTGCATATTGTCCTGGGGACCATTCAGGCTTGTTCGCATTTGTGTTCCTCACGTGTGCCCCAAAGAATGAGGTGATTTGGTAAAATGCTATGCCCAAGATTACTATCCGAGTGCCGGCGGTGGGGTGGTTCAAATAGCCTCGGCTATCACCTCATTATGTCCGGTCGTGATGGTCAAGTGGATTAAGGCGTCTTGTACATACCAGTTGCGTGGCATCTGGGAGTATGGGTTCGAGTCACTTCTGGGGTGTGAGTTTTCAGTTGCATATTGTCCTGGGGACCATTCAGGCTTGTTCGCATTTGTGTTCCTCACGTGTGCCCCAAAGAATGAGGTGATTTGGTAAAATGCTATGCCCAAGATTACTATCCGAGTGCCGGCGGTGGCGTGGTTCAAATAGCCTCGGCTATCACCTCATTATGTCCGGTCGTGATGGTCAAGTGGATTAAGGCGTCTTGTACATACCAGTTGCGTGGCATCTGGGAGTATGGGTTCGAGTCACTTCTGGGGTGTGAGTTTTCAGTTGCATATTGTCCTGGGGACCATTCAGGCTTGTTCGCATTTGTGTTCCTCACGTGTGCCCCAAAGAATGAGGTGATTTGGTAAAATGCTATGCCCAAGATTACTATCCGAGTGCCGGCGGTGGGGTGGTTCAAATAGCCTCGGCTATCACCTCATTATGTCCGGTCGTGATGGTCAAGTGGATTAAGGCGTCTTGTACATACCAGTTGCGTGGCATCTGGGAGTATGGGTTCGAGTCACTTCTGGGGTGTGAGTTTTCAGTTGCATATTGTCCTGGGGACCATTCAGGCTTGTTCGCATTTGTGTTCCTCACGTGTGCCCCAAAGAATGAGGTGATTTGGTAAAATGCTATGCCCAAGATTACTATCCGAGTGCCGGCGGTGGGGTGGTTCAAATAGCCTCGGCTATCACCTCATTATGTCCGGTCGTGATGGTCAAGTGGATTAAGGCGTCTTGTACATACCAGTTGCGTGGCATCTGGGAGTATGGGTTCGAGTCACTTCTGGGGTGTGAGTTTTCAGTTGCATATTGTCCTGGGGACCATTCAGGCTTGTTCGCATTTGTGTTCCTCACGTGTGCCCCAAAGAATGAGGTGATTTGGTAAAATGCTATGCCCAAGATTACTATCCGAGTGCCGGCGGTGGGGTGGTTCAAATAGCCTCGGCTATCACCTCATTATGTCCGGTCGTGATGGTCAAGTGGATTAAGGCGTCTTGTACATACCAGTTGCGTGGCATCTGGGAGTATGGGTTCGAGTCACTTCTGGGGTGTGAGTTTTCAGTTGCATATTGTCCTGGGGACCATTCAGGCTTGTTCGCATTTGTGTTCCTCACGTGTGCCCCAAAGAATGAGGTGATTTGGTAAAATGCTATGCCCAAGATTACTATCCGAGTACCGGCGGTGGGGTGGTTCAAATAGCCTCGGCTATCACCTCATTATGTCCGGTCGTGATGGTCAAGTGGATTAAGGCGTCTTGTACATACCAGTTGCGTGGCATCTGGGAGTATGGGTTCGAGTCACTTCTGGGGTGTGAGTTTTCAGTTGCATATTGTCCTGGGGACCATTCAGGCTTGTTCGCATTTGTGTTCCTCACGTGTGCCCCAAAGAATGAGGTGATTTGGTAAAATGCTATGCCCAAGATTACTATCCGAGTGCCGGCGGTGGGGTGGTTCAAATAGCCTCGGCTATCACCTCATTATGTCCGGTCGTGATGGTCAAGTGGATTAAGGCGTCTTGTACATACCAGTTGCGTGGCATCTGGGAGTATGGGTTCGAGTCACTTCTGGGGTGTGAGTTTTCAGTTGCATATTGTCCTGGGGACCATTCAGGCTTGTTCGCATTTGTGTTCCTCACGTGTGCCCCAAAGAATGAGGTGATTTGGTAAAATGCTATGCCCAAGATTACTATCCGAGTGCCGGCGGTGGGGTGGTTCAAATAGCCTCGGCTATCACCTCATTATGTCCGGTCGTGATGGTCAAGTGGATTAAGGCGTCTTGTACATACCAGTTGCGTGGCATCTGGGAGTATGGGTTCGAGTCACTTCTGGGGTGTGAGTTTTCAGTTGCATATTGTCCTGGGGACCATTCAGGCTTGTTCGCATTTGTGTTCCTCACGTGTGCCCCAAAGAATGAGGTGATTTGGTAAAATGCTATGCCCAAGATTACTATCCGAGTGCCGGCGGTGGGGTGGTTCAAATAGCCTCGGCTATCACCTCATTATGTCCGGTCGTGATGGTCAAGTGGATTAAGGCGTCTTGTACATACCAGTTGCGTGGCATCTGGGAGTATGGGTTCGAGTCACTTCTGGGGTGTGAGTTTTCAGTTGCATATTGTCCTGGGGACCATTCAGGCTTGTTCGCATTTGTGTTCCTCACGTGTGCCCCAAAGAATGAGGTGATTTGGTAAAATGCTATGCCCAAGATTACTATCCGAGTGCCGGCGGTGGGGTGGTTCAAATAGCCTCGGCTATCACCTCATTATGTCCGGTCGTGATGGTCAAGTGGATTAAGGCGTCTTGTACATACCAGTTGCGTGGCATCTGGGAGTATGGGTTCGAGTCACTTCTGGGGTGTGAGTTTTCAGTTGCATATTGTCCTGGGGACCATTCAGGCTTGTTCGCATTTGTGTTCCTCACGTGTGCCCCAAAGAATGAGGTGATTTGGTAAAATGCTATGCCCAAGATTACTATCCGAGTGCCGGCGGTGGCGTGGTTCAAATAGCCTCGGCTATCACCTCATTATGTCCGGTCGTGATGGTCAAGTGGATTAAGGCGTCTTGTACATACCAGTTGCGTGGCATCTGGGAGTATGGGTTCGAGTCACTTCTGGGGTGTGAGTTTTCAGTTGCATATTGTCCTGGGGACCATTCAGGCTTTTTCGCATTTGTGTTCCTCACGTGTGCCCCAAAGAATGAGGTGATTTGGTAAAATGCTATGCCCAAGATTACTATCCGAGTGCCGGCGGTGGGGTGGTTCAAATAGCCTCGGCTATCACCTCATTATGTCCGGTCGTGATGGTCAAGTGGATTAAGGCGTCTTGTACATACCAGTTGCGTGGCATCTGGGAGTATGGGTTCGAGTCACTTCTGGGGTGTGAGTTTTCAGTTGCATATTGTCTTGGGGACCATTCAGGCTTGTTCGCATTTGTGTTCCTCACGTGTGCCCCAAAGAATGAGGTGATTTGGTAAAATGCTATGCCCAAGATTACTATCCGAGTGCCGGCGGTGGGGTGGTTCAAATAGCCTCGGCTATCACCTCATTATGTCCGGTCGTGATGGTCAAGTGGATTAAGGCGTCTTGTACATACCAGTTGCGTGGCATCTGGGAGTATGGGTTCGAGTCACTTCTGGGGTGTGAGTTTTCAGTTGCATATTGTCCTGGGGACCATTCAGGCTTGTTCGCATTTGTGTTCCTCACGTGTGCCCCAAAGAATGAGGTGATTTGGTAAAATGCTATGCCCAAGATTACTATCCGAGTGCCGGCGGTGGGGTGGTTCAAATAGCCTCGGCTATCACCTCATTATGTCCGGTCGTGATGGTCAAGTGGATTAAGGCGTCTTGTACATACCAGTTGCGTGGCATCTGGGAGTATGGGTTCGAGTCACTTCTGGGGTGTGAGTTTTCAGTTGCATATTGTCCTGGGGACCATTCAGGCTTGTTCGCATTTGTGTTCCTCACGTGTGCCCCAAAGAATGAGGTGATTTGGTA